>NC_141497.1:12484428-12889322 GCF_009769465.1 Tauraco erythrolophus
GCGGCCGCGACCCCTCGGCGGGGATTGCCCTTCCTGGCGCGGCCGCGCTCGGCCCGCCCCGGGCCCCTATTGCCGCTGGCGGCGTGACGGGGGGGGGCGGCTTTGTGGCGGCCGCGCCTCCCTGTGCGCGGGCGGAGCGGGTCCGGGCCCTTCCGGCTTGGCCCGGCCGGCGCCGAAGGCCGCCGAGCCTGAAGCTGTTAAACACATCGGGGAGCGAAGGCGTTAAGCGATCGCTTCCCTAAACAATTCAGCTGTAGTGGGATTTACGAAATAACAAAGCAAATTACACAAAACTGCGTAGCTTGCAAAAAGATAAATAAGAAAGTGTTTCGGCAAGTGGCTTCGGGAGGAAGAAAAATAGCTTACAGACCTTTCGAGAGAATACAGATTGATTTCACTGAATTGCCCAAGGTGGGAAGAACAAAATATTGGTTAGTAATAGTAAATCATTTAACATGATGGGTAGAAGCTTACCCTGTAGCACGAGCTACAGCACAGATGGTGGTAAAAATTTTTTTGAACACTTGATACCTCGATATGGGATAATCCAGTACATCGATTCTGATCGGGGCACACACTTCACTTCTAAAATAACAAAACCGTTATGCCAATCGTTAAGTATTCAATGGGAGTACCACACTCCGTGGCATCCACAAAGTTCGGGAAAGGTGGAAAGAATGAATCAAACAATAAAACAACAATTGGCTAAATTAATGATTGAAACTCAAATGCCTTGGACAAAGTGCTTACCTTTGGCACTTTTAAATATAAGAACAAAACCACACAGTGAGACTGGATTATCACCATATGAAATGTTATACGGTATGCCTTATTCCCAAGGAGCGCCCCTTGGGAAATAATGTAATTGAAGATGATAATATCCAAAAATATATAGAATCATAGAATCGTTAGGGCTGGAAGGGACCTTCAAAGGTCATCTAGTCCAACCCCCCTGCAAGGAACAGGGATATCTCCAACTAGATCAGGTTGCTCAGGGCCTCATCCAACCAGGCCTTGAACATCTCCAGGGATGGAGCATCCACCACCTCTCTGGGTAACCTGTTCCAGTGTTCTACAACTCTCATAGTAAAAAATTTTTTCCTAATATCCAACCTGAATCTACCTCCCTCTATTTTAAAACCATTACCCCTTGTCCTATCACAACTGGCCCTCCTGAACAGCCTCTCCCCATCTTTCTTGTAGGCCCCCTTGAGGTACTGGAAGACCGCTATAAGGTCACCCCGGAGCCTCCTCTTCTCCAGGCTGAACAGCCCCAACTCCTTCAGCCTGTCCTCATAGGAAAGGTGCTCCAGCCCTCTTATCATCTTCGTGGCCCTCCTCTGGACCCTCTCCAACTGGTCCATGTCCTTCTTATGTTGGGGACTTAATCACTATTGGAAAAAGATTGAAAGAGCTAAGAAACTGGAATGATAGCTCAAACACCTTTAGGGTTTGCAATTCACCAAATAAAACCGGGAGATAAAGTTTTGATAAAAACATGGAAGGAAGAAACCTTATCTCCCCTCTGGGAAGGACCTTTTCTTGTTTTGTTAACTACAGAGATAGCTGTATGAACTGCTGAAAAAGGATGGACACACACATTGTGAGTGAAAGGTCCAGTGAAGAAGTGGAAAATAACATCTGAACCAAGAGAAACTAAACTTACCTTCAGACAAACTTATTACCTTCAGACAAACTTAAAAGGGACTCCCACTGGGGAAAAAAAAAAAATATATATGCTAAGTTACTGTGGGAATTTCATAGCAGTAACTCCAATAAAGCTTAGCAGGAGGTAATATTTCTATAAGCCTCTGGAGAGAAGTTGGCACTTGTGCCTGTTGATTGTTTAAATAATGTTGTTTGTTAGTGTTAAGTGTTCTGCATGTTTAATATTTACATAATTATTCAAATTTTTCGGAGCATTCACTGTGGAGCTACCACTCCCTTGATATAAATAGAGAGTAGGACAACAAAAACTGAGTATAATATACCAATTAATAAGAGCTAACCTTGTAACCCTGCAGGTGCTAAAAAGGACCACTCCTTCGAATTTAAGGAAGAGGGCAAGACTGGATAGGGAAACAGTGGTGCGGCTTAGAAGGTCTGCCAAGGGCTGCAACCCCTTTGGGCTGTGACCGCCGACCACTATGGCCCTTACCGGACCTCTTCTAGGCCTATATGGGGTGAGTTTCTTGACTGACTGCAGCAAACAATTGCAGCCAGTGTGTGGTCATTACTAGAAGGGGATGGGTAAGCTCCCAAACCTTGGTATATCATACTATTTATGATGGTAAGACTAACCTAACTCAATATGATTTATGCAAAGAAGGAAACAGAACTGTATGTTATGATCTGAAAGAACTCCCCTATCAATATTGGATGGAAATAAGAACAAATTCAAAAGAAAGCAGACTGATTGGAACAAGCGAGGATCATGAAATAGAAACAAGAATAAAATATGAAATTCCCACAATGACTAAGAATTTATTTGTGAATCTTGGTAAAAACATTGCTAAGTAGTTACACGTAACTAACTTATGTTTGTGGTGAAACAAATCAAAGTGATCCGTGGCCATGGGAGGCTATGAAAAGTAATATAAGTGATCCCCGAATATGGAAGAATGAAAATATTACAACAAAGAGTAACAGAAAGCAACAATGGATACTCCAAACAAGTATAATTGGAAGGAGTTGTTGGCAAAATCTAAAAGACAGTGGAAGGCAAGTAGGTAACCTGGAATGTGAAGGGGGTTACTTAGAGAATGAAACAAGAAATAAGTGGGACAAGTAGGGAAATCCACTAAAGATGAATAAGAAATTTAAAAATTGGACCAATGGGACGAACATACCAAATGGGTGGCTAACCCCTGAAGGACATTATTGGATTTGTGGCAAACTAGCCTATGCATATTTGCCAAAAATTGGACAGGATCCTGTATATTGGGAACTCTAAGACCCAGTTTCTTTCTGTTACCCATGAGTCGGGGAGAGCAGCTGGGAGTGCAGGTATATGCAGAAGCTACTGAGTTAAGAGAAAGGCGCCAAAGACGGGATTTACAAATTGGAAAGATAATGAATGGCCACCTGAAAGAATTATTTCCTATTATGGACCAGCTACATGGGGAGAGGATGGATCTTGGGGTTACAGAACCCCAATATATATGCTGAATAGGATAATAAGATTACAAGCAGTGCTGGAGATAGTAGTAAACAAAACTGGGGATGCACTTGGATTAATTGCTAAACAAGAGACCAAAATAAGAACGGCTTTGTATCAGAATCGCCTAGCCTTGGACTATTTGTTCTAATTATTTTTATGATGATATTGACTTTTGGACCTTGCATATTGAATAGAGTCATTGGATTAGTTAGAGGAAGACTCGAGGCTGCCAATTTGATGATGCTAAAAAAATATTATGAGCCTTTAGATGAAACAAAATTGGATGTGGATAACAGAATGGAAATGGAGGTCCTGTCCCGATTTGATGAGCAAATTAAGAAGGATAAAAAGAAAAAGGGGGGATTGTAATAAGTGATATATTAGAATTTGCCAATCAAACAGAAACCACCATCTCTCAGGATAGTTCCTGGGATATGTATTAGTTAAGATATATATTAGTTATTGTTTAAATATTAAATACTAACCAATTATTGTTTAAATACTGTCACATTAACTGTTGTATGGATTATTGCTGTAAAATGTTAAAAGTTGTAAAGTGCTAGTCCCTGCTGTAAAATACTAGCTGCCCAGGAGGAGGCTGGTGAGAAAAGAAAAGACAGATAAGATAGACTCCGGCAAGGCTGTGACTCACGTCTCACACCTCTGCAGGTAAGAAGGGATACACAGAAACCAGCCCATGTAGAAAAGATAAGGGCTAATAAAAACTAACATTTGTCTTCAGATAGTGACAGGTAAGGCGATCAGATGTCCACTCAAGGACAGACCAGGCTGGAACCACTTTGGCTCTGCAAGCTCAGCCAAATCAGGAATTTTAGGGAAGAGGTGAAAAGGGCACAGTGAGGAAGACCTCCGGCCTTCATCCTGAAGACCCCTACCCACGACCACCAGGAGGCGTGTCAAGGAGGAGCCTGAGGTGGATCCTGAGGCAGGGATTATGGAAATGATTTCCTGGGAGAGACTGACCTTTTTGGGGGGGGAGGGGCTATGAGTGTGTTTGTATAAATACAAGAAAAACTGCCACGGCGGGTGTGTGTCTTGGTGGAGCGGAGACTCCCGGCACACCCAGCGCTGTTTTGCTTGCTTACCCTAAATAAATTTTAACTATTAATTTTACAGTTATTGGCTGTTGAGAATTATTTTCTTGCCAAACTATTGAAATTAACCTATAACAGAGAACTAGAGAAAAACATATTTTCAATAGTTAGATAGTTTAGTTTTTATGTAGAAGAAAAAAAGCAACTTGTTTATCTTGATTCTAAAACAATAATATATAACAGACTGACACCTCTATCAGGTTTATCTGGCCAGGTTTTGGTAGTAGAGGGGCTACAGGGGTGGCTTCTGTGAGAAGCTGCTAGAAGCTTCCCGTTATGTCCAATAGAGCCAATGCCAGCTGGCTCCAAAATGGACCCACTGCTGGCCAAGACCAAGCCAATCCATGATAGTGGTAGCACCTCTGCACTAACATATTTAAGAAGGGGAAAAAGTTGCTGGGCAACTGCAGCCGAAGAGAGGAGTGAGAATATGTGAGAAACATCACCGCCCATTCACACAAATTCTGCCCATCAGCTTCACTAGAGGTGTTAGTCAGACAATTATAATTTTGAGCCTAGCTAGAAGATATTCTCAAGCAGAAACATCCCTCTGAAAAACAAAGCAAAATCCTGCACCACAAAAGCAAAGCAAACAAACAAATAAAACCACCACAGAACTCTGACACACCAGAAAGCCTTGTAACATTGAAATCAACACACCAGAAACCAGACAAAAAGAAATAACTTGGTCCAAGGTGAGCAACACATCACAGGCATGGCCACTAGCCCAAACCACTACATGTTGCAATGGCCATACAGACCTTCCACTGCACAGCCCTAAATGCCTTCAGCCTGGTTGCCTCCAGGGAAGCTTCCCCACACAGCCACTCCTCAGCCAGTGAGGCATCCCCAGGACAGGCATCTCCAGTGGGGAACAGCCAACCACTCACTGCAGCCAGGAACAAGGCCCAGCATAACTGAGGGGGAGATAACAGGAAATAAGCAGACAGATGGGCTAGAAGAGACTGCATCCTGTGTCAGCCCCATCCCGCCCCACCCCAACCTCTCTGCAGCCCACCATGGACCAAGCCTTGAGCAGGACATACAGCAAGAGACCATTACCTACCTCTCTCCTCAGGGCACTTCTCTTCTGTTGCAATGAGAAGGCTTCAGGCTACAGCTCCAAAGCAGGCCAATGCACCTCCAACACTCAGGAAGGAAATACCCTGCTTTTAAGAGGAAACACCCCACCCTCTAAGAGGAAATGCCCCACCTTAATTAATTACAAATCACATGGTTCACCAGATGGCTCAAGGCTATTGGTAACTTGACCATCCACCTCCCAGAGTGATTAGCTGAATGCTATAACACCTGTTTCAAAACAGCTTTCCCAGTGTAACAAGCTACAGGTGTTTCTCAGCCAGCCTGCATGGGGAAAGAACTTTCACAGGATGCTGCAGCAGCTGGAAAATTTCTCCACAATTCTCCCTTTTTGTTTAAGACCAATTTAAAGTGGGCAGAGAGATTCTCCAGCAATGCCATGGGAGATACATCTAGCAAACCCAGTTATACATCCCGTCATTAATTCTAAATAGCCTTAAGGGCTCTACCATTGCAACTCCATAAAGAAACTTAAAGTTCAGTCTCTACTTGTAGAAGGTCCAGGCTGATGGTCAACATCTCTGTCATTAGCTCCATCAGAAGGATCATTCGATTGATGATCTGCATTCTGGCCATCATTTGAAGGTTGCCTTGGAGGTTGCCTGTTTTGCTTCTGGTGCTGCAGGTCAGGGTGAACGCATCTTGCAGGTAGCCATCGTACCCCAGTATCTGTGGAAACGCAAGCATACCCACGACCCCAAGCAATAAGCTCACACGGGCCTTCCCACTTCTTAGTGAGTAGGTCCCGTACCCAGACTTTCGCTCAGGGCAGGTACATCTCACCTGAAGACTGCAACGAAAGAAAATGATTCAAAATAACAGGATTATTTGAATTTGGTGGCACTGTAAGATGATTAATTGTATATAATGCTTTTTCTAGTCGACTCTGTGGGGTTTCTCCACGCATTCCCCCTTTTTGTTTATCTAAAACACGCTTCAGAGTGCCACGAGCGCATTCAACAATGGCTTGGCCAGTAGGAGAACGCGGAATACCCAAGGTATGATTTACACCCCATAGGTGTAAAAACTGCCGCGTCTTCTGTGAGACATAGGCCGGGCCATTATCAGTTTTCACAGAAAAAGGCACGCCCAAGACCGCAAAGGCGAGTTTCCAATGGGCAATGACATCGCGACCTTTCTCCCCAGTATGAGCAGACGCCCACATAGCTGAGGAGAAAGTGTCAATAGACACATGCACATACTTAAACCTGCCAAACTCAGGAATATGCGTTACATCCATCTGCCAAAGCTGCAGGGCCTTTAGGCCTCTGGGGTTTACCCCCGATGGCAGAGGTGCAGCGAGTCCGTGGCAGTCAGCGCAAGCACTGACAATGTCCCGAGCCTCAGTTGATGTTAAGTGGAACTGTTTCTGCAGGGTATATGCACTTTGATGGAAAAAACTATGCGATGCCTTGGCTTGTGCAATTCTGTCAGGCTAAGGCACCACCCACGCAGGGTTAGCTAGCATGTCAGCCCTGGCATTGCCTTCTGTCATAAAACCTGGCAAGTTGGTGTGACTATAGATATGCAAAATGTAATACAGATGAACTCGAGCTTGAATTGCACACCACAAAGTCTTCAATAGTGAAAACAGAGCCACATTATTCACTTCCTTCAAAAGTGAACAATCTAAGCGTTGGGTTATGGCCGCTACATAAGCAAAATCAGTGACCAAATTCAAAGGTACCTGAGAGAACCACTGAAAAGCCATGGCAACGGCCCTCAGTTCAACCAACTGGGCTGAGCCTGACTCGTGGCCTTCCAGCACCTGCCACTCAGATTCCTCCTTCCAGGTAACAATAGCTTTCCCAGTTTTCCCAGACCCATCGGTGAAGACAGTGGGTCCTTGCACTGGCACCCGACTATTTTTTGGCCGCAAGGTAAAGCTTGTCGATTTTGCCAATTGCAGTAATTTATGGCTGGGCAGATGATAAGCAATCTGTCCCAAAAAGTTTTGCAGCGCAGCACTGTTAGTAAGGCTCCACTCAAAGTGCTCCTGCTGTACTGGAAGAACAATTGTTGCAGGATCCGCTGCCATTAATTGCAAACACCGATGGCAGCATTTGATTATCAGACAAGCGATCAATTCAAACAACATGGGTGCTGTCTTTTTTGGCTGATGTGGCAAAAAGACCCATTCCAGAACATGCAAAGGGTCAGGCCACTGTTTATTCCACTGGCCAATGATACCTGTAGGATGAACATCTGGAGTGGTAATGATAACAGTGATATCAATGGAGGGATCCACTTGATAAACCTGATGAGCAGAAACAGCCTGTTGAACCTCCTCCTGTGCTCGTCGCGCTTCAGGAGTCAGTTTCCAAGCTGAATTCAACTCAGAGTCCCCCTTTAAAATATTAAAAAGCGGGGAAAGTCATGCCATGGTTAGCCCTAGATAAGGACGTAACCAGTTGATGATACCCAGCAATTTCTGAGCATCATTCAAGGTCTTCATAGAACCCAAGAATTGCACCTCTTGGTGTTGTATAGTTGATCCAGAATTTTGACTCCTAAATATTTCCAAGGAGGATGCTGTTGAACTTTCTCCGGAGCTGCTTGCAATCCATAAGAATGCAGAGCAGTGAGCAGCCGAGGCTGTATCCTCAGCAGCTTGTCCTGGGTGGATGCTGCCACCAGGATATCATCCATGTAATGGTAGCAGTATGCCTCAGGAAACTGCTCATGGATTCCAGACAAAGCTTGAGCGACATACCATTGGCAGATAGTCGGGCTGTTCTTCATGCCCTGAGATATCAATGGAAGGTTCTACCACTTCACAGGTTCGGCATTGTTAACTGCAGGCACAGTAAAGGCAAATTTTGGCTTGTCATCAGGATGTAAAGGAATAGTGAAAAAGCAATCCTTCAAATCAATGATCAGGATTTCCCACCCTGCTGGAATCATGGTGGGTGAGGGCATACCAGGCTGCAATGCCCCCATACTTTCCATCACTGCATTGACTTTTCAGAGATGCTGCAACAATCTATTTTCCTGATTTTTTCCTAATTACAAAAACAGGGGTGTTCCAGGGACTAGTGGAAGGCTCAAGGTGTCCCTGTTGTAATTGTTCCTGAACCAACTGATGAAGGGCAACTAGTTTCTCTTTTGGTAGGGGCCACTGGGGTTGCCAGATGGATTTGCTTACTAGTCACTGCAAAGGCAGCATAGGATACTCTGCGCCCTTCAGCACAGTGGCCCCCATCAAAAATTTGTCCCAATCCTTACCCCCCAAGCCACTAATACATCCCGCTCCCAGAGGTTAAGCAGAGCTGCAGTGACATCGGGCTGAACCGTAGCTGTTTGCCCCTCTGCATTTTTCACCACCACAGGTTGTTCTCTTAAATAGCTCTGTGTGGTTCCCCCCAACCCTGCAATGGCTGACCCCACAGGGGCTAAAGGCCACGTAGGAGGCCACACAGAGAAGGAGATGATTGTCACACATCAGCGCCTGTGTCAATCAAACCTTGGAGCTGAATCTTGGACTGCTGGGCATTTGGTAGGGTTAGAGTACACATCATCTGTGGTCCAGAAGACCTGCCAAAGTCCCGTAGATCCAAAGCCATCATCTCCGCAACTTCGCTGTTCTGTCTTGGGAACACATGAATTGAAAGGCACGAGTTGAGCAATTCAAGTCTTTTCAGGACTAGTGACGGGGGGGTGGGTGTGGAAACCATAGCACAGATCTGGCCTGTAAAGTCAGCATCAATAACTCCTGGGCGTACAAAGATCCCTTGCGTGGTGACACTAGATCTTCCCACCAGCAATGCATTCAGTCCCTGTCCTAGGGGCCCAATTGCATCCAAGGGAACCTGTTGCGGCCGAAGACGGGGAAGCAAGACGCATCAATATGATGAGTAAAAAGGCTTCAGCTTTATTCTGTGACACTGCTCTTTTTATAGCATAGCTCGGTTCTGTACATGCCTTCATGCGCTGTACTTAGCAAGTTAATTGGTCTAGCACTACTGTTCACGCGACAAGCACGAGTATGATACACACTGTGATTGGATAGAGATTTCTACGTTTGTTACAATATTTTAATATTTTTGCAGTTAGTATGTTTTGCTCAGAATCTTGTTTTTCATAGTTTCATCCTTCTTGTTTTTCCCAGGGACAGTGTGTTTTTCATAGTTTCAACCTACCTTCTTATCTCAAGGACAGTGCTCTTTTTATATTCGCTGATACACATTCCTTACTGTTAACACTTTAGCTGCAACATCTCCCCCTCTTTTTTCAAAAACGGCGTGCGCTATAGCTGACAAGCGTTGGGTCACACATTGCATTAAGCATGGTCCAAAAAGCAAGAGAAAGCCTAACAACAAAAGAGGCCCCAAGCACGTTTTGATGAGATCTCTCACCCAACCATCTATTCCCCAGGAAGTCAACCATCCATCGATGCCATCTACCTCTTTCAAGGCATGTAGTTTGTCCTTTAGTTGTTTAAGTTTTCTATGCACTGACTCTCCTGGACCTGTTAAATTCATACAACACATTCCTTCGATCTCTTCATAACCATGCCCATGGGCTAAAAGCAAATAGTCAATCGCTGCTCTGTTTTGCAATACTGCATGATTGACACTTTCTACATCTTTCGTTAATTCATCTAGAATGCTGGATGTTAAGTTTATCTCGTCACGAGCCCAGCAACCTAGTTGTTTTGCTAAGGTGAGCGCTTTTGCTGCTGCTAACCCTGGGAAAAGTGTGGAGGCAGCTACTCGTCCAAATTCACTCCAAAATGTGGGATTGCCTACACTGCTACAGTCTAGATCATGTAGGCTTCTTTTTCTCCTGGTGTGATTTTCACTCCATTCTCTTAATAGGGATATATTGGGATGGAATAAGGCTAGTTGGCCTAAATAACAAGGACTTCCTTCTGGTTGTTTTGGAATGCCATTCCATGCCCTGTCTCTACAAATTAAGAAAATTCCTTCGGGCAACCTTCGAGGTTCAGTAATGTTGCTGCCATTGCAGCTCGAGTATAGAAAGCGAATTACCGATACACTGTCAAGATTAGAATCTAAGGTTGCCCATAGTTTCCTGTTTTTATTCAAGTTGTTTGGGTCTAATGGCAAAAATGAAAACCATCCTCCTATTTTCCCAGCGGTAGTGTTTGCATGCATGCTACCAAGCAGGTCTAGTTCTTCTGGATTAGACTGGAGGGAAGCATTAAGTGCATGAATAAGGTGGCGTTGTACTGCTCCGTCATACTGTTGAGGGGTCGCTCCATAGATCGTTGTGGTATTGAAGTTGCTATATGTTAGGTTAGTGGTGTTTACTAGCCCTCTAAAGGCTGCCACTTTCCATGTTGGCACTCCTATGAGACAGGTACGGAATGGGTTTCCAATACCACCCAGGGCTAGGCAGATTGATGACTGGTTTGTTTTGTTAGCAATGGTTACCCATATGTTGTCTCTCGGGCTGATGGAGTTGATTCCGTAGGTCATTTGGCACCAAACTAAGATTCCTGTTACTATAGGTATTGTCTTACCAATAAACTCCTCCATCCTTGTCATGATGTCTACACTGCTTCTGATATCTGGTACCCATCACTTGTGTCTTTTGTGCTACTTCTACAACAGTCAGTAGTTTTTGTAACCTAAAGGCTGCGTGTGCTAATATAGCTTCTTCTGCACTTTCAAACAACGCAGTTAACCTTTGTCGTGAAGCGTTCTCTATTTTAAGCCAAGCAGCGAGCGCCTGGTATGGGTTAATATCTAAAGCGCGTCTACAATCTGCACAGCCTTGCACTGCATCACGTTGCGATTCATGACATATGCGACTACAACCTCCACACTCTATAGTTATAACCTGTAAATTTCTACATCTACACCTACAGTGCGTTAGCGGGTATAATTTTGCAGCTTTGCGCGTGCGTATCAGACTACGGATAAAGGCAAAATCTATCTCGTCTGGATCAGAGTCGTCTAATATAACAAGCGTAGCCCTGTCCCCAGGTCAATAAACGACTCCTGCAACCTTCCCATCCTCCTTTCACTGGATCCCAGGCTTCCACCCACACATCCCATTTGCTTAAATTATGTGGATTGCCAGTTAAATGATAGTCCATTGGAACGGCATCATCATCGCCGACGGGATTTTTCCAATTTAGAACATAACAGGTCTTCATTAATACGGCGTTGGGGGACATCTCCCCCTCTTTTTTCAAAATGGCAGCGAGTCGCTTTACATCTTGATGGCACCGTTCAACAATAGCCTGACCCGTACTGTTGTACAGAACACCTTTTCTATGTTCAATTCCCCAATCCGCTAAAAACGCAGCACATGCTGCTCCTGCGTATGCAGGAGCATTGTCTGTTTTGATGACTTGTGGTAAGCCAAGGGCAGCAAATGCTGAAAGCCAATGTTGTTTTACACATCGGAAGGCGGTAGAAGGCGCTGGTGTCACCCATACAGCTCTGCTGCAAGTATCCACGGTGACGTGGATATGGCGCAGTGGACCAAAGGTGGGAAACTCAGTTACATCAGTTTGCCACACTCCTCTTGGTTGCAATCCTCGAGGGTTGGTGCCTTGCAGCGACGATGGCACGGGCTTGTGCTCGCGACAGTGCAAACTCTTTCTGAAGAGGTCGAGCAGATTGGTGAAAAAATTTGTGTGATCGATCAGTGACAGCGTTGCCCTTTTTTTTTTTTTTTTCTTGCACGAATAAAACTCTGTGTAGGAGACTGGCAGTTCCAGTTACTAGCATATTGTTTTGGTACAGCCTTGCAAAAGCAGTTTCTAGCATACTACTTCCCTTTCCGAGGGCCTTACTATTTCCACTATACCCAAGATTTCGCTGAGCAGGAGGGTGTCAATCGGCAGGGTCGTTGTGGAGAAGGGAGGCAGGCACGGCACCTTCAGGGCGTCCCCTGTTTATCCACACAGTGTGCTCTGCAGCCTCCCTCAGCTCCGCTCTGAGCCATCTCTTTTCACCCTTAGCAGAGTCTACGACAAAGGTACTGACACGGCGTTCCTGCACGCGTGGCCAGTGCGTGCAACAAGGCTGCCCAGTATGTGCTCTGCCGGCTAACAGCAGCTTTTGCGAATCGCAACATGTTGTTCAATAACAATCCTCCTAGCTTCTCTTTTCAAAGTTACGTGCTTACAACTAAGTCCAGTTAGTAATTCTTTGTCATTAATTTGGTACCAGTTAATTCTTTTCCTTCCAGTAGCTACGGGTGGAATCCATACACTTTCCGATCGGAGAAAAGACACAAAGCATATATACAAGCAACTTTCACACACATAATATACCTAACAATGAGAAACATAAGAACAGTTGATATATTAACATGAAATCTTCTATTACAAGTCTGTCCATTTGAACCATTCTCTTCATTCGGTGTTTCTGTGATCTCTGCTTGCTCTGCTAATTCTTGGATCTCCCCTTCTCTATTTGTAGTTTCAAAAGTCCTGGTTGGCTTTACGTTTCTTGCTGGTAACCAGTATGGACCTGTGGGAAGAACACAAACATACCCTCTTCCCCATGTAAGCAGAGGCGTAGGGCCATCCCATGAGTTGAGTCCAGTTTCTTATAACATGCTGTTGATTTTTCTGCAAAAATGGCACTGGGTTTAAAATTGTGATCCACAGCCATAGTATGTTGCCTAGAAGCAGACAAATTAAGAAAATTTAAAACATATGTGGCTTTGTCCAAGGATTCTTGCGGGGAAATATACGGAAGACTGCCCCTTTTTGTTTATCAAACATTTGTTTTAACGGTAAATGAGTTTGTTCAATAACAGCTTGTCCCATAGGTGAATGAGGGATGCTGGTAGTGTGAGTCACTCTCCAATCCTGTAAAAAGGCACCATACTGGATCACTGTTTGTCCCAATTTTCTTTGGTACTCCCATGGTTTTCTTCAGTGTGAGCAGTAGCAACAACAAGGGCAGAAAACATATCAACAGTTACATGCACATATTTAGATCGATTAGACAATTGAATATAAGTAATATCAGTTTGCCATAATTCATTGGCACATAAACCTGTTGGATTTACTCCTGCTGGAGTATTTGAAGGCACAATACATTGACGGTCAGGGTAGGCACATACAATTTGCTAAGCTTGATTTACTGTCTGACCTGACAGAGAGCATCATCTACTACCAATTGACAAACTGTAGGCCTATTCATCATTCCTTGAAGCAGTACAATCCAATGATATTGTTGCGTGGGTCGTTCATTGTTAAGCACTGGAACTGAAAAGGCAAATCTAGGACAATCGTTAGGGTGCAAATAAATAAAAAGGTAAAAAGGTGAAATAACCCAATCTTTTAAATCAATCGCCATCAAATGCTAACATTCTGGAATCATAGTAGGATTTGGTACACCCGGTTGTAATGCACCCATTGGTGAAATGATTGTATTAATAGCTCTTAAATCTTTTAACATAAATCTCCATTTTCCTGATTTCTTTGGGATAACAAATATTGGAGGGAATTATATGTCCTAATTTGAGCTGTTCATTGACTAATTTTTGAGTTCAGTCCAGTCACTCACCTTTTAGTGGCCACTGATCAACTCAGACCGGCTTGCCAGCTTGAGTCAGGGCTGGACATCAGTGACGTGTGCTAAAAATTTGAGGTTAGCCTCACATTCCACTGATTCAACAAATCCCGACCTCATAATGTACATGGGACATCAAAAACATATGGTTTCAAAATAGCTTGTTTATTACCTGGGCCTACTACTAACAAGGTCTGTGCACTCTGCTGTGGGATCTGTGTTCCACCTACTCCGATCCCAGCTGCCAGGGCTTGTACCAGAGGCCGAGAGGGCGGCCAGTCAGGATTTTTCACTATAGATACATCAGCCCCTGTGTCAACTAGGCCAGAAAAGCCTTCCCATTAATGATTACTGTTAAAGGAGGCTGTGCAGCTGTGACTGTCTGTGTCCAAAATTCTTTTGTGATAGCAGAGTGACCTTTATTGTTGTTATACGGGCAGCTTTTATAGATTATTACTCTGGCCATGATGTGTCCACGCGCCCCTTACCTAGCTGTGATTGGTTACAAACAATAGTGCACGCACCTATTTTAACTTTATTATTGGCTATGCCTAAAAAGGAGCTATTTTTTACTTGCTAAACTAAACATCATTTTCTCACACACTCGATATCAACTTCCAAACTCCCATGTCAGCTTCTCACACTCCCTGCACCAGCTGTTCACACTCCCTTTTCTTTCTCATCCTCTTTATCGGTGTTTTCCAACTTCAGAAAAGAGCACAGGCTTAAATCATCAAGTTCAAACCTCAACTGTAGCTGTGTGTATGATGCCACAACAACTCCCCCCTTTTTTGTTTTTCTGTGATCATTACTTGATTAACCGTACTCTGTACCGTCTGCTGGGAGCGTGACAATAGGCAGGGGGTGATTATTGCTATGCATAAAAGAACTACTAGCAATATAATGTCTGCTTTATTAAAGATTTCAACCATCCTGTCAATTAAGAGCATTGATAAAGCAGAAGCTGTAGCATTAGTTTGTTTTGCAAGCTAACAACCCAACTTATTCAGTGTAGTTAACACCTGTGCCACTCCAACTCCTGGTGCAAATATTGAAGCTGCAATGATTTTAGCTGGTTCCCAAAATTTTGCTTTATAGTGTTTCGAGCCCACATTGTGACACGCCTTTACTAAATCTGCAATCGTTTTTGCCCAATTTCTGATAAGATCAAGAGCTTATTGACAGTCTGTGTTAGCATTTTCAATGGCCAACTGGAATACCAACACATCTGCAGTAGCCGGATTTTCTGTTTATCTCTGAACTGCCATTTGTAGCTGATCAAAGAAATGCTCATAAGGTTCCTGTGCTCCCTGCCGAATGGAAGCAAAGGAAGCCTCCCCTGTCCCAAAAATCAGGGACACGTTTTAATGCTCTCGTAGCCAATTCAGTCAGCTGCTGGAAAGCCACTTGCTGTAACCCTGCCTGTGCCTAATTTTGACATGAGTGACATTTTATTCATCCCAAAATGTTTAGCTCTCGATTTAAGAGATTTAACATCTATAACACTTTAGCTATTGTTTCATTGGGAGATTTCCCCATCATTCTTGTTTTAAAAGCATATTCTCCAAAGTACCATGTGCGTGTTCTATGATCGGTTGCCCAGTAGGATTGTAAAAAATACCAGCAACATGCTCAATACCTCATGATGACAAAAATACATATGGCTGATAAGAAGTGTATGCCAAAGTTCCTGCGAGCGTAAACCACGAGGATTAACACCATTCACTGGTGGCACGATCGTATTTTGACAGGTACTACACAATTGTACAATTGAGCGGGCTTGCTCTCTTGTTATACCAAATTGTCACCTAATGGCATCAGTATTCTGATGGTAGAAGTCATGCAAGATGTTTGCCTGCATGAGCGAGTTTGGTACCAGAGCTGCACTCGTGAGGGGCTCAGCTCGCCTGTTCCCTTCTGCTATAGGCCCTGGAAGCGCGGTGTGCGCTCGCAGATGTACAATGGAATGTGCATGTTTACGGTTTTGCAACACTGATATTAACTGTTGAAATTGCTGGAACAAAAGAGGATTAGTTATTTCCCGCGATGCCGATCGAGACGATCCAAGTTACCATGTGCTCTCTCTTGGTACAACCTGGGCCACAGGCAGCGGCCGGGCGGGGGGGGGGGTCAGCCCTCCCTCGCCTCAGCCGGGCGGGGTGGCGACGACGACCCAGCAGCCCTGTGCCGCGCCCCCCCCCCCCTTGTTGTTGTTGCTCTTGTTGTTGTTGCCGCAGCTCCGGCCGCTCGCGCTCCGTAACCGCCGCCGACCCCTCCCGCCGAAGGGACCATCAGCCGCGAACGAACCGGCGCAGCGGGGCCCGCAGCGCGTCTCCGTCCTTTCCAGCCGCGGTTCGTTCCTGCACACGAGCGGCAGCGCCGAGGCCAACGCCGCCCGCGGCCCCGGCCGGCAGCAGCAGCGGCGTTCCCGGGGCGCCGCCGGGCGCGGTGGGCGGCGCGGCGCGGGGGTGCCGGTGTACCGACTTCGTTGGAAGAGGGGGAAAGCAATAAGTCTGTCTTTCGTTCGGGGCCCTGGATTAAAAGATTCGATGATGACTTTTCCAGGCCAGCAGCATCCCCACAGGTGGCTGCACGCCAAAGTTTAACGTCTATAGTGTCCCAAGTCCTTGTCAGGCCTCCGGTACATGGGCTGATACCCAAACCAGGAGTACCGGGAGTTTTATCAAGTTAGAACTGTTAGTAGTGCTGGTTTCTCTAGCACTTTGTCCCAGTCGCTTACCTCCTCCTGTTGAGGCAGTTGTCGCTTTTTTTTTTTTTTTCAGTCGCTTACTTCTTCTTTCCTTTGGTTCCTAATTCTTCGTGTTTCTGATAATATCTTTTGCATACCCCCCTGCAATCAGGGGCCAATATCTTTTTCCAAGTTTTAATCCACGCTCCTCTAAGAAGCTTCCCAACAATGACAATGCAACGTCCCATTCCATCATCTCGTTCCCAGGCTGTCATTGCAGCATTCCCCATCCCGAACCAGACCTCGGTCTGCCTGACTCACCGGTCAGTCCGTAGCGCTACAATTCCGCCTCTCTCGGGCGATCCGCCTCTCACGGGCTATCCGCCTCTCACGGGCGCCGGGATGGCCGTCCTCTCTCTCGTCCGCGTTGTGGTCGTTGAAAACCCTCTTGATCACGTCGGGGTCACCAGATGTTGCGGCCGAAGACGGGGAAGCAAGACGCATCAATATGATGAGTAAAAAGGCTTCAGCTTTATTCTGTGACACTGCTCTTTTTATAGCATAGCTCGGTTCTGTACATGCCTTCATGCGCTGTACTTAGCAAGTTAATTGGTCTAGCACTACTGTTCACGCGACAAGCACGAGTACGATACACACTGTGATTGGATAGAGATTTCTACGTTTGTTACAATATTTTAATATTTTTGCAGTTAGTATGTTTTGCTCAGAATCTTGTTTTTCATAGTTTCATCCTTCTTGTTTTTCCCAGGGACAGTGTGTTTTTCATAGTTTCAACCTACCTTCTTATCTCAAGGACAGTGCTCTTTTTATATTCGCTGATACACATTCCTTACTGTTAACACTTTAGCTGCAACAGGAACCTTATAAACACAACAGGATTCTAAGATGACTGTTGCTGCGGTGTGCACATCCACTCCGGCTGATCCCTGGGTGCTGGCTCTAAGCTGGCTGAGTAGGCCTGTGTCGGTGCCATGCCCTGGGGAAGTATTTGTGTCTGAGCGCACATCCCCCTTGCGCTCCTGGTCAACTTTCCCCAACGTGTCAAGGGTCAACCATTGGCATGGTACACAGATTCACAGTATTTTGCAAAATGACCTGGCCTATCGCATCTCTCACAGCGAGCAGCTCTCCTGTTCTCTTTATTTTTCCTCTTTTGTCTGGTCTGTTTTTGCTTGCTCTCAACCTTAGGTTGCCTTTTTAGTCCATGACCAAAATTTTTGAATTGAATAGGCCACAGAACTGCAGCCAGAGCAGACTTATGATCCTCAGATCCTACCTTAGAGCAGGCTTCAGCCATCTCTGTTAGTGTGGGATCCCCTGGCAAAGCATCTATGATCTTTCTACACTCATCATTGGCATTATCTCTTGCTAGTTGTCTGCACAACAGCTGCTGCAAGGTCTCATCTTCGACCTGCTTCTCGAGGGCTGCAGCAATCTTTTCCACGAAAGATAAAAAATGCTCTTTCTGCCCCCGAGTTATTTTCACATATCGTGTTTTAGGAGCAGCCATGTCCATGCTTTTTAATAGGGCTCCCATACCAATCTTCTGAGCCTGCTCAAGGACCTGAGGGTGCCAGGCAGCTTGAAGATCAGGATCAGAAAAGGCATTAGCTCCCATAAGAGCATCTGCTGGAACTCTATATCTAGGATCAGTTGGAGGCAGTTGCATATTCCCAGCTGCAGCTCTTTCAGCCATCCTTCTCCAATTGGCCTCAAAAACTGTATATTGTACAGGTTGAAATAATACCTGACCTAAATGCTTAATATCAGATGGAGAGCACAGGTCAGTATTCAGCACTCTAATAATCCGCATGACTTGAGGAGAACCCAGCCCATATTGTGCCACTTTGGATTGTAGATCTTGGACCACTCTCCAAGCGATAACTTCATGTTTGTCAGACTGACCTGAGTTAGGAAGAGCTTTCTGCACAGGAAAGGCTTGGATAATATCCTCTATGGGTTCACTACTTCCTTGAACAACCTGCTCAGGTCCCTTTTCATCTTCAAGCATCCCGACTTTCTCTATTAAATCCCAGTCCCCAGACCGCTTCCCAAAACCGTTTTGAGTTTTTTGGACACGCAGTCACCTTACATTCTGGAAGCATCCAAGGACAGTTGTGGGCCAGCTGTGTTACTGGTTGTCGGCGTCTGACTGCCGCCACAGTTTTCCACAGCATAGCAAGCGTGCCCGTCGTAACACCGCTTACATCATCAGGCAGGACTATGTCCTATGGTCTCACGGATGAGGAAGGCTGGCAGGGTACAGGCACCGGGCCAGCAGGCGGTGTAGCGGCGGAGGTTGTGGACAGTTGCAGAGCTACGCACGGCAACACGGCTTGCAGCAACACCACTGTCCATTGAGGCGCCGCCACCAGGGCTGCCGGCACCACGCTCGGTGCCACTTTCGGGGCTGTTGCTGGGCTGGTTGGCGCAGCCAGCCCAGGTCGTCCTGGTGCAGGTCCAGCAGCAGTAGCCTGCCACAACACTTCCGTGAGTACCGCTAGTTGCTGTGATATTTCTTGCAAAACCGCCATAAACTGGTGTGTCAAGAAATTTGCCATTGGTGGTTGCGCCGTCTGCGCCTGTACTGGAGAATGCCCGGGTGCTGGTGCATGTGCCGGATAGACGAGCACTATGGGTGATAGCACAGGACACGAAGGTGCTGGAAACAGAGCCGCGGAAGACCAGGGTGCTATGATCACGCCCAGGAATGGCATAAACAGTCCTTGCGGTGCCACCGGGGCTGATTGCAGAGCAGCAAGTGGCGGTGCCTGGCCCGGTTGAGGAGCGAATGGTGGAGCCGTAGAAAGGACAGATTCCCACTGTAGTAACTGAAGTAACTGGCTGTGCAGGTGCCTGTAACATAGAGGAGAAAGGGCGGGCCGCTGGGGCCAAGGGTGGGGGACGCTCTAATGCTTTGCTTTGTCCAGAGGGATATTCCAGCATCACAAAATCGCGTGGAGAAGGATACTTAAGCGGAACATAATCCCACAGGGAGGGGTAGAACCCCTGCGCAGTCCCTGTGACTTAGTCTCCGAGGGCAGCGGAGATGCGGCAGGTACACTGCCCGTGCTGTCCAGGGTCAGTGTTCCCTCAAATAACTCATCGTCCCCTTCAGAACCTTCACCTGCAGATTCATCAGAGACCAGTAGTTCTTTTCTTCCTGCTGTCCACTTTTACATTATGTCATATAGGATCCCCCATGTACGTAGCAGGTCGACTACACTCTTATCTCCAAACACAGTTTCATGTATTAACTTATCCCCTAGCAGTTTCCAAGCTTCTGGGCTAAAGGCAGTGTTAAGATCAGCTAGACACTCATGTTCTGCCACCCAACTTAGCAATTCACAGAGAGCTTCATCGCTTATATCAGCTCCTGCAACCATTATCACAGATTTGAAAGCAGAAAACATCATGCTTTCTTTCACAGAGTTTTGCCCCATCTTTTCAGTTTAAGTTCCATCCCTAGAGCCCCAGGGTGGGGTGCACATACCTTCTGAATTCAGTTGCAGTCAGATCACGTCACGGTCACCAAACGTCGCAACAAGAAGGCTTCAAGACTACAACTCCAAAGCAGGCTAATGCACCTCCAACGCTCAGGAAGGAAATGTCCTGCTTTTAGGAGGAAACATCCCACCTTCTAGGAGGAAATGCCCCACCTTAATTAATTACAAATCACGTGGTTCACCAGATGGCTCAAGGCTATTGGTCACTTGACCATCCATCTCCCAGAGTGATTGGCTGAATGCTACAACACCTGTTTCAAAACAGCTTTCCCAGTGTAACAAGCTACAGGTGTTTCTCAGCTAGCCTGCATGGGGAAAGAACTTTCACAGGATGCTGCAGCAGCTGGAAAATTTCTCCACACTCTTCCATCTGGAAGGCCCACACAACCTTTGACCTCCAACCAGAAGGAAGCAGAAAGGCGGGGTAGTAGCAGGGGATAAGGGAAGAAGAGGAACAAGGGCTCCTCCCCATCTACTTGGTGGGAGCAGCAGGGCCCATCATCTCCCACAGCACGAGAGACAACCACCGCCATCGGCCCCATGGGACGTGGCAGGAGCTGTAGTCCTGGGGGTGCCACTGGGCATGCCAGGAGCTGTAGTTCTCCCAGAGACAGCTGGGATACCTGGGGCTCCTGCCCTGGAGGCCCCAGCTTGAGAGGGCCCTCGGATGTGTACAAATGCAAGTGAACTCCAGCTTTAATAAGATGACTGGGACACATACAGGTATTGCAGGGCGAGTGTCAATTCAGTAAAGGAGCATCCTAGGAGAGAGCCTAGTTGCTCTGTTTCATGCTGCAAAGCAGGAGACATGGCTTTGAAGATTTTAATAACGGCAGCACTAAGTACATCACATACTTAATTACAGAAGAAGTACTACTTGTAGGAATGTAAGGGGATGATAATATGAAAGTCTGGGTGGTTACCACCTGCTAGTGATGCTCAACTACGAAGGCAAATACCACAAAGGGAGAGGTGAAGGAAGATGGGAATGCCATGTGTCACACGAAACTGACAATACATGACTGTTACTTGTGAGAGCAGTCACCTCTTCAGAAAAAATCTGTTAAGAGCAGGAAACACTACAGGAAAAAATTACCAAGAATGAAGATGAGGTGTTTTTTTTTCCTAAAAGAAAGAAAAAGAGACTATAGGGTTTTAAATTGCTCTCTAGTTATAGGTACAAATATTAAGATAAAGGACCATCCATGGTTCATGAAAAGAGCAAAGTGCAAGACGCTAAATAAGGCGAGTCACCATAAGGCAATACAAAAGGAGACTTTCCCAGGGTTCTTTTCATCTCAAATTCTATTTGGTTGAAAGAGGGTTTATAGGATCTAAGGGAAAATAGTCAGTCATCAGGCTAGCAGTTGGTGACACTCGGCCTGCTTAGTTGAGAATTCCAAATTGATCATCATGCATTGATGATAACTTCCTTCAACAAGTGATAGAGCAACCAAGGAGGAGAGGTACTTTGCTGGATCTTGTTCTCACCAACAAGGAGGGTCTGGTGGGGAATGTGAAGCGCAAGAGCAGCCTTGGCTGTAGTGACCATAAAACAGAGGAGTTCAAGACCCTTAGAGTGGTCAGGAGGGCGCTCAGCAAGCTCACTACTCTGGACTTCAGGAGAGCAGACTTTGGCCTCTTCAGGGATCTGCTTGCTAGAGTACCATGGGATAAAGCCCTGGAGGGAAGAGGGACCAGCTTTCTTGATCTGGTTAATGTTCAAGGATCACCTCCTCCACACTCAGGAGCAGTGCATCCCAACAAAGAGGAAGTCAGGCAGGAACAGCAGGAGGCCTGCATGGATGGACAAGGAGCTCCTGGACCAACTCAAACACAAAAAGGAAGCCCACAGAGGGTGGAAGCAAGGACAAGTAGCCTGGGAAGAACACAGGGAAATTGTTCAAGCAACCAGAGATCAGGTTAGGAAAGCTAAAGCCCTGATAGAATTAAATCTGGTCAGGGACATCAAGGGCAACAAGAGAAACTTCTATAGTTATGTCAGTGATAAAAGTAGGGAAAACGTAGGCCCTCTCCAGAAGGAAACGGGGGACCTGGCTACCCAGGATATGGAGAAGGCTGAGGTTCTCAATGACTTCTTTGCCTTGGTCTTCACTGGCAAGAGCTCCAGCTGCACAGCCCAAGTCACAGAAGGAAAAGGCAGGGACTGGGAGAATGAAGAACTGCCCACTGTAGAAGATCAGGTTCAAGACCATCTAAGGAACCTGAAGGTGCACAAGTCCATGGGACCTGATGATGTTACTGATACTTAGAATTTTTTGGTAATTAAAATTTAATCAATAGTTTGTAATTAGTAGTTAGTAGTTGATTTTAATAATATAGAGTTTTAAGAAATATTTTAATGAAAAGTGTTGCTACGGAATTCCTGTATAGCACTGTACCAGGACCAAAGGGATACAATAACCAGATGCTGCTATGAAATTCCTGTATAGCACTGTACCAGGACCAAAGAGATAGGTCAGAATCATTTAGTAGGAACGTGTAGTACAAAGCACAAGTTGATTTGTAAACTGATTTATGATACCTACATAGAATTAGAAGAATGCATGTAGCTATCAAGGTTTAGATTAATGGAGATGAAGAAAACCAACCGAAATAGTTTCGTAATGGTCTATGGGTACCTGCCAGAAACCGTGAACTTAAGCAAAAGGTAATTCCGGCAGGGGGAGATCGCGACCACCGACTCACAGACCACCTACCCATATTACACCCCAGACTCATTTCTCAATGATTCTAACTTTTATTGCGCAGAATCGGAAATGGGAGGAGAATATGCTAATGATTTTTGGGAATTTATATGTTTATGTATGATTTCCTAATGGATTTGCATATGTCAGCTCTATATAAGAAGTTTGATTTCGGTGCAAGGCGTGCACGCTAGGAGGAGATATCCCCCGTGCACCCGGTGCCGCAATAAAGAAGTGTCTGCTTATCTACATCCCATTGGTGTTGATAAGTTTCTTATTCCGGATTTTCGGTAACAGTTTTGGCGACCCAGATGGGACCTCGCTGAAGGAGACCGGAGGAGTCAGGGACCTGATCGGTTCCAGCCGGCACCGAGGATTTCTCGGGGACACCCATCGATCCCCGATCCATAAGGTTCTTCGCGACATCCCCTGGATTTTGGGTAAGACACTTCTTTCTTTTGTTTCAAACGAGTGGGTTCGAGTCCCACCGTTGTGAGTGGGTTCGAGTCCCACCACATAGAGGGGGTTCGAGTCCTGCCTCTGGAAAGTGGGTTCGAGTCCCACTGCGAGTGGGTTCGAGTCCCCTCGCTGTAGCCTGCCTGTCAGTCGTGGCGAAAGCCGCGCAGGGTTGGGCAGAGGATCCTGGTGGAGTGGAAGCCTGGGCGTCTGCCCGTAAGCCATAAGCGAAAGCTATTGCAGGGTTGGACATAGCGGAGACTTGGAACCTATATGCTGGCTATAGTGTTCTATAAGTTGTGCCTCTAACGTAAGTTAGAAGTTTTCTTGTGTGCTATATTGTGGAACCGTTTATTTTGACTGAGTACTAAGGTGCCGAGTTTGTGTTTATTGTGTTACATACTTGTGCTCAAGGTAATAAATTACAGAACTGTGTGAGTGTGACCGTGAGAGAGAGATGTGCAGTTAAGCACGAAGTGAGTGCGGGGTTTGGATTTGTGGCTCTGCTATCCTGTAAGGGGTGCAGTCGAAGAAAAACAGAGTGACAGATTTGAGTGATTATATATTGTATTAACAGTTATATCATGGCATCTAAGTTAACTCATTTGTTTAAAAGTAAAAGTATGAGTAATTTGGCTGCAAATGACAAAATTCCGAAAACTTCTCCGTTAGGATGCTTATTAGCACATTGGGGAGATATAGGAGATGATTTGCAAAAGAACAAAATGATTGAATATTGTAATCAGTGGTGGCCGTTGTATACGTTAGAAGATCAAGAAGCATGGCCTGTGAATGGTACTTTGAATTATAATACTATTTTTCAGTTAATGCTGTTTTGTAGAAGGGAAGAGAAATGGGATGAAATACCTTATGTGGATTTGTTTTTCTATTTGAGACAAAGAAAAGATTGGCAAAAAGAGTGTAAACTAGCAGATGGAAATGGTTTGATAATGGCTGTTGCTACAGGGAATAAAAAGGAGAAAAAGTGTTGCTCAGTGTGTGAAATTGGGAAGGATTGTTTGAAAAAGAGGATTACTTCTGAAGTTGATGAGGGACCAGAATTAGACATATCTCCTCCTAGGAGAGAAAGAAATTGGGGTCGAGAATATCGGGAACAGATGCAAGAACCAGAAAGCAGTGGTATTGAGGATCCCGAGGAGGGTCCCTCTGAGATTGTAATTCATACTCCTGTTTCTCGGAGAACTCGGCAGCAGACACACACAATAGCTCCCCTGCGGCAGGGAGTTGGCAGCAATGGGCCGGTGTATGTAAAGGTGCCTTTTTCAGTTACTGATTTGATGGCTTGGAAACAGGCAGCCGGACTTTATAGAGAAGATCTGGAAAGAGTAGGAAGAGTGGTGGATACTATAATTAGAAAACAGGACCCAGACTGGAGCGATTTGCAGGTGGTTTTAGATAATTTATTGGATGATACAGAAAAGCAAATGGTGTTGAAAGCAGGTAAAGCACAGGCTGAAGCGGCAGTTCTGAATGAAAATATGACTGGAACTTTGGAACAGAATTTTCCATCTGGGGATCCGCAGTGGGATCCAAATAATGTGGAGCACAGACAGAGATTGAGACGGTATCAAAAATGGATTTTGTATGGAATTAAACATGCTATGCCTAAATCTTTGAATTGGTCTAAATTATATGAAGTAAGGCAAGACAAAAATAAATCTCCCTCAGTGTTTCTGGAAAGACTGAAGGAAGCTGCCAGGAAATATACTGATTTAAAGGTGGAAACTGAGGCAGCACAAATACAATTGGCTTTGATTTTTATGGGACAATCAGCACCAGACATAAGAAAGAAACTTCAGAAATTAGAGGGAGAAGACTCTAGGAGTTTAACTAAAATGATGGAAGCAGCCTGGAAGGTGTATAACAATAGAGAACAGGAGGAAAGAAAATCTCGGGAAAACAGGCTGCTAGCAGTCATGAAAGGAACAGTGAATAGAGGACAAGGCAGAGGAAGAGGTTCAGGATTCGGTGGAAGAGGAGGATTTGTGAACGGTGGTGGCAGGAATTTTAACACTCCCCTAGGAATGAATCAGTGTGCTTTGTGCAAGGAAGAGGGACATTGGAAAAGAGACTGCCCCAGAAAGGGAAATGCTCAGCAAGAAATGGCTAAAATCATGATGCTAGATGATTGAAGGGGACTGGAGGGGAACCCAGCTGAGCCTCTGGTTGTAATTAAGCTGGGAGAAAAAGAAGTTAAATTTTTAGTGGACACTGGAGCAACGTTTTCAGTATTAAACACCTGTAAAGGAAAAATTGGAACAAAACCAGCAAATATTATAGGGGCCACCGGGAAAGAGGAAAGCAGACCATTCCTAAAACCCCTGGATTTAAAATTTGGGAAAAAGGTAATCACTCATGAATTTTTGTATGTACCTGAATGTCCGGTACCCTTATTGGGAAGAGACTTATTGTCTAAATTAAATGCTCAGATCAGTTTTGAAGAAGGAGAGATTCTCTTAAAAATACCAGAATCAAAAACAAGTGAAATTCTGATGATCCAAGAAATAACCGAGGGACAAGAAATTCCTTCAGATGTAGATTTGGCCATGATTCCCACAGTATGGGAAACAGATATCCCTGGCAAATCAAAACTGGCAGAGCCTGTTAAAGTAGAATTAAAAGAAGGAGCAAAAACAGTCAAATTGAAACAATATCCAATTAAACCAGAAATCAGACAAGAATTGAAGAAATTAATTGACAAATTCTTAAAGTATAAGATTTTAGAGGAATGTGAATCCGAATACAACACTCCTATCTTGCCAGTCAGAAAACCATCCGGAGAATACCGGCTGGTACAGGATTTAAGAGCAGTGAATCAAATAGTCAAAGATATTTACCCAGTAGTAGCAAACCCGTATACATTACTGACCTCGTTAAAAGAGACCTATCAGTGGTTTACAGTGCTTGATTTGAAAGATGCTTTCTTTTGTATACCCTTGGAAAAGGAAAGTAGAAAACTGTTTGCTTTTGAGTGGGAAAATCCACAGACTGGACGAAAGATGCAGTTAATGTGGACAAGGCTACCCCAAGGATTTAAAAACAGTCCAATGATCTTTGGGAATCAGTTGGCGAGAGAACTCGAGATATGGAAACAAGAGAAACCAAGACCTGGACATCTACTGCTACAATATGTGGATGATATACTGATTGCTACAGAGGAAAAGTCGACCTGTATCCAGGTAACAATAGACCTTTTGAACTTTCTGGGACTAAATGGGTACAAAGTATCCAAGAAAAAGGCCCAAATAGCTTGCCAGACTGTGATATATCTGGGCTTTGAACTTTCTAAAGGGCA
Organism: Tauraco erythrolophus; assembly: GCF_009769465.1. Lineage (NCBI taxonomy): Eukaryota > Metazoa > Chordata > Aves > Musophagiformes > Musophagidae > Tauraco > Tauraco erythrolophus. The sequence goes on from NC_141497.1 coordinate 12,511,005, forward strand.
GCGACAATTGGGAAAAAGTCGAAAAGAAGCTATTTGCAATATACCTGAACCAGAAAATATTCATGAACTCAGAGCATTTTTGGGAATGGCCGGGTGGTGTCGTCTTTGGATTATGAATTACGGGCTGATTGCTAAACCTTTGTATGAAGCCCAGAAGATTTCTCCTTTTGTGTGGGGACCAGATCAACAAAAAGCTTTTATTGAATTAAAACGTGCTTTGATGTCAGCACCTGCTTTAGGACTTCCAGATTTGACTAAGAACTTTCAGTTGTTTGTCCATGAGAGGCAACACCTTGCATTGGGAGTGTTGACCCAGAAGATGGGCAGCTGGAAGCGACCTGTCGGATACTTCTCCAAACAACTGGACACAGTGAGTAAAGGATGGCCAAGTTGCCTGCGAGCGGTGGCAGCAACAGTGCTGCTGATACAGGGAGCTCGCAAATTGACTTTGGGAAAGACAATAACGGTCTATGTCCCACACATGGTGATAACTGTTTTAGAACAAAAGGGGGGTCATTGGTTATCCCCAAGCCGGATGATAAAATACCAAGTGGTACTAACCGAACAGGATGATGTGATTCTAAAAACAACTAACCTGGTAAATCCTGCAGTGTTTTTAAGCTCCACACAGGAAGAAGGACAACTGGAACATGACTGTTTGGCTACTATCGAGTATGTTTATTCCAGTCGTGAAGATTTGAAAGACGTACCACTGGAGCAACCAGACTGGGAATTGTATACAGATGGCAGCAGCTTTATGGAGCAAGGGGTCCGATACGCTGGATATGCGGTAACAACAGACACCACAGTTATAGAAGCCAGAGCATTGACAAGCTCCACATCTGCCCAAAAGGCAGAACTTATTGCCTTAATTCAAGCCCTAGAATTAAGTGAAAAGAAAAAAGTAAACATTTGGACTGACTCCAAGTATGCCTTCAGAATAGTGCATGTCCATGGGGTTCTGTGGAAAGAAAGAGGATTATTGTCCTCTCAAGGATCAAACATTAAGCATCAAAATGAAATTTTACAATTGCTGCATGCAGTTCAGAAACCAGAACAAGTAGCAATCATGCACTGTAAAGCACACCAAATTGGAAACGCAAAAGAAATTGTTGGAAATAATTTAGCTGATAGAACAGCAAAGAAAGTAGCAAAGGACCAAGTGTTCCAAATGGCATTAATTCCCTCCAAAACAGTAGCCCTCCCTAGGGAAAAGCCAAAATATTCAGAGGAAGATGATAAATTAAGCCAGTTATTAAATGCTAAGAAAAACTTAGCTGGATGGTGGGTAACCCCTAGTGGACAAGTAGTAATCCCACCCATTCTGATGAGAGAAATAATTCAAACAAAGCATCAGGAATGTCACTGGGGAGTAGAAGCTTTGGTAACTTCCTTACAGAAACAAGTAGTATCAGTTAAAATGTTAGGATTAGCTAAAATGATAACTGCAAAATGTGAAATATGTTTGAAAAATAATCCAGTAATCAAGAAAAGAGCCCAAATGGGTAAGTTAAAATCTGGCACAGAACCTGGAGATTATTGGCAAGTAGATTTCTCAGAATTACCTAGACAGAATGGGTACCGGTACATCCTGGTGGGGGTTGATACTTTTACAGGATGGCCTGAAGCTCTTCCCTGTCGCACCACACAAGCAAAAGAAGTAGTAAAATGGTTACTACAAGAAATAATTCCAAGATTTGGAGTTCCAATTGGAACTTCATCAGACAGAGGTCCACACTTTGTTGCTGAAGTAGTCCAAAGCATTAACAAAGTATTAGGCATTGCCTGGGATTTACATGCATCTTGGAGGCAACAATCCAGTGGAAAGGTAGAAAGAATGAATCAGACTCTAAAGAGACAAATAAGTAAAATTTGTCAAGAAACAAATTTAAAATGGCCTCAAGCATTACCTTTGGCATTACTTCGAGTCAGAGTACAGCCAAAGAGTGGAACCTCTATCAGTCCTTATGAATTGTTGTATGGAAAACCTTATGAGTCCCTGGAACCAAATCCAGATATGCATGTAAAAGGAAAACAAGATGTATATAACTATTTGCTTTCTCTAGGGAAAACCTTGGCTGCAATTCGGAGTGCTGTGATTTGGAATCGACCTTTATCTTTAGACACTCCAGTGCATGATTTCCAACCAGGAGATTATGTCTATGTAAAGACGTGGACTTCTGAACCTCTGCAAGAGCGCTGAAAAGGACCTTTCCAGATACTGTTGACAACCTTCACAGCAGTCAAGATTGCAGAATCTACAGCCTGGATACATTACACTCGAGTGAAGAAAGCACCAGCACCCTGGAAAATTGTGAATCGTGACCCAGAAACTTTGAAACTGACTCTGAAACATGTCTAATTTCTCATATCTGTTTGTAATTGTTCTTTGGATCTTATGCTGGAGGATGGTACTAGTGAAACCATGGACTGACTTGGTGAGTAGGAACAAAAGACAATTAGAAACAGAACAAGTGATTGAAATTCCCAAACAAACCTCTGAGGAAAATTTGATATTAGGATTAATCAAAGGATTTGCCAATTTGCAGAATGTTACACAAATTACTGCTTGTTTACCAATACCAAGAGCAGTAGGTGAATCCATTCCATGGGTGCGGAGAAGGGATTTGGAGAAGTACTGAGACGACTCAATATGAGTTAGCTGCAGGAAGTCTCGTTTATTGCGCAGTTCTTATTGCTTATATAGACAGTATTTGCCAATAATCCTGAGACCACACCTTTTCCACACCATTATTGGATGATACATACGCTTGTCATATTTAACAGCTTATTTCAAACAGACACCCGCCTAGCGAAGCTCTGCTCTAAGCAAACACTACTCCCTTATCATACTGCATAGTTTTCTTATCCTTAACTTCAAGGGCATTCTGCCCTCGAGGCCTAACTTTCGAGCTCCAGTCTTTATTTACACAGGGTTTTCTTCGTGCAGTCTCTTCTGCACTCCGACAATTCCCCCTTTCTTTTCTTGCACGAAGAAAACCCTGCGCACAAGGCTGGCAACCCCAGTTACTGGCATGTTGTTTTGGTACAGCCTTGCAAAGCAGTTTCTAGCATACTACTTCCCTTTCCGAGGGCTTTACTATTTCCACTATATCCAAGATTCCGCTGAGCAGGAGGGTGTCAGTCGGCAGGGTCATCGCAGAGAAGAGAGGCAGGCACGGCACCTTCAGGGCGTCCCCTGTTTATCCACACAGTGTGCTCTGCAGCCTCCTTCCGCTCCGCTCTGAGCCATCCCTTTTACACCCTCAGCAGAGTCTATGAAATAGGTACTGACACGGCGTTGCCGCACGCGTGGCCAGTGCGTGCAACAAGGCTGCCCAGTATGTGCTCTGCCAGCTAACAGCGGATTTTTTAAGTTGTAACATATTTCTCCTAGCTTCCTTTTTCAAAGTTACATGCTCACAACTAAGTCTAGTTTGTAATTCTTTGTCATTAATTCGGTACCAGTTAATTCTTCTCCTTCCAGTAGCTCACTTCTGATTGGAAAAAACACACAAAGCATATATACAAGCAATATATACAAGCAACTTTCACACACGTAATATACTAAATCATAAGAAACATAAAGACAGTTTACATATCAATATACAATCATCTACCACAATTCTCCCCGAATGCTCCCCAAGCCATTGCAACTGTTTGTGGATGGACTCACTATGGTCACTTAGATTAAAACAAAACATGCCTTCAAATTCTTCACAGCCGTGTCCTTAAGCTAAAAGCAAAAATCAATAGCCGCACAATTTTGTAAAATAGCGTGCCTAAGACTATTTTGGTCTAGTAGTAGCCATTCCAAAATTTGAGTGGTGACACCTGCTTGTCCTTCTGACCAGCAGGCCAAATCCTCAATTTGCTTCAACGCCTGGGCTGCCGCCACTCCAGGCGCAACCATAGATGCAGAGACTGGCACTGCCACAGACCACAGCCGCACCCCATCACCGCAGCCAGACGCAAGACCTGCACCTGCCCCTGCTCGGCGCAATCGGCGCGGCACATTCAGCCATCGCCTACAACTAGGGCCAACACTGCCAGCTGGCCAAGACAGCAAGGCCCTCCACAAGCACTCCCCGGGATACCCCACCAAGCGCGGTCACCACAAATCAGAAAAACACCGGGGGTAACTCCTTGGCAGCATCGCCATTCCACAACAGCAAAATTTGCTGGCCTCGATCAAACGACGACCGAGCACCACAAGCGCCGAGCCTAATTTTCTGATTAGACCGTAATCCAATTTTTCCCAGGCCTGATCCGCAATATCTGTCTACCTTAAACACAAAACTTTTGTATTGATCATTAGCTGGGGACACGTCTGTCCAGCTGCCATCTTTGAAGACGTTATAGGGAAAATGCCATCCCAAGATTTGAGCAGCTTGGCTTTGGAGGCTTACTATGCTGGCTTACTTGTCGCTAAAAACAACACGTTTGTGTAACGTGATTGTTGCTGGCACTACCTACAAATTTTTATCCTAATAAATTTAACTCTTGTGGGGAAATATACGGAAGACTGCCTTTTTTTTTTTTTTTTTTTTTTTTAGGTATTTGTTTTAATGTTAAATGAATTCATTCAATAACCACTTGTCCCATAGGTGAATGAGGGATACTGGTAGTGTGCGTCACTCCCCAATCCTGTAAAAAGGCACCATACCGGATCACTGTCTGTCCCGATTTTCTTTGGTACTCCCATGGTTTTCTTCAGTGTGAGCAGTAGCAACAACAAAGGCAGAAAACATATCAACAGTTACATGCACATATTTAGATCGATTAAATGATGGAATATAAGTAATATCAGATTGCCATAATTCATTGGCACATAAACCTGTTGGATTTACTCCTGCTGGAGTATTTGAAGGCACAATATGTTGACGGTCAGGGCAGGCACGTACAATCTGCTGAGCTTGATCTGCTGTCTGACCTGACGGAGAGCATCATCTACCACCAATTGACAAACTGTAGGACTATTCATCATTCCTTGAAGCAGTACAACCCAATGATATTGTTGCGTGGGTCGTTCATTGTTAAGCACTGGAACTGAAAAGGCAAATCTAGGACAATCATTAGGGTTTAAATAAATTAAAAAAGTAAAAAGGTGAAATAACCCAATCTTTTAAATCAATCACCATCAAATGCTAACATTCTGGAATCACAGTAGGATTTGGTACACCTGGTTGTAATGCACCCATTGGTGAAATGATTGCATAATAGCTCTTAAATCTGTTAGCATAAAACTCCATTTTCCTGATTTCTTTGGAATAACAAATATCGGAGTATTCTATGGGCTAGTGGAGGGAATTATATGTCCTAATTTGAGCTGTTCGTTGACTAATTTTTGAGCTCACTCCAGCCGCTCGCCTTTTAATGGCCACTGATCGACCCAGACCGGCTTGCCAGTCAACCAGTCCAGCTTGAGTCGGGCCTGGACATCAGTGACGTGTGCTAAAAATTTGAGGTTAGCCTCACATTCCACTGATTCAACAAATCCCGACCTCATAATGTACATGGGACATCAAAAACATATGGCTTCAAAATAGCTTGTTTGTTACCTGGGCCTACTACTAACAAGGACTGTGCACTCTGCTGTGGGATCTGTGTTCCACCTACTCTGATCACAGCTGCCAGGGCTTGTACCAGAGGCCGAGAGGGCGGCCAGTCAGGATTTTTCACTATAGATACATCAGCCCCTGTGTCAACTAGGCCAGAAAAGCCTTCCCATTAATGATTACTGTTAAAGGAGGCTGTGCAGCTGTGACTGTCTGTGTCCAAAATTCTTTTGTGATAGCAGAGTGGCCTTTATTGTTGTTATACAGGCAGCTTTTATAGATTATTACTCTGGCCACGATGTGTCCACGCGCCCCTTACCCAGCTGTGATTGGGTACAAACAATAGTGCACACACCTATTTTAACTTTACTATTGGCTATGCCTAAAAAGGAGCTATTTTTTACTAGTTAAGCTAAACATCATTTTCTCACACACTCTATATCAACTTCCCAAACTCCCCATGTCAACTTCTCACACTCCCTGCACCAGCTGTTCACACTCCCTTTTCTTTCTCATCCTCTTTATCGGTGTTTTCCAACTTCAGAAAAGAGCACAGGCTTAAATCATCAAGGTCAAACCCCAACTGTAACTATGTGTATGATGCCACAATTCCCCTTTTTTGTTTTTCTATGACCATTACTTGATGAACCGTACTCTGTACCATTCGCTGGGAGCGTGACAATAGGCAGGGGGTGATTATTACTATGCATAGAAGAACTACTAGCAATATAATGCCTGCTTTACTAAAGATTTTAACCATCCTGTCAATTAAGAGCATTGATAAAGCAGAAGCTGTAGCATTAATTTGTTTTGCAAGCCAACAACCCAACTTATTCTGTGTAGTTAATGCCTGTGCCACTCCAACTCCTGGTGCAAATATTGAAGCTGCAATGATTTTAGCTGGTTCCCAAAATTCTGCTCTGGAATCGCACTAGCTATCATAAGCATGCGTGCTGCACCTATTCTGGGTGTGTCTATGACTTAAGTTCATGGTGGTGTTAGAGAAATACATTCTTAAAGTCCCTATAGTACATGGATCTCCCCTTATATGCAAAGGAATACCCTGCTAAGCTCTATTATAGCCCTGCAGAAGCAGTTACTAGCATTTTGGTGTTTTGTTTTGGTTTTTGTTTGGCCTTTTTTTTCCTCAGAATCAATTACCCTTGGGAGTACAAACAATCCTAATTTTGTGGTGGATGATCGTCCCAGCAATAGTGCACATAATCCTTGTGATATAAGACCAGAGACACCAGTAGGAATTAAATGCACCAACGTGTCAGTGATTACTGTTGACCAAAACATTTAGCTGCCAATATCTCTGCTTTATAGTGTTCCGAGCCCACATTGTGACACGCCTTTACTAAATCTGCAATCGTTTTTGCCCGATTTCTGATAAGATCAAGAGCTCGTTGGCAGTCTGTGTTAGCATTTTCAATGGCTAACTGGAATACCAACACATCTGCAGTAGCCGGATTTTCTGTTTATCTCTGAACTGCCATTTGTAGCTGATCAAAGAAATGCTCATAAGGTTCCTGTGCTCCCTGCCGAATGGAAGCAGAGGAAGCCTCCCCTGTCCCAAAAATCAGGGACACGTCTTAATGCTCTCTTAGCCAATTCAGTCAGTTGGTGGAAAGCCACTTGCTGTAACCCTGCCTGTGCCTGATTTTGACATGTGTGACATTTTATTCATCCCAAAATATTTAGCTCTCGATTTAAGAGATTTAACACCTATAACACTTTAGCTATTGTTTCATTGGGAGATTTCCCCATCATTCCCCCTTCTTGTTTTAAAAGCATATTCTCCAAAGTACCATGTGCGTGTTCTATGATCGGTTGCCCAGTAGGATTGTAAGAAATACCAGTAACATGCTCAATATCTTATGATGACAAAAATACATATGTCTGATAAGAGGTGTATGCCAAAGTTCCTGCGAGCGTAAACCACGAGGATTAACACCATTCACTGGTGGCACGATCATATTTTAACAGCTAGTACACAATTGTACGATTGAGTGGGCTTGCTCTCTTGTTATACCAAATTGTCACCGAATAGCCTTAGCATTCTGATGGTAGAAGTCATGCAAGATGTTTGCCTGCATGAGCGAGTTTGGTACCAGAGTTGCACTCATGAGAGGCTCAGCTCACCTGTTCCCTTCTGCTACAGGCCCTGGAAGCGCGGTGTGCGCTCGCAGGTGTACAGTGGAATATGCATGTTTACGGTTTTGCAACACTGATATTAATTGTTGAAATTGCTGGAACAGAAGAGGATTAGTTATTTCCCGCGATGCCGATGGAGACGATCCAAGTTAAGATGTGCTGTCTCTTGGTACAACCTGGGCCCCGGGCCTCAGCCGGGCGGGGGGGCGGGGCCAAGCGGCCGCTCTCCAGGCGCGGCCGGCGGGTGGGGGGGCAGCAGCGGCGGGGGAAGGAGGTGGGGGGGGGGCAGCGGCGGCGGGGGGGGGACGGGGTGGCGACGACGACCCAGCAGCCCTGTGCCGCCCCCCCCCTTGTTGTTGTCGCTGTTGTTGTTGTTGCCGCAGCTCCGGCCGCTCGCGCTCCGTAACCGCCGCCGACCCCTCCCGCCGAGGGGACCATCAGCTGCGAACGAACCGGCGCAGCGGGGCCCGCAGCGCGTCTCCGTCCCTTCCAGCCGCGGCTCGCTCCCGCGCACGAGCGGCAGCGCCGAGGCCAACGCCGCGCCCGCGGCCCCGGCCGGCAGCAGCAGCGGCGTTCCCGGGGCGCCGCCGGGCGCGGTGGGCGGCGCGGCGCGGGGGTGCCGGTGTACCGACTTCGTTGGAAGAGGGGGAAAGCAATAAGTCTGTCTTTCGTTCGGGGCCCTGGATCAAAAGATTCGATGATGACTTTTCCAGGCCAGCAGCATCCCCACAGGTGGCTGCACGCCAAAGTTTAACGTCTATAGTGTCCCAAGTCCTTGTCATGTATATATTTGAAGAGTTTGCCTCCGGTACATGGGCTGATACCCAAACCAGGAGTACCGGGAGTTTTATCAAGTCAGAACTGTTAATAGTGCTGGTTTCTCTAGCACTTTGTCAACACTTTAACTACAGACTTATGTTCTGTTAAAGCCGTGCTTCCCATTGTTCCCAGTCGCTTACCTCCACCTGTTGAGGCAGGTGTCGCTTATTTTTTTTTTCTTCAGTCGCTTACTTCTTCTTTCCTTTGGTTCCTAATTCTTCGTGTTTCCTGATAATGTCTTTTGCATACCCCACTGCAATCAGGGGGGCCAATATCTTTTTCCAAGTTTTAATCCACGCTCCTCTAAGAAGCTTCTCACCAATTGCGACAATGGATCCTGCAGATCGTCCAGCTTTCCCCTATAGGCCGCCTGAATGTAGATCCGCCCGGCTTTCCCCGATGGGCTGCCTGAAGTCGCCGTCCCTTCTGCGCTAAAATAACACTCGTTCAAAACAAGCAATAGATGTCCCGAGCGAAACGATAGTGAGTCCAGCTCATTCTTCCTGTCCCTGTTCGGGCGCCATAATGCGGAGAAGGGATTTGGAGAAGTACTGAGACGACTCAATATGAGTTAGCTGCAGGAAGTCTCGTTTATTGCGCAGTTCTTATTGCTTATATAGACAGTATTTGCCAATAATCCTGAGACCACACCTTTTCCACACCATTATTGGATGATACATACACTTGTCATATTTAACAGCTTATTTCAAACAGACACCCGCCTAGCGAAGCTCTGCTCTAAGCAAACACTACTCCCTTATCATACTGCATAGTTTTCTTATCCTTAACTTCAAGGGCATTCTGCCCTCGAGGCCTAACTTTCAAGCTCCAGTCTTTATTTACACAGGGTTTTCTTCGTGCAGTCTCTTCTGCACTCCGACACATGGGGAATCTTAACTATGAATTTGACAAATCAGGAACATAAAAATGAGACCACTCATTGTGAACAACAGCCAGTGACACAATGGTATGAACAAGTGAAATATATTAGAAAACAATGGAAGTCCCCAGGAAGTAAGGATGAATGTACACAATTACTGAATTCAAACTTCGTAGACATCAGTGGAGGCTGGACAGGACTAGATACAGGATATGGTTATGGATGGTGTTCTTATGATGAACCAATGAAGAAAAATGTGAGCCGTATGGTAATGGAATGGAAATGCAAAGAAAGCGTTCAAACTTCACAAAAAGAACAACCTACTTGGAAATCAATTTGGTCCATGACTATATTCTCCCAATTTCAATACATGGCAAAAACCCCTTGGTGTTTTGCGTGGGTAGGGTTAGTTTCTGGATATTGGCCAACAATAACAGATAGAGGAACTACGTCACTAGAAGAGGAAAGTTCAGTATCTTGGTGGAAATGTGACAAAGTTTACAATTGTAGTACAGTAAGTAAAACAATACAAGAAATTCCCCCTTTAGCAGCTGCAGTGAGATATGGGTGTTTCTGTCGAGGACTCAAAAACGATCTTCAAGTGACTGCAGATTATCAAATTAAAAGGGGAACATTTATAAGCTGTAAGAAAAGTACAATCCAGAGTCCTGGACACCTGGTCTGGGCACTAAATGATGGAACCTGGACAACACACTTACCATTAGATGGTAAAGTTAAACAAATTACCTTAGGCATGCCAACATTGTGTCCAATTTGGAAAAAGTCACCATTTAAAGGACCCCTAGAAAGTCTAAATTTAAAACGAACTAAAAGGTCTGAAACAGATGATATTTGGAACGAACCATCGACAGGACTGAAAATCAGCTGGGCTCTTGAGTCTCTTTTAAATCCTATAGCCTCATATAGAAACAGAGAATGGCTGTATCATTTAACAAGTCAAGTAGAAAAGTTAGCAAATGTTACAAAGAAAGGATTCAAAGAATTGAACATTCAGTTGCAGGCAACATCTAGAATGGCACTTCAAAATAGAATGGCTTTAGACATGCTTTTACTCAAAGAACATGGAGTATGTGGATATCTCAAGGATAAATTAGACCACTGCTGTATACGCATTCCAAACGTTACACAGGATGTGGAGCATGATTTGGATTTGCTAGAAAAAGTTGAGAAAGAAACAGAATCAATCCGAGAGGACATGTCAGAAGATTGGATAGGGAAAATTTTCAAAGAACTGGGCTGGAATCTAAGCTCTTGGATCCAATCTTTGATTAAAACTCTGTTTCTGTTGCTAATTGTCTTCCTCATGATCATGCTAATATACAATTGTTTAAAGAAACAGTTTGCTAATAGACTTGCAATCAATCGCAGAATCATGAGAGAGTTACCTACTATTCCACCAGACCACGGTTTATCACCAAGGTATGCTGAAACGAATCTTAGCTTTGAACATGATGATAAGTGAGTATCAAACAATAAAAGTGAAAGTGATGAAAGTATTGAAATAGCAATTTCAACACTTTCAAAGGGGGGAAATGTTACTGATACTTAGAATTTTTTGGTAATTAAAATTTAATCAATAGTTTGTAATTAGTAGTTAGTAGTTGATTTTAATAATATAGAGTTTTAAGAAATATTTTAATGAAAAGTGTTGCTACGGAATTCCTGTATAGCACTGTACCAGGACCAAAGAGATAGGTCAGAAATCATTTAGTAGAAACGTGTAGTACAAAGCACAAGTTGATTTGTAAACTGATTTATGATACCTACATAGAACTAGAAGAATGCATGTAGCTATCAAGGTTTAGATTAATGGAGATGAAGAAAACCAACCGAAATAGTTTCGTAATGGTCTATGGGTACCTGCCAGAAACCGTGAACTTAAGCAAAAGTTAATTCCGGCAGGGGGAGATCGTGACCACCGACTCACAGACCACCTACCCATATTACACCCCAGACTCATTTCTCAATGATTCTAACTTTTATTGCGCAGAATCGGAAATGGGAGGAGAATATGCTAATGATTTTCGGGAATTTATATGTTTATGTATGATTTCCTAATGGATTTGCATATGTCAGCTCTATATAAGAAGCTTGATTTCGGTGCAAGGTGCGCACGCTAGGAGGAGATATCCCCCGTGCACCTGGCGCCGCAATAAAGAAGTGTCTGCTTATCTACATCCCATTGGTGTTGATAAGTTTCTTATTCCGGATTTTCGGTAACAATGAGGTGCATCCATGGGTCCTGAGGGAACTGGCAGATGAAGTTGCTAAGCCTCTATCCATCATATTTGAGCAGTCATGGCAGTCTGGTGAAGTTCCCACTGACTGGACAAGGGGAAACGTAGCTCCCATTTTTAAAAAGAGGAAAAAAAGAAGACCCAGGGAACTACAGGCCAGTCAGTCTCACCTCTGTGCCCAGCAAGATCATGGAGCAGATCCTCCTGGTGACTATACTAAGGCACATGGGAAAGAAGGTGAATGATGACAGCCAACAAGGCTTTAGTAAGGACAAATCATGCCTGACTAATTTGTTGGCTGTGTGGTTTTGTGGACACGCTGGAGGGAAGGGATGCCATCCAGAGGGACCTTGACGGGCTGGAGATGGGCCTGTAAGAACCTCATGAAGTTCAACAAGGCCAAGGGCAAGGTCCTGCACGTGGGTCGGGGCAATCCCATGCACAAGTACAGGCTGGGCGGAGAATGGATTGAGAGCAGCCCTGAGGAAAAGGACTTGGGAGTGCTGGTGGATGAGAAGCTCAACATGAGCCGGCAATGTGCGCTGGCAGCCCAGAAAGCCAACTGCATCCTGGGCTGCATCCAAAGTGTGGCCAGCAGGTCGAGGGAAGTGATTCTGCCCCTCTCCTCTGCTCTCGTGAGACCCCACCTGGAATACTGTGTTCAGCTCTGGAGTCCCCAACACAAGAAGGACATGGAGCTGTTGGAGTGAGTCCAGAGGAGGCCACGAAGATGATCAGAGGGCTGGAGCACCTCTCCTATGGAGGCAGGCTGAGAGAGTTGGGGCTGTTCAGCTGGGTGAAGAGAAGGCTCCGGGGAGACCTTCTAGCAGCCTTCCAGTACCTGAAGGGGACTACAGGAAAGCTGGAAAGGGATTTTTTACAAGTTAGTGACAGGACAAGGAGCAATGAACTTAAACTGAAAGAGGGTGGATTTCAATTAGATACAAGAAATAAATTCTTCACTCTGCAGGTGGTGAAGCACTGGAACAGGTTGCCCAGAGAAGTTGTGGATGCCCCATCCCTGGAGGTGTTCAAGGCCAGGTTGGATGAGGCTTTGGGCAACCTGGTGTAGTGGAGGATTTCCCTGCCCATGGCAGGGGGGTTGGAACTAGATGATCTTTAAGGTTTCTTCCAACCCTAACCATTCTATGATTCTACCATAATTTTAGTTGCCATCTCAGAATAAGCAGCAACATGACAATTACTGCTGTTTTTAAAACAAGTGTAAATTAGTCTATTAATAACATATGTAACACTAGAAGACAGCATGCACGTAGTTTGAAACAAGATATTTTAGTATTTTATGTTTACTTATTTTTAACCATTTAAAAAGTTACAGTTATAAACAAGCATTTGAGCCATCCAGCTCTGTAAAAAAACCCAAAACAAACAACAAAAGAAAACAAACAAAAAAATCAAACACCAAAAAAACAGAAACATACCCTACAACTCAGGAAGTAGGCACGTCTTTGTTGAAGAACAAGACTTCATCTTATAATAGTAATCAATTGATAATTTTTTCCAAGTCTGTATTAAACACTGATATCAAAACAACCATGAAAGTTTTTTTGAAATGTTGCACCACCAAAATGAAATTTTTATCCATTATCTAGTGAGTTATATTGCACATGGACAATCAGGTTTATCCATGTTTTTGAAAAAATTACAATACAAAGGCAAGAGAATTCAACATACTCTAACTGGAATAAGCTTAGGAATATAGAGTAACATACTTGACCAATTTGTATATTTGCATAAGCTGCCTCCTTACAACCCTGGCAGATTTCTCAGTGAAGTTTTGTTTCACAGCCTATTGGCAAATGCTAGTGCGATGCTAAAAAAAGGTCTGGAAGATCAGTAGGAACATCTGAAGAAAGCAGTTTCAACTAGAAGATCTACAAAGCATAGCAAAGTTGCACAGACAACTTTTCTGGATTCAAAGAGCTTATCAGTCCCCCTTTCTCCTCCCTCCCCCTCCCCCCTCCCATTCCCTCCTTTATTTAAAACTATGCATACAGTACACTCCTGCTAGAAACTAACTTCCAGATACCAAGACAAAGTAAAAACCATGGTTGCTTTAATGAACAAGAGGGTCAAAAAAGTATATAAAAATTAAAAACTATTTGCGCACCTTGACACCTTGCATGTGGTCAGCATTAAACTTGCAAACCAGGAGCAGATAGCATTTGCAAATACTTAGTTTAACATATGCAAGAGACCCTTACAGTGATCCCAAACCAGTTTCAGATGAGGAATTACTGCAATAAAAAAAATATCTGTGCATTTGTTGTCTTGTACAAGTGCAATATTTAGCAATTTCAAAATAAGAGTAACAAAAATGAGTACACTGATTTATTCAGTACATCAGAACCAATTCTTACAAAGCTAACAAAAAAAAAAAAAGACAGGCTTAAATAGGATTTGCAGCTGGTCCCTCATGTTGACATCTCAACCTCAGGAGTTTAAACCCAAAGCTTTATCTAAGAGAAATCATGCACTTTGAGATACAGTAATACAACCTTGCATTACAGGGACTGTGTGTGACACTTGAGGATAAAGAACTGAAGTTGTAACTTGTACCTACATACTAGATAGACCACACCATTGCCCAGTTCAGAACGCAGTTACAACAGCTTTAAGTTTCTTCAAATTCTGTGCATACATGAATTTCTGAACTAAAGCCAGTTGGCCTGGATTACTGTTCTTATAGCTGTAGCTAAGCAGTTTTCAGCTAGTCATTGGCAAGAACCCCCATTTATTTTAAGAGTCCAGGTTTCATTGTTCACAGTAATGCCTTGATTTTCAGTCTCTAAGTGGGAGAACAATCTTTGAAACTGAGTAGGTCATGAAGTTTATTTTGAAGAGAATGTTCATTCTTGAATGCAAAACTAAATGCTTTATGACATACGGTTTGTTTAATGTTTACATCTACTAGTGCTAGTGAAAATGGAACTGTGGATAATTACATCCAGTTTACAAGAGATTAAGTGTTTTTATGCAAGTACTGGCTGTGATTTTAACATTTAAGGTTCAATTTTCTTCCTAAAACATTGCAAAAACCATAAATGCAGAAGGATTTGTGTCATTGGTAATGGCAATCTACCATTGAAAACATTTTTAATATTAGCAGTCAAGTTGTCATGATCAGTTTTAAATGTTCAACTGAAAAATTGGACTATTAATGTCATGATTTAAATGTCAGAGTTCACTAAAAGGTGGCTTGGGAAAACCAAAACCTATACATGTAGTTTCAACTGCAAAGTGAATTCTATATAATACATGCTAAGTTAGCATATGATATAAACAGCTGTATCAAAGTATTAAGATATATTTAGAAAACTGTAAATTTTATATTCTGGAATAGCATGCAAGAGCCCTTAGGGCTGTGCTCTTAACTACATGCACACGTTTATAAGGAACAGGATTCTCAGCCTGCAGTAGCAGTGAGGAGCTGCTGTGCTGCTACAACACTAAGGTATGAGCTAGCTAATCTGCATACATCAGGAACCTGCTGACAGTTGTTCTCCTTCACAGAGCAACATTTTGTTTCGGTCCACAGGTTGCCAAGTCTTCTCAGCATTAAGTCTCTCACCACTGTTGTGGCCTCAATTGTTCTACTTACAGCCCTCAGAATTTCACCATTAGTGCATTACAGAGTATCTGCATGCATTTCCACCTGGTTGGATTTGTGTGCATTTAATCAAATTTATCTGTTATTAAAAGCAGTATGTTATAATGCATTAAACTATTCTTTATCGTTTACTGTCAAATAAGGGGGAGAAAAAACAGCAGTTTAAACACATTACTGTTAGATGTTGACAATTCCGATCAACTGAGGCACAATTATAGATGGTGACCAACAAGTCATACTTAGGTCATTGAACTCGTAAGTGTACATTTACTTACAGTGCATCAGATGTATGTGTTACTAGTGAAAAAAAACAAGAAGGTCCATTTAACTTAAAATATTATATGAAGTCTAATGTGCAATCAATGTGAAGTGTTATGAACACTGCCCCAAAGGCATGTGACTTCCTGTATCTGTATTTTACTATTGGACAACAGACAATCAGAATTCACTTCAGCTTCAAAATAATATATATAACTGTCCATAATCATTCCAATTCCTCTGCCAATTGCATTCTGTGGCTAGCTTTTTCAGCACCTTAGTTAATTTAACTTGATTATAATCGGAAGCATCTGACTATGACTTAGGCATACTTATTGCTGTAAAGGAAATAAGCCCATCTTCAAAATTATTGTGCAAGTATTTTAATAAGATTTGCACACATCTCAAAGAATTCTATTGTATGACTCCCTGGTCTTGGAGTTAAGTCAGGTTTCGAAGAGTCAAGCAAAGAGGTCACTGATGGGGTAAGGGATATATCTGCAGATTTTCCTTGTGCATCAGCATCTGAATCTTTTTGACAGGATCTACAGCTGCTCACAGAACCTGATCTCTGTGGAGTTGCAGTCCCAGATTTTGCTTCAGTAGTTTCATCTAGGGGGCAAGCAGAGAGAGGAGGAAAATTCGTTATCAGTATCAAATCAGATATAGGAAGAGCAAACTTGTTCCCCTTCTCACACTTCTCATCTTGTTTTTTAAATCTTGACTAATACATAAACAGTTTTTGCAAACTGTATATAGCTGATACAAAATAAAAGCTTATACATATAGCAACACAGAAGTAAATGTCCTTATGCAAATTATTATTGTGTTCTGAACTTCGCTCCGGGACTATTTGATCTAGTTTAGACCAGCACTCGTGATTTTTTTTTCATGAACTAGTTTCAGCAGCTAGTAGTTCAATTGATTTAGTTTACTTAAGCTTAAAACAGAAACAGGAGAGCATCATAAGGTTAAGTCAAATAATAGTTCGAACATTTTGTAGATGCTTTTTGCTAGTATCTACTTTATTATATTTGTTTTCTTTCTATTTGGTTATTTACACTGTTATTTGTATTTTTATTATAATTCATTGATGCATTAATTGCTAGCATCTACATTAATTTATCCTTCATTTTGGGGCTGCAGCAGTTTAAGTTTACTTCTAAGATCAAAGTATTTCCTCCTCATACTGAAGGTAATGTTCTGCTCAAGTATCTCTATTCTTACTTTAAATACTCAACATTTGTTTGACTCACACCTAGCACCATAAAAAGTTATTTCCAGGAGAAATTAGTGAACATAGAGATTGTCTTTTCACATCAAAGCTACTTTAAGCTACAGTTTGGTAAGAGGAATAGAGAAGAGTTAGCTGTGGCGGAAGGAAAGGAAAGTCAGATCAGCTTCACTATCGGAAGAGAGACGCCAAGTCCATGCCCTTGGGTTTTATTTCCTCAAGAGTTGAGGCCAGGACTGCAGCAGGCTGCCCTCCTCCAGCTGCATGGCTCTAAACAGTCATCTCCCCTCCAACAGGGATGGCATTTGTCCTATACTGCAGTAGGTCAGTACAGGAAAGTGAGTCATCCCCTGTATCAAATACCACTGGATCTAAGTAAGCACTTGTATTGTCAGAAGGGATGAGGCAAGAACTGCAGTGCCAAGTTAGATTAGGTTAAACTGTCATGAGACATAGCCTTAGCCATCCCATACTGTAATCCAGCCATATTCCAGTAAATCCTTTTTCCATGCCACATGTTTTCCTAGGCATGTCATGTACACCATTGGCTGCAAGTAATTCTGCTTTAGTCTACTATGCCCTTAAACAAGCATTATGGCCAGTCTATATTAGCTCCTCCATTTTCAGGAAGGTATCCAACTTGGAGTTTGCACTGGTTTTGGCTGGGATAGAGTTAATTTTCTTCACAGTAGCCAGTATGGGGCTATGTTTTGGATTTGTGCTGGAAACAGTGTTGATAATACAGAGATGTTTTCATTATTGCTGAGCAGTGCTTACACAGAGTCAAGGCCTTTTCTGCTTCTCACATCGCCCCACCAGCGAGTAGGCTGGGAGTGCACAAGAAGTTGGGAGGGGACACAGCTGGGACAGCTGACCTCAGCTGACCAAAGGGATATTCCATACCATATGACATCATGCTCAGCAATATAAAGCTGGGGGAAGAAGAAGGAAGAGGGGACATTCAGAGTGATGGCATTTGTCTTCCCCAAGCAACTGTTATGTGTGACAGAGCTCTGCTTTCCTGGAGACGACTGAACATCTACCTGCCAATGGGAAGTAGTGAACAAATTCCTTGTTTTGCTTTGCTTGCCCTATTGAACTGTTTTTATCTCAACCCATGAGTTGTCACTTTTACCTTTCTGATTCTCTCCCCCATCCCACCAAGGAGGGAGGGAGTGAGCAGCTGTGTGGTGCTTAGTTGCTAGCTGGGGTTAGAACAGAACAGAATAGAATAGAATAGAATAGAATAGAATAGAATAGAATAGAACAGAATAGTTAGAGTTGGAAGGGACCTTAAAGATCATCTAGTTCCAACCCCACTGCCATGGACAGGGACACCCTCCACTACACCAGGTTGCCCAAAGCCTCATCCAACCTGGCCTTGAACACTTCCAGGGATGGGGCATCCACGACTTCTCTGGGCAACCTGTTCCAGTGCCTCACCACCCTTACTGTAAAAAATTTCTTCCTTCTTCGACTATGCTAAGGCACATAGAAAACAAGGAGGTGATTGGTGACAGCCAACATGGCTTCACTAAGGGCAAATCCTGCCTGACTAATTTGGTGGCCCTCTATGATGAGGTTACAGCATTGACGGATAGGGGAAGAGCAACTGACACCGTCTACCTGGACCTATCCAAAGCATTTGATACTGTCCCACACGACATCCTTGTCTCTAAACTGGAAAGACATAGTTTTGATGGACAGACCACTCGGTGGATAAGGAATTGGCTGGATGGTCACTCTCAAAGAGTTGTGGTCAACGGTTCAATGTCCACGTGGAGGCCAGTGACGACTGGTGTTCCTCAGGGGTCGGTACTGGGGCCAGTGCTATTTAACATCTTTGTTGTAGACATGGACAGTGGGATTGAGTGCACCCTCAGCAAGTTTGCAGATGACACCGAGTTGTGTGGTGTTTTGGACACGCTGGAGGGAAGGGATGCCATCCAGAGGGACCTTGACAGGCTGGAGAGATAGGCCTGTGAGAACCTAATGAAGTTCAACAAGGCCAAGTGCAAGGTCCTGCACGTGGGTCGGGGCAATCCCATGCACAAATACAGGCTGGGCGGAGAATGGATTGAGAGCAGCCCTGAGGAAAAGGACTTGGGAGCGCTGGTGGATGAGAAGCTCAACATGAGCCGGCAATGTGCGCCGGCAGCCCAGAAAGCCAACCGTATCCTGGGCCGTATCAAAAGGCGCTGGCCAGCAGGTCGAGGGAAGTGATTCTGCCCCTCTCCTCTGCTCTCGTGAGACCCCACCTGGAATACTGTGTTCAGCTCTGGAGTCCCCAACACAAGAAGGACATGGAGCTGTTGGAGTGAGTCCAGAGGAGGGCCACGAAGATGATCCGAGGGCTGGAGCACCTCTGCTATGAAGACAGGCTGAGAGAGTTGGGGCTGTTCAGCCTGGAGAAGAGAAGGCTCCGGGGTGATCTTATTGCAGCCTTTCAGTACTTAAAGGGGGCCTACAGGAAAGCTGGAGAGGGACTTTTTACAAGGGTGTGTAGTGATAGGACAAGGGGCAATGGATTTAAACTGAAAGAGGGCAGATTTAGGTTAGATATAAGAAATTCTTTACATTTAGGGTGGTGAGGTACTGGAACAGGTTGCCCAGAGAAGTTGTGGATGCCCCATCCCTGGAGGTATTCAAGGCCAGGTTGGATGAGGCTTTGGGCAACCTGGTGTAGTGGAGGATTCCCTGCCCATGGCAGGGGGGTTGGAACTGGATGATCTTTGAGGTCTCTTCCAACCCTAACCATTCTATGATTCTATGATTCTATATCTAATCGAAATCTCCTTTCTACAGGTTAGTCCAACTGCTTTCAAGACTTCACTTACTACAAGCATACAATTCCCATCTCAAATTTTGTCTACTACTAGCATTGGTGGTTTGGACCTGGCTGGTAGCTATGCCCCCAGCTAGCTCCTCATTCACTCCGCCCTACCTCAGTGCAATGGAGGAAGAGAATTGGAAGGACGAGAATTGGAAGGACAAAAGCAAGAAAACTCATAGATCGAGATAAACAGATTAATAAGAGGAAGGAGGGGGGAAAAAAAAGAAAAGAAAAAATGATGCAAAGGCAACCACTCACCACCTCCTACAAGCAGACTAATGCCCAGTCAGTCTCTGAGCAATGGCTACCTTCCCCAAACCTCCCCCAGCCCCTCAGCTTTTTGCTAAGCATGACATCATATAGCATGAAATATCCCTTTGGTCAATCTGGGTCAGCTGTTCAGGTTGTGTCCCCTCCCAGCTTTTTGTTCACCCCCAGCCTACTCATTGGGTGCAGTATAGTGGGAAAAGAGAAAGACTAGATACTATGCAAGTACAGCTCAGCAATAACCAGAACACTAGTGTGTGATCAATGCTGGTTTAGTCACAGATCCAAAACACAGCACCATACAGGCTATGAGGAAAATGAACTCCATATCAGCCAGACCCAATACAGCAGTGTACAGCCCAAGTGAAATTCACATGCCTAGATGCCAAGCTTTACCTTCATTAGGAAAATATGTTCACATACTTACTTCAGATTGTAAAAAGTATTCATTTGATTCGTGTCAATATGGGACAATGGATGGATGTGCAAATAGGCGGCGAGGAGTAGGGTGTGCTTATTCAAGATAAGTGATTGTCTTAGTTTAAGATCTCTGTGAAATGCAAAAACGTAAACCTGCGAAATGCCTCATGATGCTGCTAGCCACCAGAGTGATACACAGAATGCTCTGTCACTACAGAGCAGAGAACTCTGGTGACAGTTCATCATGATGCAAAACGAAATAAAAGGGAATTGTAAAAAGAGTAGAAAAGGATGGAGAGCATAGATGCTGGGAAGCACTCTTTAGATGGTCACCTTCCACTTCAGGATTTTTCAGTCATTTAAAACATCCTGTTATAACACTGTTAATAGCTACAGCTGCTTTAATAGTGTCACTAACACTGCTGTACATATGGGTTTGGCGCATGTTTAAGAGGGTATCTTCAGTGCACAAAATGTTATAATCAATCAGGAAACTTACGCAAGAAAAAGAATTTACTTGATTTAATAAAAAGAGAGAACTAATGTCTATTCCTATATTCCCTCCATAAAATCACATAAGACTATATATTAGTTATTGTTTAGATATTAAATACTAACTGCTACATTAACTGTTGCTGTGAAATGTTAGAAGTTTTAAAATACTAACTACCCAAGGAGGAGGCTGGTGAGAAAGATAAAACAAATGCCAGCAAGGTTGTAACTCATGACCCACACATCTGTAGGAAGGAAGGGAGACAAAAACTAGCCTATGTGGGAAAGATAAGGACTAACAAGAACTAACATTTGTCTTCAGACAATGATAGGTAGGAGACAACCAGATGTCCACTCAAGGACAGGCCAGGCTGGAACCAGTTTGGCTCTGCAAGCTCAGCCAAATCGGGAATTTTAGGGAAGAGGTGAAAAGTACACAGTGAGGAAGACCTCCGGCCTTCATCCTGAAGACCCCTGCCCACGACCACCAGAAGGCGGATCAAGGAAGAGCCTGAGGCGGATCCTGAGGTGGGGACTATGGAAATGATTTCCTGGGAGAGACTGACCTTTGGGGGGGGTTATGAGTATGTCTGTATAAATACAAGAAAAACTGCTACGGCGGGTGTGTGTCTTGGTGGAGCAGAGACTCCCGGCGCACCCAGGGAGTTTGCTTGCTTTTATTCGCCTAATAAATTGTAAACTTTAATTGGAGTTCTGTTTGGGACTCACTCATTTATCATAAGATCTAAATTAATGTTTAAAATTAATGTTTAAATTCGGGGGCAAGGCCTCAAAGGCAGTTTAGGTTGATCCAAATCTCACCTCCCACAATCCTTTCCCTTTTGCACCAGTGGTATTAGTACTGGTGCAGATGCAAAATGGAGCAGTTCAGGAGTTGATATAGCTAAAAAACAATTATTTAAGGAATGAAGCAGCTAACCATCTGGTCACAGGAACATTAGACCAGGAAGAAATAAAGAAACGCTAATTCAGATCTAGCTTGGCTTTAAGTTTAACTAGAGGGCAACACTTAATTTACTTGTTTAGAAGTGAAGACATGTTTGCATATAGAATTATTTCCGTTACAACTCCATTAACTTATGTAAGTCTTCACATACCATCAATGCTACGGAAGTCCAGTAAGTATGTCCTGCTGTCCACCTGATACAACTGTAGACTCATTTTGGAATATGCACTTGTCACTGGATTCTTCTTTCGAACACGCAGGTAGTATGGATTTACAACCTAGTACAAAAGAGATTTGAGTTTGTAACTAGAACTGCTTGAGAAACACTGCATATTGTTTTTCTCATTTCAAGTCACTGGTATTATCAAGTGATTTCAGGCTTACCTATCAGAGCTTTTTTTTATCCCCTCCCAAAAAAAACCCCAAGAAACCCACCACCAAAAAAACAAACCAAACCAACCCACTCAACACATTCCCACAGCCCCAGTAGAAAGGTTAAACACCTTAGCAAGATTTTTTCCTCTTGGCATAAATAGCCTCTCCCAAAACCCTTCCTGCACAGCAAGCACAAGCAGTCAGCATGTTAGAGGAATAAAGGAGATAAACCAGAAGGGATTACCCAAAATCTAAGATAACCCTGAGGAGGGGGACAGGATGGCACCATAAATCTGTCAAACAAATAAATACTAAAGATAAATTAGTCAAGACTGAAATTACACTGAACTTTTACTCATTAGCATGGTAAAACCACACCTCTAAGGGAGAAAAAGCCCCCTACCCAAATGGGACCATCCCTCTCTGAGGACGTGGGGTAGAATATTTGTGTACTATCCCTTTAAATTGAAGCATAGAATTAGTAGGCCAATCAGTATCAAGGACATAGACTTAAGTATGAATAATATATTAATTGCACAACTTCAAGAGTATAAACATTCTCTGTATTGTTACAAAGGTGTGCTAGCTTTGTGGAGTTACCATCTAGCACCCATCTCTGCACTGAAATGGAATAAAACCAATATCTTGATCCTGTGTGCGGATCAGCTTTTTGCACATCAGGTGAAAGAACTCTGACTTTTGGAACAAGCACAAGCACATAAGATTATTTTCCAGCACAGGAGAAAGTAGTTTCAGACTTCTAGGCTATGTAATAACACAGCTCAAAAAAAAAATTACTATTATCTGCTGTAAAGACCCTTTATTCTTTTACCTTCCATTCATAATCCAGTTGTTTAATTGCTCGACAAACTTCAGCCATGATATCATTAGGTCGACTTTGACTCCGTATTCCCAAGTGCCACTTAGCTCTTCTTACACCTTGGTGTTTTGACTTCTGTGGATTCAGCTCATCAAGAGTATGGCGGGGACGTGGTGCTTCAGCTACTAAGAATGGCACTCTTTCAGGATGAGGGCGAGACAGATTATGATCATCAAGAAAAGAATCCAGTGGGTTTGTAGCCAAGTAGAAGTCTTTGGCCTCATTCATTATTCTTCTATTGTCTATAATGAGGTGATAAGCAACCACTAAAGGGTCCTGATGATTTTGGCTGTATAGACAACTTAGCACTTCCTCTTCAGTGCATTCAAACTTGTCACACACCTCTTTTAAGGCATCATCATCAATCATGGTAGAACTATATGATGGGTCTTCAGGAAACAAATATTTGGGAAGGTCCTGCTTAAACCATTCATGTTCCCTAGATTTAAAAATAAAGTCTGAATATATATACTTAAAGCAAGCCTTTTTAGTATTAAATTATTTTTAAAATAAAATTATTTTAAAAGTTATTCTTAGTCTGTACAAAAAAAAAAACACACCACAGTTTTAAGTCCAAGTCCCCTTCTGTGCAGCACAACGTAATGGAAAGTAATCATCTCTGTTACAAGATTTTGCTAGACATTTTGCAGGAGACTGAAAAATATCCTCTTTCCTGTAAGGGTTTCAACTACCTGATCATATATCTTTGTATAACTCATCAACCAGCTTTTTATATAAATGGTTGGGTGTGTGATGTGGTGGTTTTTTTTTGTTTTGTTTAGGTGGTTTGTTTTTGTGGGTTTTTTTTTGTTGGTTTGGTTTTTTACTTCCACTATCTTAGTTTTGAGATATTTTCAACTGAAATTTGTATGCTACCCACTCAAGTTGTCCCTCCCCAAGTACATACATAACAAAATGAAGAAATCTTGATACTCAATAGTTTCTTTGGTAGATGTTTGGACAAAGATTTTGAACATTAGGGTCACATGCTCCTCACCCCCAACAACCTGCCTATATTTTTTTTCATTCAGAAAACCCCCTGCTGTCTCTCTTCAAAACAGAGTTGAGGGAAGGCTATGGAAGAGTCAACCTGTACCTCTTTACTACTGTATCCATGGGCTAGCATTCATAAGAGGGAAAAGGAAACATATAGAAGGAACCAAATACTTAAGTTGCCCAATCATACAGAAAAAAAAATTTGTTTTGTGTGCCTAGAGCAAACTGCTTAACTCATCATATGGCATGACACTAATTTTAAAAAGTATCTTAGTCTATAGCATAAAGACTTGCTACAGATTTAAGAGCAGTTATATGGATCAAGCTCTAGTCAGTATGAGCCTGAGAACATGCCTCAGCACAAATGCATTGAGCAAAATGCACTTTCATCACAAGGAAGCAGTTAATTCGGAAGTAGAAAAAGCTTTTCCTATATGACTACAAAGCACAGTCCTAGCTGAATAACCAAGTTAAGAGGAGTATTTTGTTACTAGTCATTGCAGTGGACCTCATCCCTTTTACACACATACACGCTCTCCTAGGAAAATTAAGGTATTCAATTAAACTCAAGAGTTTGTCCTTTAAACTGTGAGATTACATGTCTCATGGGTAACAGGACAAAGTTGTTTAGGATTCAAAATCCATCCATGCTCTGTAGTCAACATTTTTCAACATCTTTTTCACATCACTTCTCCTTCAGACTTATTTAACATGACTTAGACGAATGGATAGGAACTTAGTTTAAGTTTTACAATGCTTAGTTCTCTCAGCGTTTTGATTTCTGCAAGAAAGTACTACCCATTGTAATAAAGTAGCAAGGGATATGCACACCACATTTTTTGTTCTACTGAAAGAACATGAACTTCACCAACTTCCTAACTTTCAACCCTAAAAGAGGAAGCAATTTCACTAAGGTAGTATTTCAGAGCTCTCTCCTTAGAGCTTCTTACAGGTTCATGCCAGGGTTTTGAGGCTAGAATAGAAAGTGCCATCTTGCACATGGAATATTCAGTCTTAACAGATGATTTTTCAGAGTCTGCAGAAATATGAATATAAGCAGTAGTTTTCAGGTTAAAGAGTCATAACTTCCCCTCAAACATTTACAGTACAGAATAGTGGTTCTTAACAGCAAAGATTTTTTTTTTTCCCAGAAAAGTCGATACAGTGCAGTTTCTGCAAACCATTCTGCAGGTAAACAGGTTTGCTTTAGCAGTCTTAAATCTAGTGTCTCTCAGAGTTTCTAAATGTAACATATATTTGTTTTACTGTGACCTCCAATAGATACTTCATTGGTCACTGGAGATCAGAGCTAAAGCCAAACCACCAGAAGTTGAATTTTTCATCTCGGACTATAAAATAGGGACAAGCTATATGAATGATTTCTTTGTTCTGCATATTTTCACTGAGATTACCATTCCAGCATCCTGTGATCGGACATCGGTTAACGTTTTACCTAATGGTTCTGATTGTTGCTCTCTTCATTGGATCTACTTGCAGCATGTGTTTCAGAAGACTAATTACAGATGGATTCAGGTACTGAGGAGTATAAAAGATACCATCACATATCTTCTTAAAAAGGGTTGGCACATGATCATCATCAAATGGAAGTGTTCCACATAACAAAGCATAGAGAATAACCCCACTGCTCCAAATATCTACTTCTGGACCTGCATATAATCTGGGAAAAAGTTAACTATTAGCAATTTGTGCTCAGTAAATTTAAGTAGATTTCCCTCCCCCACACTATCTTACATTGTATTGCATTAAGAGTGTGTGAACTTGGGACAACTAATCTGCAATTACTATACCATTTCAGTGCTATGCCTCCCTTGAACTCAGAAAGAGATATTAGAGTGAAAGCAGCAGATGTGGCAATCATCAAGTAAAAAAAAAAGTTACCTTCAGACTGAATATCTATTCTGCAGCAGATATTTCACTACTACTCAATTTCACAGCAGACTTTGCCTGTATTTCTATCTGTACCTCTACTTCCAAGATGTGAGCTGTGAGATTTTTAAACCAATTCAGACACACTGGATTCAGGACATTAGACATCATCTCCACCTTATAGGAACTATTCAAAGCTAGGTTCATCGAAGCCTTAAATACTCATGAAAAATTATCAAGGCAATGAAGAGTTCAGTCCACAGTTTCTCAGCATCAAGCTCGTCAATTGCACTAACTTTACAGCCTTTAAAATTAAGAAGCAAAATGACCAAAGTACATGCACACATGCATCCAATAGAAAATAAACTACCTTCCTGAAATTACTTCTGGCGCAGCATAGTTAGGGGAACCACAGCTCGTTCTTAAAAATTCTCCATCTGACATCATATTTGATAGACCTGAAAGTGTATAAGAGTAAATACTAAAGATTCGGAGAGCAAAAAGACTTCACACTACATATACTACCTAGAACAAATCACTAGTAATTCAAATTAGAAGCTAATTTATCTCAGTAAGGAAGCAACATTGTTTGGAATTATTGAAATTTTTATGAGTGCGCCACATGATCCTGCATTTAGTTTACCAGAAATTTGAGTAACATCAATCCAAGACAAAAACCAATCCATTTTGGATTACATAGGCATGACAGAGAACCAAGTTGCTCTAAGGGAGAGCAGCGCAGCATAGCAAGATAGGATTTTGGTCATTAACAAGAAAGTGTCTTAAAAAACACATTTGCTTCTAAATGCCAGAGTGGAAGATGCTACCATGGAATTGTCTAAATTCTGTAAGAGGTTATATGCTGTCCTAGTTTTAGCTGGGACCGGCTCAGTCTTTGTATTCGGCGGTGCAGAGGGGGATGGTGATGTGGAGCTCGTTTATCAATTTTGAGCGTCACCTGGCGCATATCATCACCAATTATACCGGTGACTTTTCATTCACAAAAGCTTACGTTGATTTTGATAATGCCGAACATCATTGGAATAATTTAACCGGTTTGATTGTCCTGCAAGGTCTCCTGAATATATGTTTAATTATCTATATATTCAAAATCAATCGGCCATTTAGGAGTGTATATCAATTTATTTCTCGGGTTATTGTGCTTGCCATCTCGACTCCCATGACAAGCACTATAGCTACTCAGACTACAACGGTATCAGTTGCCCCCGTAAGGAAAAGAAAATGTATACAAAAGTTAGAAGATGAAGAAGAGCAATCAGGGCCATCACAACAACCAAATGAAGAAGAGCAACCAGGGCCATCAGAGCAACCAGACAAAGAAGAGCAACCAGGGCCATCACAATGATTGGAGGAAGAGCAACCGAGGAAATGTGTGCGAAAGTCAGAACGCAGAGGAGAGGATGATGATGATGAAGAGCGACCAGGGCCATCACGAGAAATGAAGCAGGAGCGTTCTGTTTCGCCCCAGAGAAAATCTCAATGGAGAAGAAGTGACATCATAGATGAGACGATAACCACCAGATCTCTAAAAATGAGCGAGCTGCGAGATATTCGAAAAGACTATGGCCGTCTTAAAGGTGAGCCCATTGTCTCTTGGTTGCTCAGATGCTGGGACATGGGAGCCAATAGTCTGGAGTTAGATGGTAACGAAGCCAGGCAGCTGGGAGCCCTTGCCATGGATGGAGGCATTGATAAAGCTATTTGAAGGCAGACACAAGTCTGCAGCCTCTGGAGACGGCTCCTGGCAGCTATAAAGGAAAGGTATCCCTACAAGGACGAGGTGCCATGTAATGTTAGCAAGCGGACCAACATAGAAAAAGCTATAGAATCATAGAATGGTTAGGGCTGGAAGGGATCTTCAAAGGTCATCTAGTCCAACCCCCCTGCAAGGAACAGGGATATCTCCAACTAGATCAGGTTGCTCAGGGCCTCGTCCAACCTGGCCTTGAACGTCTCCAGGGATGGAGCATCCACCACCTCTCTGGGCAACCTGTTCCAGTGTTCTACAACTCTCATGGTAAAAAATTTTTTCCTAATATCCAACCTGAATCTACCTCCCTCTATTTTAAAACCATTACCCCTTGTCCTATCACAACAGGCCCTCCTGAACAGCCTCTCCCCAACTTTCTTGTAGGCCCCCTTGAGGTACTGGAAGACCGCTATAAGGTCACCCCGGAGCCTCCTCTTCTCCAGGCTGAACAGCCCCAACTCTTTCAGCCTGTCCTCATAGGAAAGGTGCTCCAGCCCTCTTATCATCTTCATGGCCCTCCTCTGGACCCTCTCCAACTGGTCCACGTCCTTCTTATGTTGGGGGCTCCAGAACTGGATGCAGTACTCCTGGTGAGGTCTCACGAGGGCAGAGTAGAGGTGTAGCGACGGAGGGAAGACCAGGACGCTCAATATGAGTGATCAGCAGGCTTCGTCTTTATTGCCAGGCGATAACACTTTTATAATCATTTTAATTAGTTCATGCATATTGCAAAAAGAAAGCTCATGATTGGTTAACATATTTAGAAGCTAATCCCGCCCCTGGCTCCCCATCTGTGTTTACTCTCTTCCCCTTTTCTTATGCCTGTCTGGCCAAAAGCATCCTGTTGTCTTGTAATACTCAAGTTACAGACAGGACGTTCTTGCCACCTCAGCAGTTAAACTAGCTGAGTGCTTTGTTTCGCAAGATTTTGTTCAGCTAGCTGGCTTATGTCTACGTGGCCTTTCTCAGTTAGCCATTCTCCCACATAGAGGGGGAGAATCACCTCCCTCGACCTGCTGGCCACGCTCCTTTTGATGCAGCCCAGGACACGGTTGGCCTTCTGGGCCGCAAGAGCACATTGCCGGCTCATATTGAGCTTCTCGTCCACCAGTTCTCCCAAGTCCTTCTCCTCAGGGCTGCTCTCGATCCATTCACCACCTAGTCTGTATTTGTGCCTGGGATTGCCATGACCCAGATGTAGGACCTTGCACTTGGCCTGGTTGAACTTCATGAGGTTGGCACGGGCCCACCTCTCCAGCCTGTCGAGGTCCCTCTGGATGGCATCCCTCCCTTCCAGCGTGTCGACGGCACCACACAGCTTGGTGTCATCGGCGAACTTGCTGAGGGTGCACTCCATGCCACTGTCCACGTCACCGACAAAGATGTTGAAGAGGGCCGGGCCCAACACGGACCCCTGAGGGACGCCACTCGTGACCGGTCTCCACTTGGACATCGAGCCGTTGACCACTACTCTCTGAGTGCGGCCATTGAGCCAATTCCTTATCCACCGAGTGGTCCATCCATCAAACCCATGCCTCTCTAGTTTAGAGAGAAGAATGTCATGCGGGACAGTGTCAAAAGCTTTGCACAAGTCCAGGTAGATGATATCCGTTGGTCGACCCTTGTCCACCGATGCTGTCACCCCATCGTAAAAGGCCACCAAGTTGGTCAGGCACAATCTGCCTTTGGTGAAGCCATGTTGGCTGTCACCCACCACCTCCTTGCTCTCCATGTGCCTTAGCATGGTTCCCAGGAGAATCTGCTCCATGACCTTGCCAGGCACAGAGGTGAGGCTGACCGGCCTGTAGTTGCCCGGGTCTTCCTTGTTCCCCTTTTTAAATATGGGGGTTATGTTCCCTCTCTTCCAGTCATCGGGGACCTTGCCAGACCGCCACGACTTCTCAAATACAATGGCCAGTGGCTTGGCAACTTCATCCGCCAGTTCCTTCAGGACCCGCGGATGGATCTCATCAGGTCCCATGGACTTGTGCACCTTCAAGTTCCTATTCATTATCTGAGAGAACTGGCTGTGCGAGAGTTGATTTATCTTGACTCGAGAAGTGGACCAAGACTCGAAGATCCAGATGACGTCCGGTGCACACGACTGTTGCGGCCGAAGACGGGGAAGCAAGACGCATCAATATGATGAGTAAAAAGGCTTCAGCTTTATTCTGTGACACTGCTCTTTTTATAGCATAGCTCGGTTCTGTACATGCCTTCATGCGCTGTACTTAGCAAGTTAATTGGTCTAGTACTACTGTTCACGCGACAAGCACGAGTATGATACACACTGTGATTGGATAGAGATTTCTACGTTTGTTACAATATTTTAATATTTTTGCAGTTAGTATGTTTTGCTCAGAATCTTGTTTTTCATAGTTTCATCCTTCTTGTTTTTCCCAGGGACAGTGTGTTTTTCATAGCTTCAACCTACCTTCTTATCTCAAGGACAGTGCTCTTTTTATATTCGCTGATACACATTCCTTACTGTTAACACTTTAGCTGCAACATCTCCCCCTCTTTTTTCAAAAACGGCGTGCGCTATAGCTGACAAGCGTTGGGTCACACATTGCATTAAGCATGGTCCAAAAAGCAAGAGAAAGCCTAACAACAAAAGAGGCCCCAAGCACGTTTTGATGAGATGTCTCACCCAACCATCTATTCCTCAGGAAGTCAACCATCCATCGATGCCATCTACCTCTTTCAAGGCATGTAGTTTGTCCTTTAGTTGTTTAAGTTTTTTATGCACTGACTTTCCTGGACCTGTTAAATTCATACAACACATTCCTTCGATCTCTTCGCAACCATGCCCATGGGCTAAAAGCAAATAGTCAATCGCTGCTCTGTTTTGCAATACTGCATGATTGACACTTTCTACATCTTTCGTTAATTCATCTAGAATGCTGGATGTTAAGTTTATCTCGTCACGAGCCCAGCAACCTAGTTGTTTTGCTAAGGTGAGCGCTTTTGCTGCTGCTAACCCTGGGAAAAGTGTGGAGGCAGCTACTCGTCCAAATTCACTCCAAAATGTGGGATTGCCTACACTGCTACAGTCTAGATCATGTAGGCTTCTTTTTCTCCTGGTGTGATTTTCACTCCATTTTCTTAATAGGGATATATTAGGATGGAATAAGGCTAGTTGGCCTAAATAACAAGGACTTCCTTCTGGTTGTTTTGGAATGCCATTCCATGCCCTGTCTCTACAAATTAAGAAAATTCCTTCGGGCAACCTTCGAGGTTCAGTAATGTTGCTGCCATTGCAGCTCGAGTATAGAAAGCGAAATACCGATGCGCTGTCAAGATTAGAATCTAAGGTTGCCCATAGTTTCCTGTTTTTATTCAAGTTGTTTGGGTCTAATGGCAAAAATGAAAACCATCCTCCTATTTTCCCAGCGGTAGTGTTTGCATGCATGCTACTAAGCAGGTCTAGTTCTTTTGGATCAGACTGGAGGGAAGCATTAAGTGCATGAATAAGCCGGCATTGTACTGCTCCGTCATACTGTTGAGGGGTCGCTCTATAGATTGTTGTGGTATTGAAGTTGCTATATGTTAGGTTAGTGGTGTTTACTAGCCCTCTAAAGGCTGCCACTTTCCATGTTGGTACTCCTATGAGACAGGTACGGAATGGGTTTCCAATACCACCCAGGGCTAGGCAGATTGATGACTGGTTTGTTTTGTTAGCAATGGTTACCCATATGTTGTCTCTCGGGCTGATGGAGTTGATTCCGTAGGTCATTTGGCACCACACTAAGATTCCTGTTACTATAGGTATTGTCTTACCAATAAACTCCTCCATTCTTATCATGACGTCTACACTGCTTCTGATATCTGGTACCCAAGACTTGTGTCTTTTGTGCTACTTCTACAACAGTCAGTAGTTTTTGTAACCTAAAGGCTGCGTGTGCTAATATAGCTTCTTCTGCACTTTCAAACAACGCAGTTAACCTTTGTCGTGAAGCGTTCTCTATTCTAAGCCAAGCAGCAAGCGCCTGGTATGGGTTAATATCTAAAGCGCGTCTACAATCTGCACAGCCTTGCACTGCGTCACGTTGCGATTCATGACATATGCGACTACAACCTCCGCACTCTATAGTTATAATTTCTAAATTCCTACATCTACACCTGCAGTGTGTTAGCGGGTATAATTTTGCAGCTTTGCGTGTACGTATCAAACTACGGATAAAGGCAAAATCTATCTCGTCTGGATCAGAGTCATCTAATATGTTCTTTGGAAGATTTAACAGTTCTTCTATTCTTCTGCAGAGAGGTCCGAGTCTTTGGGAACTCCTGGATTGCCTTCGCCTTTCAGTTCGCGTGTTGGGGGACATCTCCCCCTCTTTTTTCAAAATGGCAGCGAGTCGCTTTACATCTTGATGGCACTGTTCAACAATAGCCTGACCCGTACTGTTGTACGGAACACCTTTTCTATGTTCAATTCCCCAATCTGCTAAAAATGCAGCACATGCTGTTCCTGCGTATGCAGGAGCATTGTCTGTTTTGATGACTTGTGGTAAGCCAAGGGCAGCAAATGCTGAAAGCCAATGTTGTTTTACACATCGGAAGGCGGTAGAAGGCGCTGGTGTTGCCCATACAGCTCTGCTGCAAGTGTCCACGGTGACGTGGATATGGCGCAGTGGACCAAAGGTGGGAAACTCAGTTACATCAGTTTGCCACACTCCTCTTGGTTGCAATCCTCGAGGGTTGGTGCCTTGCAGCGACGATGGCACGGGCTTGTGCTCGCGACAGTGCAAACTCTTTCTGAAGAGGTCGAGCAGATTGGTGAAAAAATTTGTGTGATCGATCAGTGACAGCGTTGCCCCTTTTTTTTTTTTCTTGCACGAATAAAACTCTGTGTAGGAGACTGGCAATTTCAGTTACTAGCATATTGTTTTGGTACAGCCTTGCAAAAGCAGTTTCTAGTATACTACTTCCCTTTCCGAGGGCCTTACTATTTCCACTATACCCAAGATTTCGCTGAGCAGGAGGGTGTCAATCGGCAGGGTCGTTGTGGAGAAGGGAGGCAGGCACGGCACCTTCAGGGCGTCCCCTGTTTATCTACACAGTGTGCTCTGCAGCCTCCCTCAGCTCCGCTCTGAGCCATCTCTTTTCACCCTTAGCAGAGTCTACGACAAAGGTACTGACACGGCGTTGCCGCACGCGTGGCCAGTGCGTGCAACAAGGCTGCCCAGTATGTGCTCTGCCGGCTAACAGCGGTTTTTGCGAATCGCAACATGTTGTTCAATAACAATCCTCCTAGCTTCTCTTTTCAAAGTTACGTGCTTACAACTAAGTCCAGTTAGTAATTCTTTGTCATTAATTTGGTACCAGTTAATTCTTTTCCTTCCAGTAGCTACGGGTGGAATCCATACACTTTCCGATCGGAGAAAAGACACAAAGCATATATACAAACAACTTTCACACACATACTATACCTAACAATGAGAAACATAAGAACAGTTGATATATTAACATGAAATCTTCTATTACAAGTCTGTCCATTTGAACCATTCTCTTCATTCGGTGTTTCTGTGATCTCTGCTTGCTCTGCTAATTCTTGGATCTCCCCTTCTCTATTTGTAGTTTCAAAAGTCCTGGTTGGCTTTACGTTTCTTGCTGGTAACCAGTATGGACCTGTGGGAAGAACACAAACATACCCTCTTCCCCATGTAAGCAGAGGCGCAGGGCCATCCCATGAGTTGAGTCCAGCTTCTTATAACATGCTGTTGATTTTTCTGCAAAAATGGCACTGGGTTTAAAATTGTGATCCACAGCCATAGTATGTTGCCTAGAAGCAGACAAATTAAGAAAATTTAAAACATATGTGGCTTTGTCCAAGGATTCTTGCGGGGAAATATACGGAAGACTGCCCCTTTTTGTTTATCAAACATTTGTTTTAACGGTAAATGAGTTTGTTCAATAACAGCTTGTCCCATAGGTGAATGAGGGATGCTGGTAGTGTGAGTCACTCTCCAATCCTGTAAAAAGGCACCATACTGGATCACTGTTTGTCCCAATTTTCTTTGGTACTCCCATGGTTTTCTTCAGTGTGAGCAGTAGCAACAACAAGGGCAGAAAACATATCAACAGTTACATGCACATATTTAGATCAATTAGACAATTGAATATAAGTAATATCAGTTTGCCATAATTCATTGGCACATAAACCTGTTGGATTTACTCCTGCTGGAGTATTTGAAGGCACAATACATTGACGGTCAGGGTAGGCACGTACAATTTGCTAAGCTTGATTTACTGTCTGACCTGACAGAGAGCATCATCTACTACCAATTGACAAACTGTAGGCCTATTCATCATTCCTTGAAGCAGTACAATCCAATGATATTGTTGCGTGGGTCGTTCATTGTTAAGCACTGGAACTGAAAAGGCAAATCTAGGACAATCGTTAGGGTGCAAATAAATAAAAAAGTAAAAAGGTGAAATAACCCAATCTTTTAAATCAATCGCCATCAAATGCTAACATTCTGGAATCATAGTAGGATTTGGTACACCCGGTTGTAATGCACCCATTGGTGAAATGATTGTATTAACAGCTCTTAAATCTTCTAACATAAATCTCCATTTTCCTGATTTCTTTGGGGTAACAAATATTGGAGGGAATTATATGTCCTAATTTGAGCTGTTCATTGACTAATTTTTGAGTTCAGTTCAGTCGCTCACCTTTTAGTGGCCACTGATCGACCCAGACCAGCTTGCCAGCTTGAGTCAGGGCTGGACATCAGTGACGTGCTAAAAATTTGAGGTTAGCCTCACATTCCACTGATTCTACAAATCCCGACCTCATAATGTACATGGGACATCAAAAACATATGGTTTCAAAACAGCTTGTTTGTTACCTGGGCCTACTACTAACAAGATCTGTGCACTCTGCTGTGGGATCTGTGTTCCACCTACTCCGATCACAGCTGCCAGGGCTGTATCAGAGGCCGAGAGGGCGGCCAGTCAGGATTTTTCATTATAGATACATCAGCCCCTGTGTCAACTAGGCCAGAAAAGCCTTCCCATTAATGATTACTGTTAAAGGAGGCTGTGCAGCTGTGACTGTCTGTGTCCAAAATTCTTTTGTGATAGCAGAGTGACCTTTATTGTTGTTATACAGGCAGCTTTTATAGATTATTACTCTGGCCATGATGTGTCCATGCGGCCCTCACCCAACTGTGATTGATTACAAACAATAGTGCACGCACCTATTTTAATTTTACTATTGGCTATGCCTAAAAAGGAGCTATTTTTTACTTGCTAAACTAAACATCATTTTCTCACACACTCTATATCAACTTCCCAAACTCCTCATGTCAACTTCTCACACTCCCTGCACCAGCTGTTCACACTCCCTTTTCTTTCTCATCCTCTTTATCGGTGTTTCCCAACTTCAGAAAAGAGCACAGGCTTAAATCATCAAGGTCAAACCTCAACTGTAGCTGTGTGTATGATGCCACAACAACTCCCCCCTTTTTTGTTTTTCTGTGATCATTACTTGATTAACCGTACTCTGTACCGTCTGCTGGGAGCGTGACAATAGGCAGGGGGTGATTATTGCTATGCATGAAAGAACTACTAGCAATATAATGTCTGCTTTATTAAAGATTTTAACCATCCTGTCAATTAAGAGCATTGATAAAGCAGAAGCTGTAGCATTAGTTTGTTTTGCAAGCTAACAACCCAACTTATTCAGTGTAGTTAACACCTGTGCCACTCCAACTCCTGGTGTAAATATTGAAGCTGCAATGATTTTAGCTGGTTCCCAAAATTTTGCTTTGTAGTGTTTCGAGCCTACATTGTGACACACCTTTACTAAATCTGCAATCGTTTTTGCCCGATTTCTGATAAGATCAAGAGCTTGTTGGCAGTCTGTGTTAGCATTTTCAATGGCCAACTGGAATACCAACACATCTGCAGTAGCCGGATTTTCTGTTTATCTCTGAACTGCCATTTGTAGCTGATCAAAGAAATGCTCATAAGGTTCCTGTGCTCCCTGCCGAATGGAAGCAAAGGAAGCCTCCCCTGTCCCAAAAATCAGGGACACGTCTTAATGCTCTCGTAGCCAATTCAGTCAGCTGTTGGAAAGCCACTTGCTGTAACCCTGCCTGTGCCTAATTTTGACATGAGTGACATTTTATTCATCCCAAAATGTTTAGCTCTCGATTTAAGAGATTTAACACCTATAACACTTTAGCTATTGTTTCATTGGGAGATTTCCCCATCATTCCCCTTTCTTGTTTCAAAAGCATATTCTCCAAAGTATCATGTGCGTATTCTATGATTGGTTGCCCAGTAGGATTGTAAAAAATACCAGCAACATGCTCAATACCTCATGATGACAAAAATACATATGGCTGATAAGAAGTGTATGCCAAAGTTCCTGCGAGCGTAAACCACGAGGATTAACACCATTCACTGGTGGCACGATCGTATTTTGACAGGTACTACACAATTGTACAATTGAGCGGGCTTGCTCTCTTGTTATACCAGTTGTCACCTAATAGCATTAGCATTCTGATGGTAGAAGTCCTGCAAGATTTTGCCTGTATTAACGAGTTTGGTACAAGAGCTGCACTCGTGAGAGGCTCAGCTCGCCTGTTCCCTTCTGCTATAGGCCCTGGCAGCGCGGTGTGCGCTCGCAGATGTACAATGGAATGTGCATGTTTACGGTTTTGCAACACTGATATTAACTGTTGAAATTGCTGGAACAAAAGAGGATTAGTTATTTCCCGCGATGCCGATCGAGACGATCCAAGTTACGATGTGCTCTGCGCTCTCTCTCGGGGGGTGTCAGCCCTCCCTCGCCTCAGCCGGGCGGGGTGGCGATGACGACCCAGCAGCCCTGTGCCGCCCCCCCCCTTGTTGTTGTTGCTCTTGTTGTTGTTGCCGCAGCTCCGGCCGCTCGCGCTCCGTAACCGCCGCCGCCCCCTCCCGCCGAGGGGACCATCAGCCGCGAACGAACCGGCGCAGCGGGGCCCGCAGCGCGTCTCCGTCCTTTCCAGCCGCGGTTCGTTCCCGCACACGAGCGGCAGCGCCGAGGCAAACGCCGCCCGCGGCCCCGGCCGGCAGCAGCAGCGGCGTTCCCGGGGCGCCGCCGGGCGCGGTGGGCGGCGCGGCGCGGGGGTGCCGGTGTACCGACTTCGTTGGAAGAGGGGGAAAGCAATAAGTCTGTCTTTCGTTCGGGGCCCTGGATTAAAAGATTCGATGATGACTTTTCCAGGCCAGCAGCATCCCCACAGGTGGCTGCACGCCAAAGTTTAACGTCTATAGTGTCCCAAGTCCTTGTCAGGCCTCCGGTACATGGGCTGATACCCAAACCAGGAGTACTGGGAGTTTTATCAAGTTAGAACTGTTAGTAGTGCTGGTTTCTCTAGCACTTTGTCTCAGTCGCTTACCTCCTCCTGTTGAGGCAGTTGTCGCTTTTTTGTTTTTTTTTTTTTTGTTTTGTTTTTTTTTGTTTTGTTTTTTTTTTTTTTTTTCAGTCGCTTACTTCTTCTTTCCTTTGGTTCCTAATTCTTCGTGTTTCTGATAATATCTTTTGCATACCCCCCTGCAATCAGGGGCCAATATCTTTTTCCAAGTTTTAGTCCACGCTCCTCTAAGAAGCTTTTCAACAACGACAATGCAACGTCCCGTTCCATCATCTCGTTCCCAGGCTGTCATTGCAGCATTCCCATCCCGAACCAGACCTCGGTCTGCCTGACTCACCGGTCAGTCCGTAGCGGTACGATTCCGCCTCTCTCGGACGATCCGCCTCTCGGGCTATCCGCCTCTCTCGGGCTATCCGCCTCTCTCGGGCTATCCGCCTCTCTCGGGCGCCGGGATGGCCGTCCTCTCTCTCGTCCGCGTTGTGGTCGTTGAAAACCCTCTTGATCACGTCGGGGTCACCAGATGTTGCGGCCGAAGACGGGGAAGCAAGACGCATCAATATGATGAGTAAAAAGGCTTCAGCTTTATTCTGTGACACTGCTCTTTTTATAGCATAGCTCGGTTCTGTACATGCCTTCATGCGCTGTACTTAGCAAGTTAATTGGTCTAGTACTACTGTTCACGCGACAAGCACGAGTATGATACACACTGTGATTGGATAGAGATTTCTACGTTTGTTACAATATTTTAATATTTTTGCAGTTAGTATGTTTTGCTCAGAATCTTGTTTTTCATAGTTTCATCCTTCTTGTTTTTCCCAGGGACAGTGTGTTTTTCATAGCTTCAACCTACCTTCTTATCTCAAGGACAGTGTTCTTTTTATATTCGCTGATACACATTCCTTACTGTTAACACTTTAGCTGCAACACACGACCAATGTGGCAGAAGATTATACGGAGTGCGCCAGCAGCATATTCCACCTCATTGGCAATAATGGACTTCGGGGACGATGAAGCACCACTATCCGTAGGTAATCTGGTCACCTACCTCCGACGATATGATGATAATACTTCTATACGAACCTGTGTTGCGGCTGTGGAAAAGCTGTCTGAAGAGGTCTGAGAATTAAGAGAAAAAGTAGATTTCCCACCACCTGAACGTTCTAGAATTTCAGCTGTCAGAACTAGGCGTTACCCTCCTCGAGAGAGACAGGAGAGACGGTACAGATCACGGGGTGAGCTGTGGTTCTACCTCCGTGATC
Source organism: Tauraco erythrolophus (assembly GCF_009769465.1). NCBI lineage: Eukaryota > Metazoa > Chordata > Aves > Musophagiformes > Musophagidae > Tauraco > Tauraco erythrolophus. The sequence goes on from NC_141497.1 coordinate 12,549,318, forward strand.
ATGGAGAAGACATGAGAAGGTGGGATGGAAAACCCACCTCCGCTTTAGAGGCAAGGGTACGCCAGTTGGGAGGAAGAACCAACAGAAATAGAATTTAGATTCTCCAATTCCTCCAGGACAGCTGTTGTCCCAGTCTACAGTGAGCAGTCCACTAGTCAAAATGATAGGGCTGATCCTCCTAGCCACCCTGACTCCAATCCTGCTGATTCCTCTGATGAATATGATAACAGGCATTAGAGGGGCCCTGCCTCCAGCCAGGTGGAGGAGAGGTATAATGAAGTTTACTGGACTGTGTGGATTTGGTGGCCTGGCACATCATACCCCAAACAGTATAAGGCTCTAGTGGACACTGGTGCCCAATGCACCTTGATACCATCGAACTTCAGAGGGGCAGAATCCATCTGTATTTCTGGAGTGACAGGGAGGTCTCAACAACTGACTGTGTTAGAGGCTGAAGTGAGCCTAACTGGAGAGCAGTGGCAAAAATACCGTATTGTAACTGGCCCAGAAGCACCGTGCATCCTTGGCATAGATTATCTTAAGAGAGGGTATTTCAAAGACCCAAAAGGGTATTGGTGGGCTTTTGACATAGCTGCAGTAGAGACAGAAGAAGGCAGACAGCTGTCTACTTTGCCTGGTCTCTCAACGGACCCTTCTGCTGTGGGGTTACTGAGGGTCGAAGAACAACAGGTGCCAATTGCTACTACAACAGTGCACCGACGGCAATATCGTACCAACCGAGACTCTCTAATTCCTATCCATAAGTTGATTCGTCAACTGGAGAGTCAAGGAGTCATGACGAAGACCCGCTCACCTATTAACAGCCCCATATGGCCTGTGCGTAAGTCCAATGGCGAGTGGAGGCTGACAGTAGACTATCGTGGCTTGAATGAAGTTACACCACCATTGAGTGCTGCCGTGCCAGATATGCTGGAACTTCAGTATGAACTGGAGTCAAAGGCAGCCAGGTGGTACGCTACAATTGATATCGCCAATGTGTTTTTCTCAATTCCTTTGGCACCGGAATGCAGGCCACAGTTTGCTTTCACTTGGAGGGGCATCCAGTATACCTGGAATCGACTGCCCCAGGGGTGGAAACACAGCCCCACTATTTGCCATGGACTGATCCAGACCACACTGGAACAGGGTGAAGCCCCAGAACATCTGCAATACATTGATGACATCATTGCTTGGGGCAACACAGCAGAAGAAGTTTTTGAGAAAGGTGAAAAGATAATCCAGATCCTTCTGAAAGCAGGCTTTGCCATAAAACAGAGTAAGGTCAAGGGACCTGCCCAGGAGATTCAGTTTTTGGGAATAAAATGGCAAGATGGGCGTCGTCAGATTCCGATGGACGTGATTAATAAAATAACAGCTATGTCCCCACCAACCAACAAAAAGGAAGCACAAGCTTTCTTAGGCATTGTGGGTTTCTGGCGAATGCATATTCCCGACTACAGCCAGATTGTAAAACCCCTCTATCAAATAACCCAAAAGAAGAATAATTTTGAATGGGGCCCAGAGCAAAAACAAGCCTTTGAACAAATTAAACAAGAAATAGTCCATGCGGTAGCCCTGGGACCAGTCTGGACAGGACAAGATGTCAAAAATGTGCTCTACACTGCAGCCGGGGAGAATGGTCCTACCTGGACTCTCTGGCAAAAAGCGCCAGGGGAGACGCGAGGTCGACCTCTTGGGTTTTGGAGTCGAGGATACAAAGGATCCGAAGCCAACTATACTCCAACTGAAAAAGAGATACTGGCAGCATATGAAGGAGTCCGAGCTGCTTCTGAAGTGATTGGTATGGAAGCACAGTTGCTCCTGGCACCCCGATTGCCAGTGCTCGGCTGGATGTTCAAAGGGAGCGTCCCGTCTACACACCACGCAACTGATGCCACACGGAGCAAGTGGATCGCGCTGATCACACAAAGAGCTCGGATAGGAAACCTCAATCGCCCAGGAATTTTGGAAGTGATCACTAACTGGATTGAAGGTAAAGACTTTGGAATGTCACCAGAGGAGGAGGAGGTGACACGTGCTGAGGAGGCTCCACCTTATAATGAACTATCAGACAATGAGAAGAAATATGCTCTGTTTACCGACGGATCCTGTCGCCTTGTAGGAAAACATCGAAAATGGAAAGCTGCTGTATGGAGTCCTACTCGACGGGTCGCAGAAGCTACCGAAGGAGAAGGCGAATCAAGTCAGTTTGCAGAGGTGAAAGCCATCCAACTGGCTTTAGACATCGCTGAACGAGAAAAGTGGCCAGTGCTCTATTTCTATACCGACTCTTGGATGGTAGCAAATGCCCTGTGGGGATGGCTACGGCAATGGAAGCAGAGCAACTGGCAACGCAGAGGTAAACCCATCTGGGCTGCCCCATTGTGGAAAGACATTGCTGCTCGAGTAGAGAAGCTGGTTGTAAAAGTACGACATGTAGATGCCCATGTACCCAAGAGTTGGGCCACAGAACAACATCAAAACAATCAACAGGTGGATCAGGCCGCTAAGATTAAAGTGGCTCAGGTGGATCTGGACTGGCAACATAAAGGTGAAAAATTTCTAGCTCTTTGGGCCCATGATGCCTCAGGCCATCAAGGAAGGGACGCCACATACAAATGGGCTCGCGATCGAGGGGTGGACCTAACTATGGACACCATTGCAGAGGTGATCCATGAATGTGAAACGTGTGCTGCAATCAAGCAAGCCAAGCGGCTGAAACCTCTTTGGTATGGAGGGCGTTGGTTGAAATATAAGTATGGAGAGGCTTGGCAAATTGATTATGTCACACTTCCACAAACTCGCAGTGGCAAGCGTTACGTGCTCACAATGGTGGAAGCAACCACTGGATGGCTGGAAACCTATGCTGTGCCCCATGCCACCGCCCGGAACGCTATCTCGGGCCTTGAAAATCAAGTCTTGTGGCGGCATGGCACCCCAGAAAGAATTGAGTCAGACAACGGGACTCATTTCCGTAACAATCTTATAGACACCTGGGCCAAAGAGCATGGCATCGAGTGGTTATATCACATTCCCTATCATGCACCAGCTTCTGGGAAGATTGAACGATATAATGGATTGCTAAAAACCACACTGAAAGCAATGGGTGGTGGAACCTTCAAACATTGGGATATGCATTTAGCAAAAGCCACCTGGTTAGTCAACACTAGAGGATCTGCCAATCGAGCTGGTCCTGCCCAATCAGAACTTCTACATACTGTAGAAGGAGATAAAGTCCCTGTAGTGCACATGAGGAATATACTCGGGAAGACAGTCTGGGTTATTCCTGCCTCGGGTAAAGGTAAACCCATTTGTGGGATTGCTTTTGCTCAGGGACCTGGGTGCACTTGGTGGGTGATGCAGAAGGACGGGGAAGTCCGATGTGTACCTCAAGGGGATTTGATGTTGGGTGAAAATAGATGATAAAATGAATTGAATTGCGTGATATTAATTGCTGAATAACCCTGTCCCTGCATACCATCATTGCTATGGTTGTCACATTGTACTAATGCCATTATATTAAGAATCATCCAGGTTAATGAAGAATGAATTTCGTCAGAATCCAAACACCCAGCAACTTCTTCGAGATCAACATCTTCAACCTGCAGAGGGCGGCTGGATACACCAACTACGAGCTCCAGGCGCCACACACAACAAAGACTACGTGTCATCCGTTCTACCGACTGAGCGAATTCCACGTCATCTTTCCTGCCCTGAGAGACTGCTGTAACAGATGAAGACACGTTTTGGAGGGATGACCCATGGCTAAGGGAATAGTATATATGTAAGGTTTGAGCATGACATGCATGGTATGGAATAAGGGGTGGATACTGTCCTAGTTTTAGGTGGGACAGAGTTTTTTTTTTTAACAGCCAGAAGAGCTCCCTGTTTTGGTTTTACTCAGAGGCTCACTCTGAGAAGAATGTTGATAGCAAGCTGATGTTTGTGGTTGGAAGTGAAACTCCAAGGACTTTTCAGTGTGCCAGAGTGCAGAAACACGGCGGGATAAGGGGGGAGTATAGCTGGGACAAGGAGGACACGATTCCCCTTGTGATTTGTGGTGGAACTTAAGACTGAGGGCCAAACTGGCCAATTAGTATTCCATATCATGCAGCGTCATGCCCAGTATAAAAGCGAGGGTCAGCCGGGAAGAAGGGCTTTTGCGCTTTGGCTCTTTTTCACTTTTGCTCTTTTGCGCTTGCTGCGCTGTTGCTCTGCTGTTTTTCTTTCTCTCTCTCTCTCTCTGCCCTGCTCTATTTCGGGGCCTCGCGTTCGTCCAGGATTGCAGCTTCGGGACGAGACGGGCTTCGCATACGAGGGGGTGGTGAGCATCTACACTGTATTAAATCATCTGTATTAAATCATTCTTATCTCAACCCACGGGTTTCCCGTTTCTCCTTTAATTCTCTCCCTCATTCCTGGGGGTGGGGGAGGGGGAGTGACCGGCTGTGTGTGGGGGGGCGGTTCAACCTAACCCACGACAATAGAATAAGGAAACTGAGGAGTGCACACAGCTTCACCACAATTTAGACACCTACACTGCTTCAACTGGTTCCTAAATCATTGCAGTTTAGTATAGCTTGAAATTTAGATACTGTTAGTGATCAAAGTGTACTTCAGAACTAGACCATCTTCATTCACCAGCCCTCAGCATACCCTATGATCAGTAAAAAATTACCATTGCTAGAATAGCTGTGGAAAATATCTCCTAGTTTCCTCAGTGGAGGCTGCATAATCTTTCATACTCCAATATACAAAAGCTTTTATTAAGTTCTTGTTTAATAAGCTTGTCACAATTAACTGAGTGCTATAGCTTTGCCGATACTTGAGTTACAGGAAGATATTTTATAAGTTACTGTACTTCATTTCTTCACCAGGTAAGTCATTTCACCCAAAGCATTTTCTATTTCTACACTAGAGAAATCACTATGAATCCCAGCACCCACATACTTGAATACCATACTTTTAAGACATACTTAGAATACTCAGCATTACCTAGCATCTTTCAGAGACCTCCGAGTGCTTTACAAGGGCAGGTATTATCTATTACACCTACAAGAGATATCATGATGATGTAGCAGTATGGATACCTTACTATGCTTATATGGTCAGGTTTCCCGATTCAGATAGTTCTAAGAACTAGCTATCAGTCTTCTCAGCAACAGGAGTTTGCAAAATTAACTGTTCTTATTTTACCTTTTATGCTTTAATTACATTTTTTCAATCACATCTTTAGAGTTTTTAAAGTGACTTTAGAGTAGTTTTGTAGGAGTAGTGTATTTTACTAGAGCAATGTGGTTCTTAAATATGATGAACTGTCCTTGCACTGTACTTCCAAGAGAGCTAAGCATCTATGTTTTACAGATGGAGAAACAGGCAGTAAGAGAGTCTTTGAAGCGGCAAGGTGGGGAACTAAGTCTATTTAGCATTTCAGAAAAATATTGTCAAGCAAGACCAAACAAGGCAGTTCACAATTTCACCTAGTCACAGAAAATACCTGACTTGAGGAGAAAGCTTTAGAGGAAAACAAATTCTACACATGTGCAAGAACATAATTTTGTTTTACATTCATACTCTTCAGGTTTTCTTGTATTATGTTCCACCACCAGGATATTCAAGTATACACATTTTATTAAGTATTTCCCATAGTAATTAAAAGGGTCTAAATAAAAACAGAAATGTGATCAGATATAAAATAGCAATGCTTACCAAAGTCAGCTATCTTGGCATTCATGTGTGCATCAAGCAGCACATTTTCAGGCTTCAGATCTCTATGTACCACCATATGCCTGTGACAGTAATCCACACCAGAAAGGATTTGCTGGAACAGACGCCTACTTTCCTTCTCATCAAGCTAAGATAAACAAAGGCTTTAAGCAATTCTGAGACAGTAGAAGATAATTCATATAGAAGAAAACCAAGTTAAAGGAAATTTTCCCATGACCTGAAGTTACCATTCATAGTTTTGATACTTTATATAGCAGATGATCAGAACTTGTAGCACAAAGCTTCATAGTTTATATCATTTTACTTGCACCTCAGCTCTAAAATGACTAAACCAAAACAATATCCACCAACTCAAGAGTCACTGAAATTTCTCAATTACACTTTTGAAATTGGTTAGGCAGATGTTATATACTCAGTAATTAGACAAAGTTAACATTTGAGTGCTAATATTTCTAATTAGAATATCAATTAACTTTGATATTTAAGCAGTGTAATATCAAAGCTGATGACAGTACAGAAGTGATAAATTTTAAATGCTACTTATGCTCCTATTAGCAGCTAGCCCCAAACAGCAGACTTAGCTGGGCATTTCCTATAAACCACACCTTAATCCATGTCAAAGTTTGCTCAGTTTAACAACTATCCTGGCTATCTAGATAGTTCGACAAAAGTGACTTTAGGACTTTCACAGAAACCATTCTATTAGTAGAAGAGGCTAATAAGGGCACAACAGTAGCTTTCCAATAATATTGAAGAAATGGTTTTCAGCTACTCCAACTGGATACATGTCCATCTAGTTTGTACACAGCAATTGTAAATTAACATATTGGTATCATTTATTATTCAGTCGAGTGGAAAAAAGCTACAAAGTCATACATAAAGATCTGAAAAGTGTTAACATATAACCATTTTTAGTTTGAAAACAAGATGTAGTCATAAAGTGTATTTTAATTGCTAACTGCAAAAATTAATGCTGAATACATAAAAACAAAGCTTCATTTAACAGGAATGTTGCAAAAGCAATAATAGAATGCAAGTCATTGATTTGTAGAGTTGGACTACTTCTTACCCTTCCATTTTTACAGATATAATCAAACAGTTCTCCTCCTGAAACATATTCCATCACCATGAAAATGTCCGTTGGTGTACTGATGACCTGGTACCTGATAAGAGAAGGTATCTGTTAGTCTATGCACTCAGTAAAAGAAGCTAGTTATGTTTAGTTAAAGCCAAAGTTGTGCAAAGAATCATTTTTTTTTTAAAAGTATACTTTTAACAGTCAATTTACAGCTACGGGAATGATAATATTTTTCAGAAGCTATTTCCTCTCCTTTCACTATGTGATGCCATCATTGCAAAGACTAGCAAGGAATTTTTCTTTTCCACCAGGAAGATCAGTCTTCATACTTTCAGAGGACTATTCCAAATTATTTCTGTGAAGTCATTTACAGTGCTGCCTCACAGACATCTTAGTGCAGCAAGGAAGGAATTCAAAAGGACTTTGCTAGTGTCTCAAAAGTATACACCTTTCAATCTTAGGCAAAAGTTGCCTTGCCATAAATAAAAAGAAAGTGTACTTTGAGACTTGAAAAATATATTCATGATTATTGAGAGCAATTTTCTTTTACAAAAAAAAAAAATTTGTCATTAGTATTTAAGAGTATTGACACGATGGTTACTATATTTTTATCATTATACTTTAAGTTTGAAAAAAGCTTTGAAATAACTAGTTTATGGTCAAACTTTCCACTTAAGAGATTGATGCTTTCTACGTATCCTTACCTAAAAGTTGTTTAATTCCCCTCCCCCCTTACAGCAGTCATAAGTGATGAATTTTTAATGTAACAAGAATATGCATACTGATAAACCTTCAGTCAAAATTCAGATAATATTATTGAGAAGATAGGAGGTAGCAACTGAATGAAAACAAACGTTTCAGGGTATTACACTTAAGCATGCAAATATCCCAATTGTAAAAAAATAACTGAATTCACACATACACTACAGAACTGAAGTATTCTTCAAAATGCTGATTCTAAGACAAGGGGGAAAACCAGACATGCTTCAGCTTACTCAGACAAGTTATTCTTGAACTGTGTAGACAGCAATGAGTTCAGACTATCCAGGTGAATGTACGCATGCACATATATATGCGTGTGTGTATCTATTTTAACAGCTTAGTATTATAGTGTAACATTCCAATAACCTGAATACTATTCTGAGGCAGTTATCAACATGAAATCCTCAACGTCAACTTTACCTAACATCTTATAGTCCAAGATGTTTACCTTTACTAATTTTCTCTCAAATACCTTGGTTGAAAGTATGTCATGTACTTAAATATGAACATTCTGAAGCCATGACTAAGACACTCTACAGAAATAGTATTTTAAACCTTTTAATCCAAAAGTTACAGTGCAATCTCATTTCTAACAGCATTGCTGTTAATAATCTTTCCCATAGTTGTGAAATCAATGAGCTCCATGCTCAGACAAACATGAGCAACAGTTTATAGCTTGCATCTTCACAGTGATTTTTCCATCCTCTGGATAGTGAACAATGCTGGGAAATAAACCTCTCAGCATCACTGAAAAGAAGAAGCCATTCTGCACCTTATGTTTTCAGCCTCTTAGAAGACTCAGTCATGCTTCTCCATGGTCAGTTCATTTTTCTAGTTACGGAAAAGGAGGTTGTGGAATACTTACATACCTATAATATAAGTAAGGTTATCAAACCACACAGCATAGATGACCAGAATGCACGAAGAGGCAATTTTATATAGGAAAACTAGATGCATTCTATTGCTAGAGGTCAAAAGCCACAAGGAAATGCTCCAAAAGGTATTTATTTAAAATATGGTATTGAAAAAAAATCTTATTGAGGCAGGCTTGAAACTATATATACTGCTAAAGCATTGTATGAAATTTTCAATAAAGCACAGCAGTGTTACAAATTAGACATTGTCTAATTTTTAATATTCAGCTGAAGTAATCTGTTTATCTCCCAAATATCTCGAGCTGCTGTCTAGCAGATCCTCAATCCAGTTAATAGCACAAGCAGTAAGATCCTAAGTTACCAGCAAGTCTACCTTCACAACAGTATCAATTATAGCTCAAATGATATTTACACACAGGCTAATAACCCTTCTCCTTTGGAAATGCAGGCTGACCAACTGAAAAGATGGGGATCCATCAATTTTTCCATCATCTCCTAAATCTTGTCCCTTCTCTCCACATGCAGGAGAAATTTCCCCATAATTTCCTGAGAAAGAAGTTGTTACTTGAAATATGTTAAGCTGACTTAAAAATTTAGCAGCACCAAGTACACATTCCTGTTCCACTCTCATATCTCAGTTGGTTACACTGATGCTTCTGTCCTGGTTCAGCCCAGCTGGCAACTAAAGGCCACACCAGCCACTCACTCACCCTCCCCCACCCCCAGGGGATGGGGAAGAGAATTAAAGGGGAAAAGGGAAGGAGATCCATGGGTTGAGATAAGAACAATTTAATAATGATATATTAATATATATGCATAATGACAATAACATATACAAACATATAATGCTGTTGTGGTTTAGGCCGCTCCGGCAGCTAAACTCCACACAGCCGCTCTCTCACTCCTCCCCTCAGTGAAGTGGAGAGGAGAAAAAGGTAATAAAAGGACTAAGGGTTGAGACAAGAACAGAGGGAGCACCCACCAACCATGGTCCTGGGCAAAACAGACTCAGCTTGGGAACAAAACAATCCAATTTATGAACAGTTACTCGAAAGGATAGAGAGAAACAAAGTCAGATCGTAAAAACACCACCTCCCCCCCTTTCCTTTTCTCCCCTCCCCCAGCGGCACAGGGGGACAGGGAATGGGGGAGTGCAGGTCAGTTCATCCCATGTTGTTACTGCCACTCCTTTCTTAAAGGAGGAGGAGTCCTTACACCCTTTTCCCTTGCTCCAGTGGATCCCCTACTCACAAGGAAAATTCACAGACTTCTCCAGCATGAGTCCTACCCGCAGGACACAATCCTTCCCCATCGGATTGCTCCAGTGCGGGCTTTACCACAGTCTCAGATTCTTAGGGAGTTCTTGCCACTCGCTCCAGCGTGGGTCCTCCCACGGACTTTAGATGCGTCTCTGCCTTGTCATGCGGCCCATTCTCCACGACCTCTCTCAGGCTCAGGCATCTCTTCTCCAATGTGGGCTTCTCCACGGGCTGCGAGTGGGTCTCTGCTCCACCGAGTCTGTCCTGGCTGCAGGGGGGCCACTGCCGTCTTGCCACTGGTTGCAGGAGAAACTCAGCTCCAGCACACCTCGTCCTGTCCATCTTCACTGACCCAGTGTCTATGTGGCCGTTTCTCTCAGACCTTAGTCCTCTCTGGGTGAACTTGGCCCAGCGGGCACCCCAGGAGCGGTGCGCTCCCTGAGTTCCCCAGGCAGCTCTGCCGCCACCATCCTCAGCGGGAGCCGGGGAGCGGGGGCAGTGCCTTCCTCCCTTCTCTCCTCACTGCCGGGCGAAGCACCTTTTCCGGTTCCTTTGTCTCGACTTAAATAGGGCAATTCACAGAGGCGCCAATTGGCTCAACCCTAAGGGGGATGGGAGTCCGATCTGGTGGCCAGAACTGGGTCTGACCCGGTTCCGAAACCAGGGAAGTCAGAGGGAGCAAATCCCCTCACCCACCACTGGAATCCCTTTACACAAACCCAGTTGCTCCTGTAAGGAAGAAGAAATGTGTACGAAAGCCAGAACGTAGAGGAGAGGATGATGAAGAGCAACCAAGGCAGAGACAAAGTGAGAACGTTCTGTTTCTCCCCAAAGAAGTGGGCGGAGGAGAGATGACAATCTCATGGAGGAGACAATAACCACCCGATCTCTAAACATGAGTGAGCTGCGAGACATTCGAAGAGATTACAGCCGTCATATAGGTGAGCCCATTGTCACTTGGTTGCTCAGATGCTGGGACATGGGGGCCAGTAGTCTGGAGTTAGATGGTAGAGAAGCCAGGCAGCTGGGAGCCCTTGCTATGGATGGAGGCATTGATAAAGCAACTGGAAGACACACACAAGTTCACAGCCTCTGGAGACAGCACCTGGCAGCTGTAAAGGAAAGGTATCTCCTCAAGGAAGAGGTACCATGTCATTTGGGCAAGTGGGCCAACACAGAGAGAGCTATTCAGTATCTGAAGGAACTAGTCGTGCAAGAGATGATTTATTTTGACTCCAGAAGCGGACAGAGATGCAAAGATTCAGATGACGTCTGGTGCACACGACCAATGTGGCAGAAGATTCTACGGAACGCGCCATCAGCATATTCCACCTCACTGGCAATAATGGACGTCGGAGACGATGATGCACCACCCGTAGGTACTCTGGTCACTCACCTCTGATGATATGATGATAATACTTCTGTACGGACCTGCGTCGCGGATGTGGAGAAGCTGTCCGAAGAGGTCCAAGAGTTAAGAGAAAAAGTAGACTCCTTGTCACCTGCACATTCCAGAATTTCAGCTGTTAGAACCAGGCGTTACCCTCCTCGAGAAAGATGGTATAGATCACGGGGTGAGTTGTGGTTTTATCTGCGTGATCATGGAGAAGACATGAGAAGGTGAGATGGAAAACCCACCTCAGCCCTAGAGACAAGGCTATGCCAGGTGGAAGGAAGAACCAACAGAAATAGGAATTATTCCAATTCCTCCAAAACAGGTGTTGCTCCAGTCTACAGTGAGCAATTCCCTAGACAAAACGGGAGGACTAATCCTCCTAAAAATCCTGATTCTAAGCCTGCTGATCCTCCTGCACAAGGAGTGAATTATTGACATGATAACAGGTATTAGAGGGGCCCTGCCTCCAGCCAGGTGGAGGAAAGGGACAATCGAGTTTACTGGACTGTGTGGATTCGGTGGTCTGGCACATCAGACTCCCAGAAGTATAAGGCTTTAGTGAACACTGGTGCCCAATGCACCCTGATGCCATCGAACTTTAGAGGGGTTCCATCTACATTTCCAGATGACACGGGGTCCCAACAGTCGACGGTGTTAGAGGCTGAAGTGAGCCTAACTGGCAAGCAGTGGCAAAAACTACGCTGGATTTCAGGAAAGCAGACTTTGGCCTCTTCAAGGATCTCCTCGCTAGAGTACAATGGGATGAGGCCCTGGAGGGAAGAGGGGCCCAAGAAAGCTGGACAATATTCAAGGATCGCCTCCTCCAAGCTCAGGAGTGGTGCATCCCAACAAAGAGAAAGTCAGGTAGGAACACCAGGAGGCCCGCATGGATGAATAAGGAGCTCCTGGACCAACTCGGACACAAAAAGAAAGCCTATAAGGGGTGGAAGCAAGGACAGGTAGCCTGGGAAGAATACAGAGAAATTGTCCGAGTAACCAGAGATCAGGTTAGGAAAGCCAAAGCCCTGATAGAGTTAAATCTGGCCAGGGACATCAAGGGCAACAAGAAAGGCTTCTATAGATATGTCAGTGATAAAAAGAGATCTAGGGAAAATGTAGGCGCTTTCCGGAAGGGAACAGGGGACCTGGCCACCCGGGATATGGAGAAGGCTGAGGTTCTCAACGACTTCTTTGCCTCAGTCTTCACTGGCAAAAGCTCTAGCGGCATGGCCCAAGTCACGGAAGGCAAAGGCAGGGACTGCGAGAACGAAGAACCACCCACTGAAGGAGAAGATCGAGTTCGAGACCATCTAAAGAACCTGAAGGTGGACAAGTCCATGGGACCTGATGAAGTGCATCCACGGGTCCTGAGGGAACTGGCAGATGAAGTTGCTAAGCCACTATCCATCATGTTTCAGAAGTCGTGGCAATCTGGTGAAGTTCCCAATGACTGGAAAAGGGGAAACAAAGCCCCCATCTTTAAAAAGGGGAAAAAAGAAGACCCAGGGAACTACAGACCAGTCAGTCTCACCTCTGTGCCTGGCAAGATCATGGAGCAGATCCTCCTGGCGACTATGCTAAGGCACATAGAAAACAAGGAGGTGATTGGTGACAGTCAACATGGCTTCACTAAGGGCAAATCCTGCCTGACTAACTTGGTGGCCTTCTATGATGAGGTTACAGCATTGATGGATAGGGGAAGAGCAACTGACATTGTCTACCTGGACCTATCCAAAGCATTTGATACTGTCCCACACGACATCCTTGTCTCTAAACTGGAAAGACATGGTTTTGATGGACAGACCACTCGGTGGATAAGGAATTGGCTGGATGGTCGCACTCAAAGAGTTGTGGTCAATGGTTCAATGTCCACATGGAGGCCAGTGACGAGTGGTGCTCCTCAGGGGTCGGTACTGGGACCAGTGCTATTTAACATCTTTGTTGGAGACATGGACAGTGGGATTGAGTGCACCCTCAGCAAGTTTGCAGATGACACCGAGTTGTGTGGTGTTGTGGACACGCTGGAGGGAAGGGATGCCATCCAGAGGGACCTTGACAGGCTGGAGAGACAGGCCTGTGAGAACCTAATGAAGTCCAACAAGGCTAAGTGCAAGGTCCTGCACGTGGGTCGGGGCAATCCCACGCACAAGTACAGGCTGGGCGGAGAATGGATTGAGAGCAGCCCTGAGGAAAAGGACTTGGGAGTGCTGGTGGATGAGAAGCTCAACATGAGCTGGCAATGTGCGCTGGCAGCCCAGAAAGCCAACCATACCCTGGGCTGCATCAAAAAGAGCGCGGCCAGCAGGTCGAGGGAGGGGATTCTGCCCCTCTACTCAGCTCTCGTGAGACCCCACCTGGAATACTGTGTTCAGCTCTGGAGTCCCCAACACAAGAAGGACATGGAGCTACCGGAACGAGTCCAGAGGAGGGCCACGAAGATGATCCGAGGGCTGGAGCACCTCTCCTATGTGAAGACAGGCTGAGAGAGTTGGGGCTGTTCAGCCTGGAGAAGACTCTGGGGTGATCTTATAGGAGCTTTCCAGTACCTAAAGGGGGCCTACAGGAAAGCTGGAGAGGGACTTTTTACAAGGGCGTGAAGGGATAGAACAAGGCGCAATGGATTTAAACAGAAAGAGGGCAGAATTACGTCAGATATAAGAAAGAAATTCTTTACATTGAGGGTGGTGAGGTACTGGAACAGGTTGCCCAGAGAAGTTGTGGATGCCCCATCCCTGGAGGTGTTCAAGGCCAGGTTGGATGAGGCTTTGGGCAACCTGGTGTAGTGGAGGATTTCCCTGCCCATGGCAGGGGGGTTGAAACTAGATGATCTTTGAGGTCCCTTCCAACCCTAACCATTCTATGACTCTATGATTCTATTGTGTGCCTATAGAGGGTGGAAGCGGAGACAGATAGCCTGGGAGGAATACAGAGAAGCTGTACGAGTGACCAGGGATCAGGTGAGGAAAGCTAAAGCCCTGAAGGAATTGAATTTGGCAAGGGATATAAAAAGCAATAAGAAGAGCTTCTATAGGTATGTAGGGGACAAAAGGAAGTCCAAGGAGAACGTAGGCCCCCTCCGGAAGGATACTGGTGCTCTGGTTACCTGGGACATAGAGAAGGCTGAGTTACTCAATGACTTTTTTGCCTCAGTCTTCACTGATAAAGCCTCTTGTCTTACCACCCAAGCTGTGGAAAGAACTAGCAGGGACTGTGAGGATGAACCACCGCCCACTGTACTTGAAGAGCAGGTTTGGGAACATCTGAGGAACTTGAAGGTGCACAAGTCCATGGGACCTGATGAGATCCATCCGCGGGTCCTGAAGGAACTGGCAGATGAAGTTGCCAAGCCACTGGCCATTGTATTTGATAAGTCGTGGCGGTCTGGCGAGGTCCCCGATGACTGGAAGAGAGGGAACATAACCCCCATATTTAAAAAGGGGAACAAGGAGGACCTGGGCAACTACAGGCCGGTCACGCCTCACCTCTGTGCCTGGCAAGGTCATGGAGCAGATTCTCCTGGGAACCATGCTAAGGCACATGGAGAGCAAGGAGGTGGTGGGTGACAGCCAACATGGCTTCACCAAAGGCAGATCGTGCCTGACCAACTTGGTGGCCTTTTATGATGGGGTGACAGCATCGGTGGACAAGGGTCAACCAACGGATATCATCTACCTGGACTTTTGCAAAGCTTTTGACACTGTCCCGCATGACATTCTTCTCTCTAAACTAGAGAGGCATGGGTTTGATGGATGGACCACTCAGTGGATAAGGAATTGGCTCAATGGCCGCACTCAGAGAGTAGTGGTCAACGGCTCGATGTCCAAGTGGAGACCGGTCACAAGTGGCGTCCCTCAGGGATCCGTGTTGGGCCCGGCCCTCTTCAACATCTTTGTCGGTGACGTGGACAGTGGCATGGAGTGCACCCTCAGCAAGTTCGCCGATGACACCAAGCTGTGTGGTGCCGTCGACACGCTGGAAGGGAGGGATGCCATCCAGAGGGACCTCGACAGGCTGGAGAGGTGGGCTCGTGTCAACCTCATGAAGTTCAACCAGGCCAAATGCAAGGTCCTACATCTGGGTCGTGGCAATCCCAGGCACAAATACAGACTGGGTGGTGAATGGATCGAGAGCAGCCCTGAGGAGAAGGACTTGGGAGAACTGGTGGACGAGAAGCTCAATATGAGCCGGCAATGTGCTCTTGCGGCCCAGAAGGCCAACTGCATCCTGGGCTGCATCAAGAGGAGTGTGGCCAGCAGGTCGAGAGAGGTGATTCTCCCCCTCTACTCTGCCCTCGTGAGACCTCACCTGGAGTATTGCGTCCAGTTCTGGAGCCCCCAACATAAGAAGGACATGGACCAGTTGGAGAGGGTCCAGAGGAGGGCCACGAAGATGATAAGAGGGCTGGAGCACCTTTCCTATGAGGACAGGCTGAAAGAGTTGGGGCTCTTCAGCCTGGAGAAGAGGAGGCTCCGGGGTGACCTTATAGCGGTCTTCCAGTACCTCAAGGGGGCCTACAAGTAAGATGGGGAGAGGCTGTTCAGGAGGGCCTGTTGTGATAGGACAAGGGGTAATGGTTTTAAAATAGAGGGAGGTAGATTCAGATTGGATATTAGGAAAAAATTTTTTACCATGAGAGTTGTAGAACACTGGAACAGGTTGCCCAGAGAGGTGGTGGATGCTCCATCCCTGGAGATGTTCAAGGCCAGGTTGGACGAGGCCCTGAGCAACCTGATCTAGTCGGAGATATCCCTGTTCCTTGCAGGGGGGTTGGACAAGATGACCTTTGAAGGTCCCTTCCAGCCCTAACCATTCTATGATTCTAGGATTGTGACTGGCCCAGAAGCTACATGCATCCTGGGCATAGATCATCTTAAGAGAGGGTATTACAAGGACCCAAAAGGGTATCGGTGGGCTTTTGGCATAGCTGCATTAGAGACAGAAGAAGGCAGACAGCTGTCTACTTTGCTTGGTCTCTCAATGGACCCTTCTGCTGTGGGATTACTGAGGGTCGAAGAACAACAGGTGCCAATTGCTACTACAACAGTGCACCGACGGCAATATCGTACCAACCGAGACTCTCTAATTCCTATCCATAAGTTGATTCGTCAGCTGGAGAGCCAAGAACTCATCACGAAGACCCGCTCACCTTTTAACAGCCCCATATGGCCAGTGTGAAAGTCCAATAGAGAGTGGAGGCTGACAGTAGACTATGGAGGCCTGAATGAAGTTACACCACCATTGAGTGCTGCTGTGCCAGATAAGCTGGAGCTTCAGTATGGACTGGAGTCAAAGGTAGCCAAGTGGTATGTCACAAATGATATCGCTAATGCATTTTTCTCAAATCCTTTGGCAGCAGAATGCAGGACACAGTTTGCTTTCACTTGGAGGGGCATCCAGTATACCTGGAATCGACTGCCCCGGGGGTGGAAACACAGCCCTACTATTTGCCATGGACTGATCCAGACTACACTGGAACAGAGTGAAGCTCCAGAAGACCTGCAATACATTGATGACATCATTATACAGGGCAACACAATAGAAGTTTTCGAGAAATGTGAGAAAATAATCCAAAACCCTTTGAAACCTGGTTTTGCCATAAAGCAAAGCAAGGTCAAGGGACCTACATGGGAGATTCAGTTTTTGGGAATAAAATGGCAAGACGGGCATCGTCAAATTTCAATGGATGTGATGAATAAAATAACAGCTATGTCCCCACCAACCAAAAAAAAGGAAGCACAAGCTTTCTTAGGCGTTGTGGGTTTCTGGCGAATGCATATTCCAGATTACAGCCAGATTGTAAAACCCCTCTATCAAATAACCCGAAAGAAGAATAATTTTGAATGGGGCCCAGAGCAAAAACAAGCCTTTGAACAAATTAAACAAGAAATAGTCCATGCGGTAGCCCTGGGACCAGTCTGGACAGGACAAGATGTCAAAAACGTGCTCTACACTGCAGCCGGGGAGAATGGTCCTACCTGGACTCTCTGGCAAAAAGCGCCAGGGGAGACGCGAGGTCGACCTCTTGGGTTTTGGAGTTGAGGATACAAAGGATCCGAAGCCAAATATACTCCAACTGAAAAAGAGATACTGGCAGCATATGAAGGAGTCCAAGCTGCTTCTGAAGTGATTGGGACGGAAGCACAGTTGCTCCTGGCACCCCGATTGCCAGTGCTCGGCTGGATGTTCAAAGGGAGCGTCCCGTCTACACACCATGCAACTGATGCCACATGGAGCAAGTGGATTGCACTGATCACACAAAGAGCTCGGATAGGAAACCTCAATCGCCCAGGAATTTTGGAAGTGATCACTAACTGGGCTGAAGGTAAAGACTTTGGAATGTCACCAGAGGAGGAGGAGGTGACACGTGCTGAGGAGGCTCCACCTTATAATGAACTATCAGACAATGAGAAGAAATATGCTCTGTTTACTGACGGATCCTGTCGCCTTGTAGGAAAACATCGAAAATGGAAAGCTGCTGTATGGAGCCCTACTCGACGGGTCGCAGAAGCTACTGAAGGAGAAGGCGAATCAAGTCAGTTTGCAGAGATGAAAGCCATCCAACTGGCTTTAGACATCGCTGAACGAGAAAAGTGGCCAATGCTCTATCTCTATACCGACTCTTGGATGGTAGCAAATGCCCTGTGGGGATGGCTACGGCAATGGAAGTAGAGCAACTGGCAACGCAGAGGTAAACCCATCTGGGCTGCCCCGTTGTGGAAAGACATTGCTGCTCGAGTAGAGAAGCTGGTTGTAAAAGTACGACATGTAGATGCCCATGTACCCAAGAGTCGGGCCACAGAAGAACATCAAAACAATCAACAGGTGGATCAGTCCGCCAAGATTGAAGTGGCTCAGGTGGATCTGGACTGGCAACATAAAGGTGAAAAATTTCTAGCTCGTTGGGCCCATGATGCCTCAGGCCATCAAGGAAGGGACGCCACATACAAATGGGCTCGTGATCGAGGGGTGGACCTAACTATGGACACTATTATAGAGGTGATCCATGAATGTGAAACGTGCTGCAATCAAGCAAGCCAAGCGGTTAAAACCTCTTTGGTATGGAGGACGTTGGTTCAAATATCAGTATGGAGAGGCTTGGCAAATTGACTATGTCACACTTCCACAAACTCGCAGTGGCAAGCGTTACGTGCTCACAATGGTGGAAGCAACCACTGGATGGTTGGAAACCTATGCTGTGCCCCAAGCCACCGCCTGGAACACTATCTTGGGCCTTGAAAATCAAGTCTTGTGGCGGCATGGCACCCCAGAAAGAATTGAGTCAGACAACGGGACTCATTTCCGTAACAATCTTATAGACACCTGGGCCAAAGAGCATGGCATCGAGTGGGTATATCACATCCCCTATCATGCACCAGCTTCTGGGAAGATTGAACGATATAATGGATTGCTAAAAACCACACTGAAAGCAATGGGTGGTGGAACCTTCAAACATTGGGATACACATTTAGCAAAAGCCACCTGGTCAGTCAACACTAGAGGATCTGCCAATCGAGCTGGTCCTGCCCAATCAGAACTTCTACATACTGTAGAAGGAGATAAAGTCCCTGTAGTGCACATGAGGAATATACTCGGGAAGACAGTCTGGGTTATTCCTGCCTCGAGTAAAGGTAAACCCATTTGTGGGATTGCTTTTGCTCAAGGACCTGGGCGGCACTTGGTGGGTGATGCAGAAGGACGGGGAAGTCCGATGTGTACCTCAAGGGGATTTGATGTTGGGTGGAAATAGACGATAAAATGAATTGAATTGTGTGATATTAATTGCTGAATAACCCTGTCCCTGCATACCATCATTGCTATGGTTGTCACATTGTACTAATGCCATTATATTAAGAATCATTCAGGTTAATGAAGAACGAACTGCGACAGAACTGATTCCAGACACCCAGCAACTTCCTCGAGATCGACATCTTCAACCTGCAGACTGTGGACATGGACTGTTGCCGGATACACCAACTACGAGCTCCAGATGTCACATGCAACAGAGACTACGTTGTCTGTTCTACCGACTGAGCAAATTCCACATCATCTTTCCTGCCCTGAGAGACTGCTACAACAGATGAAGACCGGAGTTACGGACTAAATGAACAACACGTATATTGGAGGGATGACCCATGGACTAGGGGAATAGTATCTATGTATATATGTGAGGTTTGAACATGACGCGCATGGTATGGAATAAGGGGTGAATACTGTCCTGGTTCCCATCCAAATCATTCTATGATTCTACAAATTTACTATAGAAATTCCCTTTACAATCTTGTTCTTAACTCAGTTTCTAAGCAGGAAAAACAAAAATATAACCAGAAAAAAAGAATATGGAAGCAGCTAAAAACCAGAGATAGATGTTACTATCAGTATCCGTCATACTGCTACCTTTTATATACCTGCTCAAAGAATTTGTAAGTAAAGATCTAATCAAAGCTCTCTGCTCTGCAGAGATCAGTTTTCTGAAAATGCATTAGAGTACACTGAAAATGGTTGCATACTTGGAAACCAGTTACTTTCTTAATATACTGCTAATAGTATTGCCCTTTAAACATGTTTTAAATCCATGAGAGCAAGAGATTACTGCTTAAATAGATTTGATTATAGCAAGCAAAACTTACAGTTTAATTATATGAGGATGTCTGAAGAGTTTGAGGTTCTGAATTTCCCTGCGGATTTTTCCTACTACATCAAGGCTGCGTATCTTCTGTCGATTTAGGATCTTCACTGCAACGTTATGCCCAGTTAATTCATGTTTGCCAACTGCAAGGAACAACGAAGTATTTAGTCAGAGTTCTCAATTGCTCAGTAAAGACATTAATTGGACCATTTCAACTATAGCCAAGAAACACCCCGGTTAAGATGTTAGCATTCCACATATCCTCATTATCTTTGGGGAGGTTGAAAACCAGATGGCACGTCATTTCTTCTGCCCTACCCCAATTCCTCCCACAATTGTATCATTAGAAGATGAACTGAATATTTAGGAACAAACCTTAAACCTAACCCTCAGAAGTCTTGCAGCATGACTACGTTTTTGCACTATTGCAAACAAACAAAACATTTTGCATCCCAAAATACTGCCATCTTTTCTAATTAGGGACACCGTTTTCTTTCCCTGTACAAGTTACTCCAAGCTTTTGGCTCGCTCAACTACTCAGCTCTCCTACTTTAGGATCACTCTCACTAAAGAAATCACTGCTATCCTTCACTCAAGAAGCCCATTTAAGCAATTATTCTGGATTACTAAGATTATTTGATCAGTTTATTTAAAATAATTATTTATCTGTCCTTGGAGCAGTCTGACCCTATATAAGCTCCACATTCTGTGCAGTAAAGCCCTGGTGGTTTTTATATACAAGTGGCAAAAGTTACATGAAATGCACTAAATAAAATCCAATAGTAACTATGAGAAGCAACGCAAACATGCAACCTCTTACATTCCTGTTTCTTTCCTACTTCTAGGAGAGTTTCATTTTTCTTTCAACAGGAGAACTTGAAAGCATAAGACATTTCCTAGACAGTTATCCCTCTTAAATTCTTTAATTTTGCAGGTGCTATTGGAAGTAACCACAACAGAATTGCCAAGAATGTTTTTCTTGGATCACAGATAAGCCACAGAAGTTAAGTATTTCTTCCACTACAAGGCTTCGCTATCTGCATTGGTTTCTGCATGCAGTGACTTAACACTACCAATATCATAACTACATCACTTTCATCCACCACCCTGAATCCTACCTTCTGAAGACAAACCAGGTTCCAGGGACACCTACATGGTTCATCCTTGTCCATTTGATTAGACATTGGTAACAGACCTCTGCTGTTCATAGTACTCATTCATCTGAGTGTCTTGCCTCACTTGAAAATTTAACTAAGCCTCAAGCTTCAAGCTTTATTTAAAT
The DNA here is from genome assembly GCF_009769465.1 of Tauraco erythrolophus. Lineage (NCBI taxonomy): Eukaryota > Metazoa > Chordata > Aves > Musophagiformes > Musophagidae > Tauraco > Tauraco erythrolophus. Next base: position 12,570,323 of record NC_141497.1, read on the forward strand.
ATATCTATGGGAAGCTGTGATAAACAGCAGTGATCCACAAAAATCTTTCTGTATTTAAGAGAAAACTTTGATAGAATTAGCAAACATCTATCAATCTGTAAACCTCATTCCCAACACAAGATTTTCCTCCTACCTTTTGCCTCTATATTGAGCTAAAAAACAATGTGAGTGAAAAGAAATTCTTAGCAGAGAGGCAGAGATAACTATAAGCATCTCTCAGTGATTATTCTTACAACAAAGAGATGGCTACTGGGTAAAATAAAGCAGTTTGTCTAAACTCCTGTAGGAAAGTAACTAAGTAGTGGATCATCTAAGACCCTGAACCATCATGATGCAGTGGCAAGATGTCTTGTACCTGAGAATACAGAGAGGCTCTACCTGCAAGGTGAAAGAACACACTCCCTCATTCAGAAGAGCCATTACTTAAAAAGAGCCACAACAACCAAAGTGCTGGACGTGCACATTCACACTGTTGAGGAATGCAGGACAAAGCTGACATTCATTACAAGTTCTAGAAAGACCATAAAGCAGTGATAGGTAAGTGCCTAGAACTGTAAAAATCACATCAGCTATGAAAAAATTTGCCTCCTCCTTTTTATTAAACTTATTATATCAAACTTATCTTTTTAAGATATGAACTTCCATTAACTGTTTACTTCATGAAATAAAACTGTCATCTTTGATATGATCCACTGAGTATCCATTAGCACTGTTCAGCTACCACAACTCATACACTTTAAGTCTTAGACTATGTATTCTTCTCAGAAATCTTTCAGTCTTCCTAGAAAAAAGTAATCTTCACTTCGCTGCATAAAGTAATAGCAAATACAAGTTTTTCCACATGCATTTAATCAAAATAAACAGAGCTGTCTTTTTTTTCTACTGTAAAATGGCTTTGCAGCTTTGTTACTATTTGCATACTATGACATTAGAACTAAACTGTTAATTCCAAAAAGAACACATACTGAACTATTACTATGGTTTTAAATCTATTCACATACCATAAGAACTTACTGAAGTTCAAGGTATCCGGTATCAACAAAACAGCAATCACTAACTGGTAACAGATCACTGACTACTTCTGAATTCAGCACAAAGACAGAACTGAAAGCAAGACCTCAGATGATAACATCATACAAAACAGAAGTCAGTGTTACCTTCACAAAAGCTACTTTGTATTACCTCTTGACAGAAGTTTTACCTATGAAGGAGAAGGCTCACAAACAAGAAGCAATCAAAATATATTTATCTTAGTTGCCCTAAGCCTCAAGGAGCTATCAGAGCTTCAAAAGAATCACTGAAAAAAGAAGCTCCCTTTACAGACCTAACAATTCCCGATATTTCTTTATTCTTTGATAATGCCAGTTGTCTTCAATCATAGAATGGTTTTGGTCAAGACCTTAAAGATTATCTACTTCCAAATCCCCTGCAATGGGCAGGGACACCCTCCACTACACCAGGTTGCTCAAAACCTCATCCAATCTGGCCTTGAACACTTCCAGGGATGGGGCAGCCACAGATTCTCGGGGCAGCCTGTTCGAGTACCTCACCACCCTCTGAGTGAAAAATTTCTTCCTTATATCTAATCTAAATCTGCCCTCTTTCAGTTTAAAGCCATTGCCCCGTGTCCTGTCACTACATGCCCTTGTAAAAAGTCCCTCTCCAGCTTTCCTGTAGGCCCCCTTTAGGTACTGAAAAGCTGCTATAAGATCACCCCGGAGTCTTCTCTTCTCCAGGCTGAACAGCCCCAACACTCTCAGCCTGTCTTCATAGCAGAGGTGCTCCAGCCCTCGGATCATCTTCGCGGCCCTCCTCTGGACTCGTTCCAGCAGCTCCATGTCCTTCTTGTGCTGGGGACTCCAGAGCTGAATGCAGTATTCCAGGTGGGGTCTCAGGAGAGCAGAGTAGAGGGGCAGAATCACCACCCTCAACCTGCTGCCCACGCTGCAGTTAAGCAAAACTAACCGGTCAAAGCAAAGCGTTGGAGTGTCCCCCACCCTCCACCCCAGCGGTCCCCCCCTCCTCCTCTGCACTGCGGCCGCCCGTACAGCCGGCTGCTTCAGTTACTGCAGTGGAATCTGTCCTTCCTACGGCTCCGCCATTGCCGCAGCCAGGCACGGCAGTCGGGGTTCTACCGCAACCGGGAGGGGCAGGAGGTATTGCGGCGGCGTCTGCTCCAGCGCCTTTGTGTCCCGCGCCAGCATCCGCGCATTTCCCGGCGCAGCCACCGATGGCGGATTTCTCGGCACACCAGCGTACGGCGCTTTTGCGAGAAATATTACAGCAACTAGTGATGCTGAGGGAGGCGGTGCGACAGGCACCGAGCACGGCACCAGCAGCAGCGCCTGCACGGACAGTGATGCCGCCGCAAGCCGCAGCCCCCCAAGCTGCATTGCCGTGCGGAGCTCCGCAACCGTCCACAGCCCCCGCCGCTACACCGCCCACTGGCCCGGCGCCTGTGCCCTGCCAGCCTTCCTCATCCGTGAGGCCCGACGATGCAAGCAGTGTTACTGCGGACTCGCTTACTACACTGCGGGGAAACTGTGGCAGCGGTCAGAAATCAGCAACAAGTAACACAGCTGGCCCACAACCGTCCTTGGACGCTTCCAGAATGTAAGGTGACTGTGCGTCCGAAAAACTCAAAACAGTTTTGGGAAGCGATCAAGAGGCGGGCTCTGAAGGTCAGGGACTGGGATTTAATAGAGAAAGTCGGGATGCCTGAAGATGAAAAGGGACCTGAGCAGGTTGTTATAGTGCCTCAAAGTGCTGTGCAGGTAGATCAAGGTGGTAGTGAACCCACAGAGGGTATCATCCAAGCCTTTCCTGTGCAGAAAGCTCTTCCTAACTCAGGTCAGTCTGACAAACATGAAGTTATCGCTTGGAGAGTGGTCCAAGATCTACAATTCAAAGTGGCACAATATGGGCTGGGTTCTCCTCAAGTCATGCGGATTATTAGAGTGCTGAAGACTGAGCTGCTCTCTCCATTTGATATTAAGCATTTAGGTCAGGTATTATTTCAACCTGTACAATATACAGTTTTTGAGGCCAATTGGAAAAGGATGGCTGAAAAAGATGCGTCTGGGAATATGCAACTGCCTCCAACTGATCCTAGATATGGAGTTCCAGCAGATGCTCTTATGGGAGCTAATGCCTTTTCTGATCCTGATCTTCAAGCTACCTGGCATCCTCAGGTCCTTGAGCAGGCTCAGAAGATTGGTATGGGAGTCCTATTAAAAAGCATGGACATGGCTGCTCCTAAAACACGATATGCGAAAATAACTCAGGGGCAGAAAGAGCACTTTTTAACTTTTGTGGAAAAGATTGCTGCAGCCCTCGAGAAGCAGGTCGAAGATGAGACCTTGAGGCAGCTGTTGTGCAGACAACTAGCAAGAGATAATGCCAATGATGAGTGCAGAAAGATCATAGATGCTTTGCCAGGGGATCCCACACTAACAGAGATGGTTGAAGCCTGTTCCAAGGTGGGATCTGAGAATCATAAATCTGCTCTGGCTGCAGTTCTGCAGCCTATTCAGTTAAATTCTGATCATGGACTGAAAAGGCAACCTAAGGTTGAGAGCAAGCAGAAACAGACCAGACAAAAGAGGAAAAATAAAGAGAACAGGGGAGCTGCTCGCTGTGAGAGACGCAATAGGCCAGGTCATTTCGCAAAATACTGTGAATCTGTGTACCATGCTAATGGTCAACCCTTGACACGTTGGGGAAACTTGACCAGGAGCGCAAAGGGGATGTGCGCTCAGACACAAATACTTCCCCAGGGCATGGCACCGACACAGGCCTACTCAGCCAGCTTAGAGCCAGCACCCAGGGATCAGACGGAGTGGATGTGCACACCGCAGCAACAGTCATCTTAGAATCCTGTCATGTTTATAAGGTTCCCTTGGATGCATTCGGGCCCCTAGGACAGGGACTAAGCACACTGCTGGCAGGAAGATCTAGTGTCACCACTCAAGGGATCTTTGTACACCCAGGAGCTATTGATGCTGACTTTACAGGCCAGATTTGTGCTATGGTTTCCACACCCACCGCCCCGTCACTACTCCTGAAAAGTCTCGAATTGCTCAACTTGTGCCTTTCAAGTCGTGTGTTCACAAGAAAGAACAAGGAAGTTGCGGAGATGGTGGCTTTGGATCTATGGGACTTCCACAGGTCTTCTGGACCGCAGACATCTCTAGCCAAAAGTTGCAGATGACGTGTACCCTAATGCTGCCAAATGCCCAGCCGTCCAAGATTCAGCTCCGAGGTTTGATTGATATGGGTGCTGACGTGACAATCATCTCCTCTGTGTGGCCTCCTACGTGGCCTTTAGCCCCTGTGGGGTCAGCCATTGCAGGGTTAGGGGGAACCACACAGAGCTATTTAAGTGAACAACCTGTGGTGGTGAAAAATGCAGAGGGGCAAACAGCTACAGTTCGGCCTGATGTCACTGCAGCTCTGCTTAACCTCTGGGAGCGGGATGTATTAGTGGCTTGGGGGGTAACAGATTGGGACAAATTTTTGATGGGGGCCACTGTGCTGAAGGGCGCAGAGTATCCTATGCTGCCTTTGCAGTGGCTAGTAAGCAAATCCATCTGGCAACCCCGGTGGCCCCTACCAAAAGAGAAACTAGTCGCCCTTCATCGGTCAGTTCAGGAACAATTACAACAGGGACACCTTGAGCCTTCCACTAGTCCCTGGAATACTCCTGTTTTTGTAATTAAGAAAAAAATCAGGAAAATAGATTGTTGCAGCATCTCTGAAAAATCAATGCAGTGATGGAAAGTATGGGGGCATTGCAGCCTGGTATGCCCTCACCCACCATGATTCCAGCAGTGGGAAATCCTGATCATTGATTTGAAGGATTGCTTTTTCACTATTCCTTTACATCCTGATGACAAGCCAAAATTTGCCTTTACTGTGCCTGCAGTTAACAATGCCCAACCTGCAAAGAGGTATCAATGGAAGGTTCTACCTCAGGGCATGAAGAACAGCCCAACTATCTGCCAATGGTATGTCACTCAAGCTTTGTCCAGAGTCTGCAAGCAGTTTCCTCAGGCATACTGCTACCATTACACGGATGATATCCTGGTGGCAGCATCCACCCAGGAGAAGCTGCTGAGGATACAGCCTCGGCTGCTCACTGCTCTGCATTCTTATGGATTGCAGGTGGCTCCGGAGAAAGTTCAAAAGCATCCTCCTTGGAAATATTTAGGAGTCAAAATTCTGGATCAAACTATACAACACCAAGAGGTGCAATTCTCGGGTTCTATTAAAACCCTGAATGATGCTCAGAAATTGCTGGGTATCATCAATTGGTTACGTCCCTATCTAGGGCTAACCATGGCATGACTTTCCCCGCTTTTTAATATTTTAAAGGGGGACCCCAAGTTGAGTTCACCTTGGAAACTGACTCCTGAAGCGCGACGAGCACAGGAGGAGGTTCAACAGGCTGTTTCTGCTCGTCAGGTTTATCAAGTGGATCCCTCCATTGATATCACTGTTTTCATTACCACTCCAGATGTTCATCCTACAGGTATCATTGGCCAGTGGAATAAACAGTGGCCCGACCCTTTGCATGTTCTGGAATGGGTCTTTTTGCCACATCAGACAAAAAAGACAGCACCCATGTTGTCTGAATTGATCGCTTGTCTGATAATCAAATGCTGCCATCGGTGTTTGCAATTAATGGCAGCAGATCCTGCAACAATTGTTCTTCCAGTACAGCAGGAACACTTTGAGTGGAGCCTTACTAACAGTGCTGCGCTGCAAAACTTTTTGGGACAGATTGCTTATCATCTGCCCAGCCATAAATTACTGCAATTGGCAAAATCGACAAGCTTTACCTTGCAGTCAAAAAATAGTCGGGTGCCAGTACAAGGACCCACCGTCTTCATGGATGGGTCCGGAAAAAATGGGAAAGCTATTGTTACCTGGAAGGAGGAATCTGAGTGGCAGGTGCTGGAAGGCCATGAGTCAGGCTCAGTCCAGTTGGTTGAACTGAGGGCTGTTGCCATGGCTTTTCAGTGGTTCTCTCAGGTACCTTTGAATTTGGTCACTGATTCTGCTTACGTAGCAGATGTAACCCAACGCTTAGATTGTTCACTTTTGAAGGAAGTGAATAATGCGGCTCTGTTTTCACTATTGAAAACTTTGTGGTGTGCAATTCAAGCTCGAGTTCATCCATACTATATTTTGCATATTCATAGTCACACCAATTTGCCAGGTTTCATAACAGAAGGCAACGCCAGGGCTGACATGCTAGCTAATCCTGCGTGGGTAGCGCCTCAGCCTGACAAAATTGCACAAGCCAAGGCATCACAGTTTTTTCCATCAAAGTGCACATACCCTGCAGAAGCAGTTCCACTTAACGCCCACTGAGGCTCGGGACATTGTCAGCGCTTGCGCTGACTGCCACGGACTTGCTGCACCTCTGCCATCAGGGGTAAACCCCAAGGGCCTAAAGGCCCTGCAGCTTTGGCAGACAGATGTAACGCACATTCCTGAGTTTGGCAGGTTTAAGTATGTGCACGTGTCTATTGACACTTTCTCCTCAGCTATGTGGGCGTCTGCTCATACTGGGGAGAAAGGTCGCGATGTCATTGCCCATTGGAAACTCGCCTTCGTGGTCTTGGGCGTGCCTTTTTCTGTGAAAACCGATAATGGCCCGGCCTATGTCTCACAGAAGACGCGGCAGTTTTTACACCTATGGGGTGTAAATCATACCTTGGGTATTCCACATTCTCCTACTGGCCAAGCCATTGTTGAACGCGCTCATGGCACTCTGAAGCGTGTTTTAAATAAACAAAAAGGGGGAATGTATGGAGAAACCCCACAGAGTCATCTAGAAAAAGCATTATATACAATTAATCATCTTACAGTGCCACCAAATTCAAATAATCCTGTTATTTTGAATCATTTTCTTTCGTTGCAGTCTTCAGGCAAGACCCATCTGCCTCGAGCGAAAGTCTGGGTACGGGACCTACTCACTAAGAAGTGGGAAGGCCCGTGTGAGCTTATTGCTTGGGGTCGTGGGTATGCCTGCGTTTCCACAGATACTGGGGTACGATGGCTACCTGCAAGATGCGTTCGCCCTGACCTGCGGCACCAGAAGCAGAACAGGCAACCTCCAAGGCAACCTTCAAATGACGACCAGAATGCAGATCATTCGATTGATGATCCTCCTGATGACGACCAAGACATCGACCATCAGCCTCGTCCTTCTACAAGCAGAGACTGAACTTTAAGTTTCTTATGTTATGGAGTCAGAATGTAGAGCCCTTAAGGCTATTTAGAATTAATGACTGGACGTATAACTGGGTTTGCTAGATGTGTATCTCCTATGGCATTGCTGGAGAATCTCTCTGCCCACTTTAAATTAGTCTTAAACAAAAAGGGGGAATTGTGGATACAAAAAGGCTAGAAGCAGAAATTTTCCAGCTGCTGCAGCATCCTGTGAAAGTTCTTTTTCCCATGCAGGCTAGCTGAGAAACAGTTTGAGGTTTTTATAAACTAAGACTTTATCTTGCACCTGTAGCTTGTTATGCAGTCTTGTTTATGGCACACTGGGAAAGTTGTTTTGAAATGGGTGTTGTAGCATTCAGCCAATCACTCTGGGAGGTGGATGGTCAAGCGGCCAATAGCCTTGGCCATTCTTGTGAACCATGTTACATATACGGATTTGTAATTAATTAAAGGTTGGTTGGCATTGGCATTCTCTCCTGAACCTGAATTCTGTGTCATTCTCTCCATCCTCGGTACGACAGCGACAGAGGACAAGGAGAATTTAATTGTGGCCTTGATTTGGAAAAACGCACAATCTTACTAGTGTAACAGCCTGCATACCCCTCCTCCAAGCAGCTGGCCAGCCCTTGCCATGGGGAATAATTCCTGTAGACCTATTGGTTATAGAGGGATATGATAACATTTCTAAGGCTTTCATTGCAGCTAATGCATCCTATTACCTTGATGAGAACACCAAATGCAAACAATGAGGAAGTGATGTACTCCCGGATAAAATGCCCTGGAGGCCAGGTGATAACAGAATTGTGTTTGAGAAAGGGACACATGATCAATATCCAGAAGGATCTAAACCTTAAGACCAGGACTTTCTAAAATTTGCCCTAACAGCTTCAGAAGGACAGGCAGCGGGGCTGTTGAAATTATGTGTCCTTCAGAATCATACTAAAGATATATCCACAACCCCAGAATGTGCAACATTGAAAAAGAAACCTAAAACATGGATTCGGCCCTTAGAAGGGTCTTAGAAATACACAGGAAATTTAGATTGGTGTATAACCTGAGGAACTAGCTCTATATCTAATATTATTAAGGCTGATTTGAAGTGTAACAGTTCCCTGACTAAAAGTCAAATAGCCTTTTCGAACCATACCATAACTGTTGGTTTGTGTAAAGATCTTGCATCTCCAGATTATTGCAAAGAGGTCACACTCTCCCCAGGATACACTGTGTGGGCAACTTCAGAAGGGTTTACACTGAAGTTGTTAACCCTTTGCCCAACATGGAAGAAAAGCCCAATTGAAGCAAGATATTAGGGACTACTAGCAAAAGAACAAGGGCCCTGTGGCTACCTCAAGTTAAATCATAAACACTGTTGTATACATATCCCAAACGTGACAGACAGTTTACAAGTACAACTTAAAAGGATGAAACAAGTAGCAGAGGACAGTAAAAGTATTAGGGACTCAGTTTAAAGCAATTGGCTAAACAAATTCTTACAAGGTATAGGGGGATGGTCATTAAAAGGGTGGCTGGCCACTGTTAAAAGTAATAATACTGCTACTGGTCATAATTATGATTATTGCAATTAGCACCGGGTGTATAAGAAGGATAATTGAAAAAACATATGGAAATAATAAGATACATTAGACACATGAATAAGATTTACTTTGGTTAGTTTATGAGCTAGGATAATTGCTGCTTTGTCTGTTATAGGTCAATAACAATGGTTGTGTGGAAAACATTGTACAAAAACTGTAAAAAGGTGAAACTCATCTAAATTGGAATTGATTAAGTCTCAAAGGAGGAATTGTTATCCAACAATGAAGGGGTTAAATTTTATGAAAGATTTTTTTGAAGGGTTTAGTAGGCTGTTTGCACATATCTAAAGACGACAGAACAAGATGACCATCCTTGAATCTGCCAGAAGTGATTAGTTGAGAAACTACTTATCCAGAGTTGGCTATCCTTGAAAAGAGAACATCCCAGAAAATGTATAAACTTTGTTCTCATGTTTTTCTGAACTGTGAACATGCACAGCAGTGACTTGGGGAAAAGGTAATTCCGGCAGGGGGAGATCGTGACCAGCGACTCACGGACCACCTACCCTAAACATACCCCAGACCCAAAAGAAAGGGGCGGAGGAAGAGAACTGAGCATGCAAAGTAATTTACATGTAAAGCGAGAGAAAATGAACCAATTGTTTAAGAGAATAACAACAAATACGTAAACATGTTATGAATATGCATGATTAGTGTATAACTAAGTTTCTGTCCAGGGGCCGGGTGTGCATGTCAGGAGGAGATATCCCCCCGTGCATCCGGCGTTGCCATAAAATAATGTCGCTTTTTAACACTGCAAACTGTGTTAGAGAGTTTCTGTCCGGATTTTCGGTGACAACAGCATACCAGGCGCTATTTCCACAACACTACACTCGGTCGGCGGCATTCAGACCGTAGCTCCAGGCCCCTACTCTGCAGCCACCGCGGCTGGGGCCGAGGCTCCAGCTAAAGGCCCATGAAATGCCTTCTCGTGACTGTCTCAACGACACATCGATCCTACAGTCAACTCCCCATAGCCCCTCTCCCATCGCCCCCGTCCGCCCGCGGTGCTAGCGCCGCCACAGCCCGGTGACTCACCCGACCCGGCGGGTACGGCCGGGCAGCGCCCAGCAGCTCAGTTTTCCAGGCGCCGCCCTCGGTGAAACTCAGACCCCTCCAACGCTCTGAGTGGGAGACAGAGCGGGGCTAAGCTCAGGCTAGGACGACGGCCCGACCCCCATACGACCCCCAACCCTAGTCAGGCCTCGACGGCCACCTGGCCACAGCCCCAGGGGACCGGCCGCGTCCCTCAGCCCGCAACAGAGACGCTGCTGCTCAGCCCGACACACCCGCCCAGCGCGCTACACTCTGCAGCCTGACTAGACCGTGCCGCTCCGCAGAACAGACGGCGGCCCGACTTCCCGCCACTCACCCTTAACTTTGCCGAAGGTACCAACACCGAGTGTGTCACCCAAGATATAATGCCCAATCTTCACACTTCCGTGCTCTTGCTTCTGTTTATCCACCGCCGCCATCTTGAGCCAAGGGCCGAGTCTGCGCATAACACGCGCCCACGCCGCACCAGAGAGCTAGCAGAAGAGCAACCACAACGCTCACTCACACCGAAACCCGGAAGTGAACCCCGCACTTATCTCCTTTCCGCCTTCCCTGGGGACAAACCATTGCTGTTCAGGGGGGAAGAGTTGGGTCGGCTCAGCAGTGCCCTGAGGAGTGCGGCTCCTGCAGGCGAGCTGTGCCGGTGGTGCGAGGCAGTGGAATGGGAGAAACAGCCTCCGAAGGCTGTGGGGCAGAGTGAGGGCTGGGGCGTTTTTACACCACCGCCTTCCCCGAGGAGTACTGGGGATCCACCCGGATTTCGGGACTGGGGGGGAAGGCGGGCGCAGGGCGCTTCTCGGCAGCGGCGATGGTTCCCCTCAGCGCCGACATGGTGCGAGGGGCCGGCCTGGGCCCACCGGTGTCAGAAGCGGCACCGCCTCGAAGCTGAAGCTCCCCCGTGTTGCCGGCTAGCACTGCCATTGCCCGCGAGGCCTGTGCCTGCGGATAGCAACAAGCTAGGGCTAAGCGCTCCCCACAGCATGGAGATTTGTCAAAAGTACGCGCAATAAAATCGCTAGGCTGTCTGCATTGCCACAGCCGCGGGGTGCCATGCAATGTGCCACTGCACGCTGCAAGGCCTGCCTGTGGAGAGCACGCAGCAGCTTTCGCTGGGGCAGCAGCTGAATGCCCACATGCAGTGGCGCTAATAATGCGATGTGTTGTGTAAGACAGTTAAAAGGTCCATTCAAGATGCAGTTGTTGCTGATACGCTTGGCTCTGTTACCGAAAATCCGGAATAAGAAACTTATCAACACCAATGGGATGTAGATAAGCAGACACTTCTTTACTGCGGCACCGGGTGCACGGGGGATATCTCCTCCTAGCGTGCGCACCTTGCACCTAAATTAAACTTCTTATATAGAGCTTACATATGCATAAACAAATTATTTCCCGAAAATCATTAGCATATTCTTCCCCTATTTCCGATTCTGCGCAATAAAATTTAGAATCATCTGGAAATGAGTCTGGGGTATAATATGGGTAGGTGGTCTATGAGTCGGTGGTCGCGATCTCCCCCTGCCGGAATTACATTTTGCTTAAGTTCACGGTTTCTGGTAATTACCTCATGGTTTCTTGGCAAGTACCCATAACTCGTTAAGGCTGGCCTTCTTCATTCTCATTAACCCAAACCTTGATAGCTACATGCATTCTTCTAGTTCTATGTAAGTATCATAAATCAATGGGTAGGTCAACTTGTACTTGTTATCTAATTTCTACATGATTCTAACTTATCCCTTTGGTCTTGATACAAGATTATACAAAGACTTTCATAGCAGCATCTGGTTACTGTACGAGCATACTTTTCATTGAAATATTTCTTATAGCTTTATATTATTAAAATCAATTGCAACCTAAATTAATTACAAACTATTGATTAAATTCTAATTACTAAAATTCTAAGTATCAGTAACATTTCCCCCCTTTGAAAGTGTTGAAAACTATTTCAATACTTTCACCACTTTTATCTTTACTGCTTAGCACTTATTCATTATCATTTTCAAAGCTAAGATTCGTTTCAGCATAATTTGGTGGTGAACTTTAGTCTGGTGGAATAGTAGGTAACTCTCTCATGATTCTGCGACTGATTGCAATTCTATTAGCAAACTGTTTCTTCAAACAAGTATATAACAGCATGATCATCAGGAAGACAATTAGCAACAGAAACAGAGTTTTAATCAAAGATTGGATCCAAGAGCTTAGATTCCAGCCCAGCCCTTTGAAAATTTTTCCTATCCAGTCTTCCGACATGTCTTCTCGGATTGATTCTGTTTCTTTTTGAATTTTTCCTAGCAAATCCTTTAATTAATCCTAATATCAAATTTTCCTCAGGTGTGTGTTTGGGAATTTCAATCACTTGTTCTGTTTCTAATTGTCTTTTGTTCCTACTCACCAAGTCAGCCCACGGTTTCACCAGTACTACCTTCCAGCATAAGATCCAAAGAACAATCAAAACCGGATATGAGAAATCAGACATGTTTCAAAGTCAGTTTCAAAGTCTCTGGGTCATGATTCACAATTTTCCAGGGTGTTGGTGCTTTCTTCACTCGAGTGTAATGTATCCAAGCTGTAGATTCTGTAATCTTGACTGCTGTGAAGGTTGTCAACAGTATTTGGAAAGGTCCTTTCCAGCGCTCCTGCAGAGGTTCAGAAGTCCACGTTTTCACGTAGACATAATCTCCTGGTTGGAAATCATGCACTGGAGTGTCTAAAGATAAAGGTCGATTCCAAATCACAGCACTCCGAATTGCAGCCAAGGTTTTCCCTAGAGAAAGCAAATAGTTATATACATCTTGTTTTCCTTTTACATGCATATTTGGATTTGGTTCCGGGGACTCATAAGGTTTTCCATACAACAATTCATAAGGACTGATAGAGGTTCCACTCTTTGGCTGTACTCTGATTCGAAGTAATGCCAAAGGTAATGCTTGAGGCCATTTTAAATTTGTTTCTTGACAAATTTTACTTATTTGTCTCTTTAGAGTCTGATTCATTCTTTCTACCTTTCCACTGGATTGTGGCCTCCAGGATGCATGTAAGTCCCAGGCAATGCCCAGTACTTTGCTAACGCTTTGGACTACTTCAGCAACAAAGTGTGGACCTCTGTCAGATGAAATTGCAATTGGAACTCCAAATCTTGGAATTATTTATTGTAGTAACCATTTTACTACTTCTTTTGCTTGTGTGGTGCGACAGGGAAGGGCTTCAGGCCATCCTGTAAAAGTATCAACCCCCACCAGGATGTACCGGTACCCATTCTGTCTAGGTAATTCTGAGAAATCTACTTGCCAATAATCTCCAGGTTCTGTACCAGATTATAAATTACCCATTTGGGCTCTTTTCTTGATTACTGGATTATTTTTCAAACATATTTCACATTTTGCAGTTATCATTTTAGCTAATCCTAACATTTTAACTGATACTACCTGTTTCTGTAAAGAAGTTACCAAAGCTTCTACTCCCCAGTGACATTCTTGATGCTTTGTTTGAATTATTTCTCTCATCAAAATAGGTGGAATTACTACTTGTCGACTAGGGGTTACCCACCATCCAGCTAAGTTTTTCTTAGCGTTTAATAATTGGCCTAACTTATCATCTTCCTCTGAATATTTTGGCTTTTCCCTAGGAAGGGCTACTGTTTTGGAGGGAATTAATGCCATTTGGAATGCTTGTTTCTTTGCTGCTTTCTTTGCTGTTCTGTCAGCTAAATTATTTCCAACAATTTCTTTTGTGTTTCCAATTTGGTGTGCTTTACAGTGCATGATTGCTACTTGTTCTGGTTTCTGAACTGCTTGCAGTAATTGTAAAATTTCATTCTGATGCTTAATGTTTGATCCTTGAGAGGACAATAATCCTCTTTCTTTCCACAGAACTCCATGGACATGCACTACTCCAAAGGCATACTTGGAGTCGGTCCAAATGTTCACTTTCTTCTTTCACTTAATTCTAGGGCTCGAATCAAAGCAATAAGTTCTGCTTTTGGGCAGATGTGGTGCTTGCCAATGCTCTGGCTTCTATAACTGTGGTGTCTGTTGTTACCGCATATCCAGCGTATCGGACCCCTTGCTCCATAAAGCTGCTGCCGTCTGTATACAATTCCGAGTCTGGTTGCTCCAGTGGTACATCCTTCAAATCTTCACGACTGGAATAAACACACTTGATAGTAGCCAAACAATCATGTTCCAGTTGTCCTTCTTCCTGTGTGGAGCTTAAAAACATTGCAGGATTTACCAGGTTAGTTGTTTTTAGAATTACATCATCCTGTTCGGTTAGTACCACTTGGTACTTTATCATCTGGCTTGGGGATAACCAATGACCCCCCTTTTGTTCTAAAACAGTTATCACCATGTGTGGGACATAGACCGTTATTGTCTTTCCCAAAGTCAGTTTGCGAGCTTCCTGCATCAGCAGCACTGTTGCTGCCACCGCTCGCAGGCAACTTGGCCATCCTTTACTCACTGTGTCCAGTTGTTCGGAGAAGTATCCGACAGGTCGTTTCCAACTGCCCATCTTCTGGGTCAACACTCCCAATGCAAGGTGTTGCCTTTCATGGACAAACAACTGGATACAAGTTGACTTCTCCTCTGTAGCAATCAGTATATCATCCACATATTGTAGCAGTAGATGTCCAGGCCTTGGTTTCTCTTGTTTCCATATCTCAAGTTCTCTGGCCAGCTGATTCCCAAAGATTGTCGGACTGTTTTTAAATCCTTGGGGTAGCCTTGTCCATGTTAACTGCATCTTTCGTCCAGTCTGTGGATTCTCCCACTCAAAAGCAAACAGTTTTCTATTTTCTTTTTCCAAGGGTATACAAAAGAAAGCATCTTTTAGATCAAGCACTGTAAACCACTGATAGGTCTCTTTTAACGAGGTTAGTAATGTATATGGGTTTGCTACTACTGGGTAAATATCTTTGACTATTTGATTCACTGCTCTTAAATCCTGTACCAGCCGGTATTCTCCGGACGGTTTTCTGACTGGTAAGATAGGAGTATTGTATTCAGATTCACATTCCTCTAAAATCTTATACTTCAAGAACTTGTCAATTAATTTCTTCAATTCTTGTCTGATTTCTGGTTTAATTGGATATTGTTTCAATTTAACTGGTTTTGCCCCTTCTTTTAATTCTACTTTAACAGGCTCTGCCAGTTTTGATTTGCCAGGGATATCTGTTTCCCATACTGTGGGAATCATAGCAAAATCTACATCCGAAGGAATTTCTTGTCCTTCGGTTGTTTCCTGAATCATCAGAATTTCACCTGTTTTTGATTCCGGTATTTTTAAGAGAATCTCTCCTTCTTCAAAACTAATCTCAGCATTTAATTTAGACAATAAATCTCTTCCTAATAAGGGTACTGGACATTCAGGTACATACAAAAATTCATGGGTAATTATCTTTTTCCCAAATTTTAAATCCAGGGGTTTGAGGAATGGTCTGCTTTCCTCTTTCCCAGTGGCCCCTATAATATTTGCTGGTTTTGTTCCAATTTTTCCTTTACAGGTGTTTAATACTGAAAATGTTGCTCCAGTATCCACTAAAAATATAACTTCTTTTTCTCCCAGCTTAATTACAACCAGAGGCTCAGCTGGGTTCCCCTCCGGTCCCCTTCAATCATCTAGCATCATGATTTTAGCCATTTCTTGCTGAGCATTTCCCTTTCTAGGGCAGTCTCTTTTCCAATGTCCCTCTTCCTTGCACAAAGCACACTGATTCATTCCTAGGGGAGTGTTAAAATTCCTGCCACCACCGTTCACAAATCCTCCTCTTCCACCGAATCCTGAACCTCTTCCTCTGCCTTGTCCTCTATTCACTGTTCCTTTCATGACTGCTAGCAGCCTGTTTTCCCGAGATTTTCTTTCCTCCTGTTCTCTATTGTTATACACCTTCCAGGCTGCTTCCATCATCTTATTCAAACTCCTAGAGTCTTCTCCCTCTAATTTCTGAAGTTTCTTTCTTATGTCTGGTGCTGATTGTCCCATAAAAATCAAAGCCAATTGTATTTGTGCTGCCTCAGTTTCCACCTTTAAATCAGTATATTTCCTGGCAGCTTCCTTCAATCTCTCCAGAAACACTGAGGGAGATTCATTTTTATCCTGCCTTACTTCATATAATTTAGACCAATTCAAAGATTTAGGCATAGCATGTTTAATTCCATATAAAATCCATTTCTGATACCGACTCAGTCTCTGTCTGTGCTCCGCATTATTTGGATCCCACTGCGGATCCCCAGATGGAAAATTCTGTTCCAAAGTTCCAGTCATATTTTCATTCAGAACTGCCGCTTCAGCCTGTGCTCTACCTGCTTCCAACACCATTTGCTTTTCTGTATCATCCAATAAATTATCTAAAACCACCTGCAAATCACTCCAGTCTGGGTCCTGCGTCCTAATTATAGTATCCACCACTCTTCCTACTCTTTCCAGATCTTCTCTATAAAGCCCGGCTGCCTGTTTCCAAGCCATCAAATCAGTAACTGAAAAAGGCACCTTTACATACACCGGCCCATTGCTGCCAACTCCCTGCCGCAGGGGAGCTATTGTGTGTGTCTGCTGCCGAGTTCTCCGAGAAACAGGAGTATGAATTACAACCTCAGAGGGACCCTCCTCGGCATCCTCAATGCCACTGCTTTCTGGTTCTTGCATCTGTTCCCGATATTCTCGACCCCGATTTCTTTCTCTCCTAGGAGGAGATATATCTAATTCTGGTCCCTCATCAGCTTCAGGAATAATCCTCTTTTTCAAACAATCCTTTCCAATATCACATGTTGTACAACACTTTTTCTCCTTTTTATTCCCTGTAGCAACAGCCAATATCAGACCATTTCCATCAATCAGTCTACACTCCTTCTGCCAATCTTTTCTTTGCCTTAAATAGAAAAACAAATCTACATAAGGTATTTCATCCCATTTCTCTTCCCTTCTACAAAACAGCATTAACTGAAAAATAGTGTTATAATTCAAAGTACCATTCACAGGCCATACTTCTTGATCTTCTAACGTGTATAACGGCCACCAATGATTACAATATTGAATCATTTTGTTCTTTCACAAATCATCTCCTATATCTCCCCAATGTGCTAACAAACATCCTAACGGAGAAGTTTTCGGGATTTTGTCATTTGTAGCCAAATTACTCGCACTTTTACTTTTAAACAAACGAGTTAACTTAGATGCCATGATATAACTGTTTTACAGTACAATATACAATCACTCAAATCTGTCGCTTTGTTTTTCTCCGACTGCACCCCTCGCGGAATAGCAGGACCACGGATCCGAACTCTGCACTCGCTTTGTGTTCAGTTGCACGTCTCTCTCTCACAGTCACACTCGCACAGTTCTGCAATTATTACTTTGAATACAAGTATGTAACACAATAAACACAAAACTCAGCGCCTCAGTACCCAGTCAAGACAAACAATTCCACAATATAGCACACAAGAAAACTTCTAACTTACGTTAGAGGCACAACTTATAGAACACTATAGCCAGCATATAGGTTCCAAGTCTCCGCTATGTCCAACCCTGCAATAGCTTTCGCTTATGGCTTACGGGCAGACGCCCAGGCTTCCACTCCACGAGGATCCTCTGCCCAACCCTGCGCAGCTTTCGCCACGACTGACAGGCAGGCAACAGCGAGGGGACTCGAACCCACTCACAACGGTGGGACTCGAACCCACTCGTTTAAAACAAAAGAAGTGCCTTACCCAAAATCCAGAGGACGTCACGAAGAACCTTACAGATCGGGGATCGATGGGTGTCCCCGAGAAATCCTCGGTGCCGGCTGGAACCAATCAGGTCCCCGACTCCTCCGGTCTCCTTCAGTGAGGTCCCATCTGGGTTGCCAAAACTGTTACCGAAAATCCGGAATAAGAAACTTATCAACACCAATGGGATGTAGATAAGCAGACACTTCTTTATTGCGGCACCGGGTGCACGGGGGATATCTCCTCCTAGCGTGCGCACCTTGCACCAAAATTAAACTTCTTATATAGAGCTTACACATGCATAAACAAATTATTTCCCGAAAATCATTAGCATATTTTTCCCCTATTTCCGATTCTGCGCAATAAAATTTAGAATCATCTGGAAATGAGTCTGGGGTATAATATGGGTAGGTGGTCTATGAGTCGGTGGTCGCGATCTCCCCCTGCCGGAATTACATTTTGCTTAAGTTCACAGTTTCTGGTAATTACCTCATGGTTTCTTGGCAAGTACCCATAACTCGTTAAGGCTGGCCTTCTTCATTCTCATTAACCCAAACCTTGATAGCTACATGCATTCTTCTAGTTCTATGTAAGTATCATAAATCAATGGGTAGGTCAACTTGTACTTGTTATCTAATTTCTACATGATTCTAACTTATCCCTTTGGTCTTGGTACAGGATTATACAAAGACTTTCATAGCAGCATCTGGTTACTGTACGAGCATACTTTTCATTGAAATATTTCTTATAGCTTTATATTATTAAAATCAATTGCAACCTATATTAATTACAAACTATTGATTAAATTCTAATTACTAAAATTCTAAGTATCAGTAACAGCTCTGCCAGCGATGCTGAGAGGACCGATGGCCAGCAAACCCATTTTGCCACATCACGTGAGGAGTGGCATCCAAGCACAGTGAGCATACTATTTCCAAAACACCCATGCTCAGCGGTGAAGAAAGGTCTATGACAGTTTAAGATGAAGCAAGCTGGTGAAGCCATGTTTCTGCCTCCCTGCCTTGCTCTGACATAAGCAAACATCAGTCTGATCCTTCAGTAAGGTAATTCAGGAGCATAAGCTGCCAGAAGACCAGTCCTACTAAAAAATGAGTATCGGGATCCTATGACAGAAAACATAGCCACTCACAAAAAACAGATGTGTCAAGTCTCTGTATTTCCAATCAACCTTGTAAATTAAATCTGTTAGTTCTTCTCCCCCTTCTCCATTCCTCTACCTAGATCCAAATCCAGACCCTATTGTGGGAATACAAAGAGAAGTAGGACCCTCTTAACTCCTACTACCTTGACCAGATAACCTGTCCTACAGTTTGTCTTGCCAACTCATTCATTCACATTGCATTTAGGGCAGTATCCTTCCTTCCGTTCATGTATTGTGTGCTTTCTATATACCAAAGGCCATATTATTTTATTGTTGACTATAACTGGTTTATTTTTTAATCACTTTCCAACTCTGCCTTCAAAGAAATAGATGAAACTGGAGAAAGAGTGACAATTGGATGGATATTTTTGCATGGAGAGATCATCATCTCAAGAGGAAGGTTACTGGCAACTCCCATCCCTTCCCCTCTTTTCCCTAGTTCTCCAGACTAAGCGAATGATATAAACTAAAATGCTTTCTCTTGCCTATCGTAAGCACGGCCCCTGAATGTGTTTGCAGAAAGATAAATACATTACAGAAACACTATAAAGATTTTTAAATGTGCAGACATCAGGAAGTTAAAAATCATTATTTTTCTAGTAATGATCCTAAATCTGATTCAGAGAACATTCAGTATTACTTATGTTGCAATAATGAATTTAACATAAAGTTGGAAAACAGAAATTCTGGTCCCTGGAAAATCTTTATATTTTAAAACATCCCTCTAATCTAATGGGATAAAAAATTAAAACCCATCTGTTCATTACTACAGAAGAAAAAATCTGAAAGATTTCATAGGAAATATAAAGAATTCTTTTTTAAAAAACATTTATAAAACCAAGTAATTTGTTCAGCTGGTGCCAAAACATAGTCTGGTAAGCAATGTAGGGACTACTCATAATATCTACCCTGTTAAAATTTGCATGACATGAAATAAAATAATATTGTAAATGGTAAAATAGTAAAAACAAGGAAAATAAAACTAATACTTTATTTTTATTTGAGTAATTTAGAATTTTAATTTCAAACATTTTCATGAGGATCATCTTTGAGCAGAAAATGTGAGAAGCTTTCAGCCTGCACTAATTGACCAGTATAAAGCTTCAATATAAACATAATAAATTAATATTAAAAGATTGCATCTAGTGCAGGAAAAGCAGATACTATTGTTCTTCAGTAAGCCTGCATTAATGTGTAAAGGTGTCAGATTTTTCACTTCCTTACTTCTGAATTCAGATATGTTAGTTACGCCCTTTCTGGACATCATCTAAAGAGAAGTATTCCCACAGAAATTCTAATTTGTATCACAACTGATGCTCAGCATCAATAGACTTGAGAATCATGTCATCATGCAATTTTTTTGTTCTTTTAATTGGAGAAGAAGAATAAAGAGTATAGAAATCTGGCAAATTCTCTTTATCTAGATTTGAGCTCTGTAGCAGAACTTCCTGTCTTCTGCTGCTGGACCCATTGGTTCCTAACAGAGCCTTGGCATACGTAAAGAAAGAGCATGGGGGGGAAATGTGCAAGCATCAGACTTTGTACCTGTGGTGGTTTTGGCTGGGATAGAGTTAATTTTCTTCACAGTAGCTAGTATGGGGCTATGTTTTGGATTTGTGCTGGAAACAGTGTTGATAATACAGGGATGTTTTCATTATTGCTGAGCAGTGCTTACACAGAGTCAAGGCCTTTTCTGCTTCTCACACCACCCCACCAGCGAGTAGGCTGGGAGTGCATAAGAAGTTGGGAGGGGACACAGCTGGGACAGCTGACCCCAGCTGACCAAAGGGATATTCCATACCATATGACATCATGCTCAGCAATATAAAGCTGGGGGAAGAAGGAGGAAGAGGGGACATTTGGAGTGATGGCATTTGTCTTCCCAAGTAACCACTATGTGTGATAGAGCTCTGCTTTCCTGGAGATGGCTGAACACCTGCCTGCCGATGGGAAGTAGTGAATGAATTCCTTGTTTTGCTTTGCTTGTGTGTGTGGCTTTTGCTTTACCTATTAAACTGTCTTTATCTCAACTCACAAGTTTTCTCACTTTTATCCTTCTGATTCTCTCCCCCATCCCACCGAAGGAGGAGTGAGCGAGTGGCTGTGTGGTGCTTAGTTGCCGTCTGGGGTTAAATCACAACAGTACCTATCTGTATCCATGTGATTTCCTACAGTTCTGCTTAAATGTAAACAGCATTCCCTATTTTTAAGGAAAAATAGAACAAGTTCAGATCTATTAGCTTCCACAAACATGGCTTTTAAATCACGTAAATTTAATTTCTAAAATAAAATGAGGCCTTAGCTTTAAAAATGCTAACATTAAAAGGTATTTGACATTGACTAACATAAACTCACCAACTTCTTTCTTTGTGGCATATTTTAATCCACCAACACTCTGCCTACCATATCCCACAGCAGAAAAATAGTAAGCATCAGGGCCAGATATTGTTTAATTGAAAATGTTTTCTGTAGAAGGCCGGTTAGTAGATTCACATATGAGAAACCTCCAGTGGTGTCCTTGAAGAAACCACACAAGACAGAACCAAGAACCATTGATAGAAGCCATAGAAATACAAAACTAAGCATGTAAATAAAAACAAAAGTTCAGTTCAGAGTTTAATGCTGCTCAGTAGGATGTGTTTGAACCAAGTGATAGCTGAGACCATCTGCAACTATTTGATCCAGCAAAAAGCCTGATATAGTCTCCCAGTATTTCCAGGATATATGGGGAATATATAGTAAGAATGCAACTATTCGATAAAATAGCTGAAAACAGTTCCTGTAAGTGTACCTGAGTGGATGACAGGATTCCAGTGATTAATTACATTTCAAATTCTAAAGAGATGTCAGACCTTTATAGGCCCTAGTCTATAACAAACATAACGAGGCCTGCAAGGCTGCATGGGCTTTTTCCCATGTTAGTGCTTACTGTTAGTAAAAAAATACAAGCTGAGACTGTTACCGAAAATCCGGAATAAGAAACTTATCAACACCAATGGGATGTAGATAAGCAGACACTTCTTTATTGCGGCGCCGGGTGCACGGGGGATATCTCCTCCTAGCGTGCGCGCCTTGCACCAAAATTAAACTTCTTATATAGAGCTTACACATGCATAAACAAAGTATTTCCCGAAAATCATTAGCATATTCTTCTCCTATTTCCGATTCTGCGCAATAAAATTTAGAATCATCTGGAAATGAGTCTGGGGTATAATATGGGTAGGTGGTCTATGAGTCGGTGGTCGCGATCTCCCCCTGCCGGAATTACATTTTGCTTAAGTTCACAGTTTCTGGTAATTACCTCATGGTTTCTTGGCAAGTACCCATAACTCGTTAAGGCTGGCCTTCTTCATTCTCATTAACCCAAACCTTGATAGCTACATGCATTCTTCTAGTTCTATGTAAGTATCATAAATCAATTGGTAGGTCAACTTGTACTCGTTATCTACTTTCTACATGATTCTAACTTATCCCTTTGGTCTTGGTACAGGATTATACAAAGGCTTTCATAGCAGCATCTGGTTACTGTACGAGCATACTTTTCATTGAAATATTTCTTATAGCTTTATATTATTAAAATCAATTGCAACCTATATTAATCACAAACTATTGATTAAATTCTAATTACTAAAATTCTAGGTATCAGTAACAAGACCACTAACATTTTTTTCTTCAATTATCGATCTTTTGGGAAAGTACATTATCGCAATCAGGTGGGAATCAGGGTTTGAGTTTTGCTTTTTTTTTTTTCCCCTTTTCTTTTTCTCCCTTCATCTTCCTGTAAAACGCTTGTATTTACAAAACAAAGTGACCTAATACTCGGGCAAGATACAGCTCCACCAACTGGTCAGTGATTGCTCTTGCTTTCCTCCAAGCTATTGTAGACTGGCTGGGTTAAGTCCAGTACAGAAGAAAGGTAAGGTTGAAGTATCTCTATAAGAGTACTTAGCAAGGAGCACTGGCTCCAAGTTAGAGGCCGTGTCTAATGTCTCAAGCATTTCAGCACTTACCTAAAGCATCTAAACGCTTACATTCTGTATAGGATACTATCTATGGCTTTGTGGAAAGGCTAATCTGTAACATTGTAGGAAAAGCAGTGTATTTTTAAAAATATACACTTATTATACCTGCTCCAATGGATCCCCTACCCACGAGGAAAAATCCACAAACTTCTCCAGCGTGAGTCCAGCCCACTGGAAACAATCCTTCCCCACAGATTGCTCCGGTGTGGGCTTTACCACAGTCTCGGGTACTTAGGGAGCTGTAGCCACTCGCTCCGGCGTGGGTCGTCACGCAGACTCCAGATGCCTCTCTGCCTTGTCGTGCACCCCAACACGACCATCCTCAGGCTCAGGCATCTTCTCCCCACGGGCTGCGAGTGGGTCTCTGCTCCACCGAGGCCGTCCTGGTTGCAGGGGGGCCGCCTGCTATCTCACCATCAGCCGCAGGGGAAACTCGGCTCCGGCACATCTCCTCCCGCTCCATCCTCACTGACCTGCTGTTGATGCAGCTGTTTCTCTCAGATCTCAGTCCTCTCCAGGTGAACTCAGCCCAGTGGGCACCCCGGGAGTGGGGTGCCCCCGAGTTCCCCAGCTGGCTCCGCCGCCGCCATTCTCCGTGGGCAGCGCCGGCCCGACGCAGGCAGCCGCCCAGCCGGGAGCCAGGGAGCGGGGGCAGTGCCCTCCTCCCTTCTCTCCTCGATCCTGGGCAAAGCACCTTTTCCGGTTCCTTTGTCCTGACTTAAATAGGGCAATTCGCAGAGGCGCCCTATTGGCTCAACCCCGAGGGGGATGGCAGTCTGATCTGGTGGCCAGAACTAAGCCTAACCCGGTTCCAAAACCAGGGAGGTCGCAGGGAGCAAAATCTCTCTCCTGCCACCAGAACCACCCCCCCCTCCACATCAAACCATGACAATTGTGAGCAAAACAAACAGCATCACTTAATCAAGTTATTGATTAAGTTATTTGTTAAGTTAAGTTATTATCACTTAATCAAGTTATTTGATATTTTGAGTAAAAAAGCCTCCACATTCATAGTGTAAGGCCTAAATGAGAACCTCAGAGGTTCTCATTTAGGGCTTTGAATCAACTTTTAATAGAGCAGAGAAGCTTAAGAATCTAGTGTAGTAGTTAAGGCTCTGTATAGGAAAGTAACTGTCCTGGTTTCAGCTGGGACAGAGTTAGCTCTTCTTTTCAACAGCTAGAAGAGCTCCGTGTTTTGGTTTTAGTCTGAGACTTGCTCTGAGAAGAACGCTGACAGCGCACTGATGTTTGTAGTTGGCACTGAGGCCTCAAGGACTTTTCAGCTGCCGTGTTCTTGCCAGCGTGCAGGAGCACAGCAGGATAGGGGGGAGCATAGCCGGGACAGAGGGTCCACAACTCTCCTTATGATTTGTACTTAGACTTAGGATTGAGGGCCAAACTGGCCAATTAGTATTCCATATCATGCAGCGTCATGCCCAGTATAAAAGCGAGGGTCAGCCGGAAAGAAGGGCTTTTGCTCTTCCGGGACTCTCACTTTCAGACTCTCAGAGTGCTCTCTCTGTCTCGCTCTCTATTTTCATGCCTCTTGCTCATCTGGGATTGCGGTATCGGGACTTATCTGTTTTAGGATCGTTAGTTCGGGACGAGACGGGCCTCGGTCAAGGGGTGGTGAGCAATTACGCCGTACATCACTCGTTTGTATATATTTATCATTCTACATATCTGTACATATATATATTAGTAGCAGCAGTAGTAAAATGTTTGTATCTCAATCCACGTGTCTCTTTTCCTTTTCTCCTTTAATTCCCTTCCTCATCCCCGGGGGGTGGGGGAGGGTGAGTGAACGGCTGTGAGGAGTTTAGTTGCTGGAACGGCCTAAACCACAACAGTCCTTTGTGGCACCCAACGTGGGGCTCGAAGGGTTGAGATAATGACAGATTTGATCGGAATGTGTTAAAATAAATTTGATGTAATTGTTCATTATATTTTCTTGGATGTCGCTGGCCGGAATGTTGTTTTATGTGCTCTCAAACTTGTTGCTGGAGTTCTATAATTTAGCACCTTATCTGCCAAATATGCTGTTAGGCGGAATTGTTGCACGGTTTACTATCTCTGAGTGTTGGACTGAGATGAAAGGCATTTTTTCGCTAATTAAGGGTTTTGCTGTGCTGTGTAATGCTGATAAAATCGTGGGTGTTTGGACCAGTTCTGTATCTGTATTCGGCGGTGCAGAGGGGAGTGGTGATGTGGACCTCATTTATTAATTTTAAGCGCTACCTGGCAGGTGTCGTTACCAATTATACCGGTGGCTTCTCTCCTTTGGAGAGCCAATTCGTAAAGGGAATGAATTCCTTCGTGTTCCCTTCCCCTCCCCCAGCCATTTACCAAAGCTTATGCAAATTTTGAGAATACTGAACAGCACTGGAATAATCTAAACGGTTTGATTTTGTTGCAAGGTCTCCTGAATATATGTTTTCTTATATATATATTTAGAGTTAATCAACCATTTAGAAGTGTGTACCAATTCACTTCTTGTGTCATTGTGCTTGCTATCTCAACCCCCATGACAAGCACTACAGCTACTCAAACCCTGGCTTCTGGTACCCGGCGCAAAAGCAAACAACCTGCTCAAACCACTACAACAAGCACAGCACCTACTCAGACTACAACATTATCAGTTGCTCCCGTAAGGAAGAAGAAATGTGTACAGAAGTTAGAACGTAGAGGAAAGTCTGATGATGAAGAAGAGCAACCAGGGCCATTAAAACGACCAGATGAAGAGCAACCGGGGCCATCACAACAATTGGAAGAAGAGCGACTGAGGAAATGTGTACGAAAGTCAGAATGTAGAGGAGAGGATGATGATGAAGAGCAACCAGGGCCGTCACAACAACGAGAGAAGAAGCGGGAACATTCCATTTCTCCCCAAAGAAGTGGGCGGAGGAGAGATGACAATATCATGGAGGAGACAATAACCACCCGATCTCTAAACATGAGCGAGCTGCGAGACATTCGAAGAGATTACAGCCGTCATACAGGTGAGCCCATTGTCACTTGGTTGCTCAGATGCTGGGACACGGGGGCCAGTAGTCTGGAGTTAGATGGTAAAGAAGCCAGGCAGCTGGGAGCCCTTGCTATGGATGGAGGCATTGATAAAGCGATTGGAAGAGAGACACAAGTTTGCAGCCTCTGGAGACAGCTCCTGGCAGCTGTAAAGGAAAGGCATCCCCTCAAGGAAGAGGTGCCATGTCATTTGGGCAAGTGGGCCAACACAGAGAGAGGTATCCAGTACCTGAGGGAACTAGCCATGCGAGAGGTGATTTATTTTGACTCAAGAAGTGGACCGAGATGTGAGGATCCAGATGACATCTGGTGCACACGACCAATGTGGCAGAAGATTCTACGGAGCGCACCATCAGCATATTCCACCTCACTGGCAATAATGGATGTCGGAGACGATGATGCACCACCCGTAGGTACTCTGGTCACTCACCTCCGACGATATGATGATGTCGTGGGTTAGGCCACTCCGGCAACCAAACCCTACACAGTCGCTCACTCACCCTCCCCCAGCCCCAGGGATGAGGGAGAGAATTAAAGGATAAACGGGAAACCCGTGGGTTGAGATAAGAACAATTTAATACAGATGATTTAATACACAATGTAGATGCTCACCACCCCCTTATCCGCAGCCCGTCTCATCCCGAAGCTGCAATCCCAGACGAACGCGAGGCCCCAAAATAGAGAGGGGTAGAGAGAGATAGTACTCCAAGAGTGGGAGTACTGGAAGAGAGAGAAAAAAAAGGCAATAGAGCAAAAGCACAAAAGAGCAAAAGCAGCGAAAGAGCCAAAGCGCAAAAAACCCTTCTTTCCGGCTGCCCCTCACTTTTATACTGGGCATGACACTGCATAATATGGAATACTAATTGGCCAGTTTGGCCCTCAATCTTAAGTTCCACCACAAATCACAAGGGGAATCATGTCCCCCTTGTCCCGGCTATGCTCCTCCCTTATCCCGCCATGCTTCTGCACTCCAGCCAGAACATGGCACACTGAAAAGTCCTTGGAGTTTCACTTCCAACCACAAACATCAGCTTGCTATCAACATTCTTCTCAGAGCGAGCCTCTGAGTAAAACCAAAACACGGAGCTCTTCTGGCTGTTAAAAAGAAGAGCTAACTCTGTCCCAGCTAAAACCAGGACAGATGATACTACTTCTGTATGGACCTGTGTCATGGCTGTGGAAAAGCTGTCCGAGGAGGTCCGAGAATTAAAAGAAAAAGTAGACTCCTTGTCACCTGCACATTCCAGAATTTCAGCTGTTAGAACCAGGCGTTACCCTCCTCGAGAAAGACAAGAGAGACGGTACAGATCACAGGGTGAGTTGTGGTTTTATCTGCGTGATCATGGAGAAGTCATGAGAAGGTGACACGGAAAACCCACCTCAGCCCTAGAGGCAAGGGTACGCCAGTTGGAAGGAAGAACCAACAGAAACAGGATTTTTTCTGATTCCTCCAGAAATAGGAATTATTCCAATTCTTCCAGGAAAGCTGTTGCTTCAGTCTACAGTGAGCAGTTCCCTAGACAAAACGGGAGGTCTAATCCTCCTAACAATCCCGATTCTAATCCTGCTGATCGTCCTGCACAGGGAGCGAATTATGGACATGATAACAGGTATTAGAGGGGCCCTGCCTCCAGCCAGGTGGAGGAAAGGGACAATCAAGTTTACTGGACTGTGTGGATTCGGTGGCCTGGCACATCAGACTCCCAGAAGTATAAGGCTTTAGTGGACACTGGTGCCCAATGCACCCTAATGCCATCGAACTTTAGAGGGGAAGAACCCATCTACATTTCTGGAGTGACAGGGAGACCTAACAGCTGACGGTGTTAGAGGCTGAAGTGAGCCTAACTGGAAAGCAGTGGCAAAAATATCCTATTGTGACTGGCCCAGAAGCTCCATGCATCCTGGGCATAGATTATCTTAAGAGAGGGTATTACAAGGACCCAAAAGAGTATCGGTGGGCTTTTGGCATAGCTGCATTAGAGACAGAAGAAGGCAGACAGCTGTCTACTTTAACTGGTCTCTCAACAGACCCTTCTGTTGTGGGATTGCTGAGGGTCGAAGAATAACAGGTGCCAATTGCTACTACAACAGTGCACCGACGGCAATATCGTACCAACCGAGACTCTCTAATTCCTATCCATAAGTTGATTCGTCAGCTGGAGAGTCAAGGAGTCATCATGAAGACCCGCTCACCTTTTAACAGCCCCATATGGCCAGTGTGAAAGTCCAATGGAGAGTGGAGACTGACAGTAGACTATTGTGGCCTGAATGAAGTTACGCCACCATTGAGTGCTGCCGTGCCAGATATGCTGGAACTTCAGTATGAACTGGAGTCAAAGGCAGCCAAGTGGTACGCCACAATTGATATCGCTAATGCATTTTTCTCAATTCCTTTGGCAGCAGAATACAGGCCACAGTTTGCTTTCACCTGGAGAGACATCCAGTATATCTGGAATCAACTGCCCCGGGGGTGGAAATACAGCCCTACTATTTGCCATGGACTGATCCAGACTACACTGGAACAGAGTGAAGCTCCAGAAGACCTGCAATACATTGATGACATCATTGCTTGGGGCAACACAATAGAAGTTTTCGAGAAATGTGAGAAAATAATCCAAATCCCTCTGAAACCTGGTTTTGCCATAAAGCAAAGCAAGGTCAAGGGACCTGCACGGGAGATGCAGTTTTTGGGAATAAAATGGCAAGACGGGCGTCGTCAAATTTCAATGGATGTGATTACTAAAATAACAGCTATGTCTCCACCAACCAACAAAAAGGAAGCACAAGCTTTCTTAGACGTTGTGGGTTTCTGGAGAATGTATATTCCAGATTACAGCCAGATTGTAAGCCGTCTCTATCAAGTGACCCAGAAGAAGAATAATTTTGAATGGGGCCCTGAGCAACAACAAGACTTTGAACAAATTAAACAAGAAAGAGTTCATGCAGTAGCCCTGGGACCAGTCCGGACAGGACAAGATGTTAAAAACGTGCTCTACACTGCAGCTGGGGAGAACGGTCCTACCTGGAATTTCTGGCAAAATCACCAGGGGAGACTCAAGGTCGACTCCTTGGGTTTTGGAGTCGGGGATACAGAGGATCCGAAGCCCCCTATACTCCAACTGAAAAAGAGATACTGGCAGCATATGAAGGAGTCCAAGCTGCTTCTGAAGTGATTGATACAGAAGCACAGTTGCTCCTGGCACCCCGATTGCCGGTGCTGGGCTGGATGTTCAAAGGGAGTGTCCTGTCTACACATCACGCTACTGAAGGAGAAGGTGAATCGAGTCAGTTTGCAGAGCTAAAAGCCATCCAACTGGCTTTAGACATTGCTGAATGAGAAAAGTGGCCAATGCTCTATCTCTGTACCAACTCATGGATGGTAGCAAATGCAGTCTGGGGATGGCTACGGCAATGGAAGCAGAGCAACTGGCAGCACAGAGGCAAACCCATCTGGGCTGCCCCATTGTGGAAAGACATTGCTGCTCGAGTAGAGAATCTGGTTGTAAAAGTATGTCACATAGATGCCCATGTACCCAAGAGTCGGGCCATTGAAGAACATAAAAAATCAACAGGTGGATCAGGCCACTAAGATTAAAGTGGCTCAGGTGGATCTGGACTGGCAACATAAAGGTGAAAAATTTTTAGCCCGTTGGGCCCATGATGCCTCAGGCCATCAAGGAAGGGACGCCACATATAAATGGGCTCGTGATCAAGGGGTGGACTTAACTATGGACACTATTGCAGAGGTTATCCATGAATGTGAAACATGTGCTGCAATCAAGCAAGCCAAGCGGTTAAAACCTCTTTGGTATGGAGGACGTTGGTTAAAATATAAGCATGGGGAGGCCTGGCAGATTGGAGAAATGGCTTTAAACTGAAAGAGGGCAGATTTAGATTAGATATAAGGAAGAAATTTTTCACTCTGAGGGTGGTGAGGCACTGGAACAGGTTGCCCAGAGAAGTTGTAGATGCCCCATCCCTGGAAGTGTTCAAGGCCAGGTTGGATGAGGCTTTGGGCAACCTGGTGTAGTGGAGGGTATCCCTGCCCATGGCAGGGGGGTTGGAGTGCAGATCCTTGAAGAGACTGCACGAAGAAAACCCTGTGTAAATAAAGACTGGAGCTCGAAAGTTAGGCCTCGAGGGCAGAATGCCCTTGAAGTTAAGGATAAGAAAACTATGCAGTATGATAAGGGAGTAGTGTTTGCTTAGAGCAGAGCTTCGCTAGGCGGGTGTCTGTTTGAAATAAGCTGTTAAATATGACAAGCATATGTATCATCCAATAATGGTGTAGAAAAGGTGTGGTCTCAGGATTATTGGCAAATACTGTCTATATAAGCAATAAGAACTGCGCAATAAACGAGACTTCCTGCAGCTAACTCATATTGAGTCGTCTCAGTACTTCTCCAAATCCCTTCTCCGCATTATGGCGCCCGAACAGGGACAGAAAGAATGAGCTGGACTCACTATCGTTTCGCTCGGGACATCTATTACTTGTTTTGAACGAGTGTTATTTTAGCGGAGAAGGGACGGCGACTTCAGGCGGCCTATAGGGGAAAGCCGGGCGGATCTACATACAGGCGGCCTATAGGGGAAAGCCGGATGATCTGCGGGATCCACTGTCGCGATTGGTGAGAAGCTTCTTAGAAGAGCATGGATTAAAACTTGGAAAAAGATATTAGCCCCCCTGATTGCAGTGGGGTATGCAAAAGATATTATCGGGAAACACGAAGAATTAGGAACCAAAGGAAAGAAGAAGTAAGCGACTGAAGAAAAAAAAATAAGCAACAACTGCCTCAACAGGAGGAGGTAAGCAACTGGGAACGATGGGAAGCACGGCTTTAACAGAACATAAGTCTGTAGTTAAGGTGTTGACAAAGTGCTAGAGAAACCAGCACTATTAACAGTACTGACTTGATAAAACTCCCAGTACTCCTGGTTTGGGTATCAGCCCATGTACCGGAGGCAAACTCTTCAAATATATACATGAAAGGACTTGGGACACTATAGACGTTAAACTTTGGCGTGCAGCCACCCGTGGGGATGCTGCCGGCCTGGAAAAGTCATCATCGAATCCTTTTGATCCAGGGCCCCGAACGAAAGACAGACTTATTGCTTTCCCCCTCTTCCAACGAAGTCGGTACACCGGCACTCCCGCGCCGCGACGCCCACCGCGCCCGGCGGCGCCCCGGGAACGCCGCTGCTGCTGCCGGCCGGGGCCGCGGGCGCGGCGTTGGCCTCGGCGCTGCCGCTCGTGCGCGGAGCGAGCCGCGGCTGGAAGGGACGGAGACGCGCTGCGGGCCCCGCTGCGCCGGTTCGTTCGCAGCTGATGGTTCTCCTCGGCGGGAGGGGGCGGCGGCGGTTACGGAGCGCGAGCGGCCGGAGCCGCGGCAACAACAACAACAGCAACAACAAGAGCAACAACAACAACAAGAGCAACAACAACAAGGGGGGGGGCCGGCACAGGGCTGCTGGGTCGTCGTCGCCACTCCGCCCCCCGCCCGGCTGAGGCGAGGCAGGGCTGACCCTCCGCCGCTGCTGCCCGCCCCCTCCCCCGCCGCTGCTGCTCCCCTCCGCCGGCCGCGCCTGGAGAGCGGCCGCTTGGCCCCGCCCCCCCGCCCGGCTGAGGCCCGGGGCCCAGGTTTTACCAAGAGACAGCACATCTTAACTTGGATCGTCTCCATCGGCATTGCGGGAAATAACTAATCCTCTTTGTTCCAGCAATTTCAACAATTAATATCAGTGTTGCAAAACCGTAAACATGCATATTCCATTGTACATCTGCGAGCGCACACCACGCTTCCAGGGCCTATAGCAGAAGGGAACAGGCGAGCTGAGCCTCTCACGAGTGCAGCTCTGGTACCAAACTCATTAATGCAGGCAAAGATCTCACCTGACTGCTACCATCAGAATGCTGATGCCATTAGGTGACAATTTGGTTTAACACGACAGCAAGCCCGCTCAATCGTACAATTGTGTACTAGCTGTCAAAATATGATCGTGCCACCAGTGAATGGTGTTAATCCTCGTGGTTTACGCTCGCAGGAACTTTGGCATACACTTCTTATCAGACATATGTATTTTTGTCATCATAAGGTATTGAGCATGTTACTGGTATTCCTTACAATCCTACTGGGCAACCGATCATAGAACACGCACATGGTACTTTGGAGAATATGCTTTTAAAACAAGAAGGGGGAATGATGGGGAAATCTCCCAATGAAACAATAGCTAAAGTGTTATAGGTGTTAAATCTCTTAAATCGAGAGCTAAATATTTTGGGATGAATAAAATGTCACACATGTCAAAATCAGGCACAGGCAGGGTTACAGCAAGTGGCTTTCCAACAACTGACTGAATTGGCTAAGAGAGCATTAAGACGTGTCCCTGATTTTTGGGACAGGGGAGGCTTCCTCTGCTTCCATTCGGCAGGGAGCACAGGAACCTTATGAGCATTTCCTTGATCAGCTACAAATGGCAGTTCAGAGATAAACAGAAAATCCGGCTACTGCAGATGTGTTGGTATTCCAGTTAGCCATTGAAAATGCTAACACAGACTGCCAACAAGCTCTTGATCTTATCAGAAATCGGGCAAAAACGATTGCAGATTTAGTAAAGGCGTGTCACAATGTGGGCTCGGAACACTATAAAGCAGAGATATTGGCAGCTAAATGTTTTGGTCAACAGTAATCACTGACACGTTGGTGCATTTAATTCCTACTGGTGTCTCTGGTCTTATATCACAAGGATTATGTGCACTATTGCTGGGACGATCATCCACCACAAAATTAGGATTGTTTGTACTCCCAAGGGTAATTGATTCTGAGGAAAACAAAAAAAAACAAAACAAAACAAAAAAACACCAAAATGCTAGTAACTGCTTCTGCAGGGCTATAATAGAGCTTAGTAGGGTATTCCTTCGCATATAAGGGGAGATCCATGTACTATAGGGACTTTAAGAATGTATTTACCTAACACCACCATGAACCTAAGTCATAGACACACCTGGCATAGGTGCAGCACACATGCTTATGATAGCTAGTGCGATTCCAGAGCAGAATTTTGGGAACCAGCTAAAATCATTGCAGCTTCAATATTTGCACCAGGAGTTGGAGTGGCACAGGTGTTAACTACTCTGAATAAGTTGGGTTGTTGGCTTGCAAAACAAACTAATGCTACAGCTTCTTCTTTATCAATGCTCTTAATTGATGTAGATTCTATTAGACATGCTGCGCTGCAAAATTGAGCTACCATATATTTCTTATTGCTAATGCAAAGGCATGGTTGTGAAATACTAGAAGGAATGTGTGGTATGAATTTGTCTGATCACTCAGAATCAATTCATGAGACAATACAGAAATTGAAAGATCGGGTGAATGAATTTCAGGTTCATCAGGATTGGTTGGGTAGCTTGTTCAAGAGTTGGGGAATTACAGGATGGTTAAAATCTTTAGCAAAAGCAGGCATTATATTGCTAGTAGTTCTTTTATGCATAGTAATAATCATCCCCTGCCTATTGTCATGCTCTCAGCAGATGGTACAGAGTACGGTTCATCAAGTAATGGTCATAGAAAAACAAAAAAGGGGAATTGTAGAATCATACGCACAGTTACAGTTGGGGTTTGACCTTGATGATTTAAGCCTGTGCTCTTTTCTGAAGTTGGGAAACACCGATAAAGAGGATGAGAAAGAAAAGGGAGTGTGAACAGCTGGTGCAGGGAGTGTGAGAAGCTGACATGGGGAGTTTGGGAAGATGATATAGAGTGTGTGAGAAAATGATGTTTAGTTTAGCAGGTGAAAAATAGCTCCTTTTTAGGCATAGCCAATAGTAAAGTTAAAATAGGTGCGTGCACTATTGTTTGTACCCAATCACAGCTGGGTGAGGGGCACGTGGACACATCGTGGCTAGAGTAATAATCTATAAAAGCTGCCTGTATAACAATAATAAAGGTCACTCTGCTATCACAAAGAATTTTGGACACAGACAGTCACAGCTGCACAACCTCCTTTAACAGTAATCATTAATGGGAAGGCTTTTCTGGCCTAGTTGACACAGGGGCTGATGTATCTATAGTGAAAAATCCTGACTGGCCGCCCTCTCGGCCTCTGATACAAGCCCTGGCGGCTGTGACTGGAGTAGGTGGAACACAGATCCCACAGCAGAGTGCACAGACCTTGTTAGTAGTAGGCCCAGATAACAAACAAGCTGTTTGAAACCATATGTTTTTGATGTCCCATGTACATTATGAGGTCGGGATTTGTTGAATCAGTGGAATGTGAGGCTAACCTCAAATTTTTGGCACAGGTCACTGATGTCCAGCCCCGACTCAAGCTGGCCTGGTTGACTGGCAAGCTGGTCTGGGTCGATCAGTGGCCATTAAAAGGCGAGCGGCTGGAGTGAGCTCAAAAATTAGTCAATGAACAGCTCAAATTAGGACATATAATTCCCTCCACTAGCCCATAGAATACTCCAATATTTGTTATCCCAAAGAAATCAGGAAAATGGAGATTTATGTTAAAAGATTTAAGAGCTATTAATGCAATCATTTCACCAATGGGTGCATTACAACCAGGTGTATCAAATCCTACTATGATTCCAGAATGTTAGCATTTGATGGTGATTGATTTAAAAGATTGGGTTATTTCACCTTTTTACTTTTTTTATTTATTTACACCCTAACGATTGTCCTAGATTTGCCTTTTCAGTTCCAGTGCTTAACAATGAACGACCCACGCAACAATATCATTGGATTGTACTGCTTCAAGGAATGATGAATAGTCCTACAATTTGTCAATTGGTAGTAGATGATGCTCTCCGTCAGGTCAGACAGCAGATCAAGCTCAGCAGATTGTACGTGCCTGCCCTGACCGTCAACATATTGTGCCTTCAAATACTCCAGCAGGAGTAAATCCAAAAGGTTTATGTGCCAATGAATTATGGCAAACTGATATTACTTATATTCAATCATTTAATTGATCTAAATATGTGCATGTAACTGTTGATATGTTTTCTGCCTTTGTTGTTGCTACTGCTCACACTGAAGAAAACCATGGGAGTACCAAAGAAAATCGGGACAGACAGTGATCCAGTATGGTGCCTTTTTACAGGATTGGGGAGTGACTCACACTACCAGTATCCCTCATTCGCCTACGGGACAAGTGGTCATTGAATGAACTCATTTAATGTTAAAACAAATGCTTGATAAACAAGAGAAAAAAAAAAAAGGGGCAGTCTTCCGTATATTTCCCCACAAGAGTTAAATTTATTAGGATAAAAATTTGTAGGTAGTGCCAGCAACAATCATGTTACACAAATGTGTCGTTTTTAGCGACAAGTAAGCCAGCATAGTAAGCCTCCAAAGCCAAGCTGCTCAAATCTTGGGATGGCATTTTCCCTATAACGTCTTCAAAGATGGCAGCTGGACAGACGTGTCCCCAACTAATGATCAATACAAAAGTTTTGTGTTTAAGGTAGACAGATATTGCGGATCAGGCCTGGGAAAAATTGGATTACAGTCTAATCAGAAAATTAGGCTCGGCGCTTGTGGTGCTCGGTCGTCGTTTGATCGAGGCCAGCAAATTTTGCTGTTGTGGAATGGCGATGCTGCCAAGGAGTTACCCCCGGTGTTTTTCTGATTTGTGGTGACCACGCTTGGCGGGGTATCCCGGGGAGTGCTTGTGGAGGGCCTTGCTGTCTTGGCCAGCTGGCAGTGTTGGCCCTAGTTGTAGGCGGTGGCTTAATGTGCCGCGCCGATTGCGCCGAGCAGGGGCAGGTGCAGGTCTTGCGTCTGGCTGCGGTGATGGGGTGCGGCTGTGGTCTGTGGCAGCGCGAGTCTTTGCATCTATGGTTGCACCTGGAGTGGCGGCAGCCCAGGCATTGAAACAAATTGAGGATTTGGCCTGCTGGTCAGAAGGACAAGCAGGTGTCACCGCTCAAATTTTGGAACGGCTACTACTAGACCAAAATAGTCTTAGGCACGCTATTTTACAAAATCGTGCGGCTATTGATTTTTGCTTCTAGCTCAAGGACACGGCTGTGAAGAATTTGAAGGCATGTTTTGTTTTAATCTAAGTGACCATAGTGAGTCCATCCACAAACAGTTGCAATGGCTTAAGGAGCATTCGGGGAGAATTGTGGTAGAGGATGGTTGGTTCGATTCCTGGTTAAAAGGCTTGTTCGGTGACCTGTCGCCTTGGCTGTTAAGCCTAGTAAAAGAAGGCTTGCGATGGCTTACCATAATACTCTTATTACTGCTTGGCTTAGGAATTATATGGAAACTTATTCAGCGAGCTGTTTCCAGTCTCGTGCACAGGGTTTTCTTCGTGCAAGAAAAGAAAGGGGAATCGTTGGAGCTTGGCTTATAGCCAATGGACATGGATCATTGGAGAGACTGCATGAAGAAAGCCATGTGTAAATTGTGTAAATGTGTAAATGTGTAAAATTCCAGAGAAGTGAGATAGAGAAAGAGGGATCCAAGATTTGACAGATCAAACAGGGATGACAGAGACGCAGAATGAGGAAAATGGTTCAAAAGAATTGTAATAGAAGATTGTATATTGATATGTAAACTGTCTTTATGTTTCTTATGATTTAGTATATCACGTGTGTGAAAGTTGTTTGTATATATTGCTTGTATATATGCTTTGTGTGTTTTTTCCAATCAGAAGGGAGCTACTGGAAGGAGAAGAATTAACTGGTACCGAATTAATGAAAAGAATTACAAACTGGACTTAGCTGTGAGCACATAACTTTGAAAAAGGAAGCTAGGAGAAATATGTTACAACTTAAAAATCCGTTGTTAGCCGGCAGAGCACATACCTGGCGGCCTTGTTGCACGCACTGGCCACGCATGCAGCAATGCCGTGTCAGTACTTTTTTTCATAGACTCTGCTGAGGGTGTAAAAGGGATGGCTCAGAGCGGAGCGGAAGGAGGCTGCAGAGCACACTGTGTGGATAAACAGGGGACGCCCTGAAGGTGCCGTGCCTGCCTCTCTTCTCCGCGACGACCCTGCCGACTGACACCCTCCTGCTCAGCGGAATCTTGGATATAGTGGAAATAGTAAAGCCCTCGGAAAGGGAAGTAGTGTGCTAGAAACTGCTTTTGCAAGGCTGTACCAAAACAACATGCTAGTAACTGGAGCTGCCAGCCTTGTGCGCAGGGTTTTCTTCATGCAAGAAAAGAAAGGGGGAATTGTTGGAGTGCAGATCCTTGAAGAGACTGCACGAAGAAAACCCTGTGTAAATAAAGACTGGAGCTCGAAAGTTAGGCCTCAAGGGCAGAATGCCCTTGAAGTTAAGGATAAGAAAACTATGCAGTATGATAAGGGAGTAGTGTTTGCTTAGAGCAGAGCTTCGCTAGGCGGGTGTCTGTTTGAAATAAGCTGTTAAATATGACAAGCGTATGTATCATCCAATAATGGTGTAGAAAAGGTGTGGTCTCAGGATTACTGGCAAAAACTGTCTATATAAGCAATAAGAACTGCGCAATAAACGAGACTTCCTGCAGCTAACTCATATTGAGTCGTCTCAGTACTTCTCCAAATCCCTTCTCCGCAAGGGGGTTTGGAACTAGATGATCTTTGAGGTCCCTTCCAACCCTAACCATTCTATGATTCTATGATTGATTATATCACGCTTCCACAAACCCGTAATGCCAAGCGTTACGTGCTCACAATGGTGGAAGGAACCACCGGATGGCTGGAAACCTATGCTGTGCCCCATGCCACCGCCCAGAACACTATCTTGGGCCTTGAAAAGCAAGTCTTGCGGCGGCATGGCACTCCAGAAAGAACTGAGTCAGACAACGGGACACTTGGGCCAAAGAGCATGGCATTGAGTGGGTATATCACATCCCCTATCATGCACCAGCTTCTGGGAAGATTGAATGATATAATGGACTGCTAAAAACCACACTGAAAGCAATGGGTGGTGGAACTTTCAAACATTGGGATACGCATTTAGCAAAAGCCACCTGGTTAGTCAACACTAGAGGATCTGCCAATCGAGCTGGTCCTGCCCAATCAGTACTTTTACGTACTGTAGAAGGGGATAAAGTCCCTGTAGTGCACATGAGGAATATACTCGGGAAGACAGTCTGGGTTATTCCTGCCTCGGGTAAAGGTAAATGTGGAGGAGTTCCTCTCCGAGACTGGCCATAATATTCTCTCGGGTATGGAGAATTATGCCCCAGAGCGCAAGGTTACCAACTAGATTACTTTTGTCCTTCAAGTTAACTTAATGGCCTTAAAAGGAAATGTAGATTGATTGCCTGCCAAGATGCACGCCTCCTGGATGCCTCTCCGATGACCGCAATGAGGAGACTAAAGGGATGAGCTTATTACCTGTGGTCTGCTAGCGCTGCCCTATCACTATAACCCACGAGAGTGTGTTTACGCTAAGCAAGCCAATTGTAGAATGTAGTCGTGTCACGCCATGTTCTGCTATATAACCTGTGTGTTGTTTGTAATAAACGAGCATGATTTCTAACCATATTGGTGTACGGTCATGACTCGGGTCCGTCCACAGAAGGGATCCTGCTACAAGTGGCGCCTGAGCAGGGACCCTGAAAAAATCGCTTAAATGCGGAAGAAATCGCTTAAATGCGGATAAACTCGCTTAAATGCGGAAGCCTCCATAGCATCGTGAATACGGTATTGGGAGCCTGTGGACGAGGCAGCAGGGAAGGGCACGGGACGAAGAGAATCGCCGGAGCCTGGTAGTTTCGCAACGGCCGAGCGAACCTCTGCAAGGTAAGACCGCGATGGAAACGGATGCGGCAATCAAGTCGTTAACCAGTATACTCTCTAAGAGAGGAGAAACGGTTAACCCTAAGGAGATAGAAAGCCTCATTAAGTGGGCGAAAGCAAATGGACATTGTAAAACCTGTCCGCTACTCTTTAATGTTGACGAATGGCGTGAAGTGGGAGAACATCTCTGGGAGACCACCTTAGCGGGAGGAAAAGAGGGAAAAACAGCAAAAGAAGTGGGACGGACGTGGCGTGTCGTAATTAACACCTTGCGGGAGATGAAAGCTGAGCGAAAAGTTGCTGCTGCGGCCATAGAAGCCCTGCAGCCGGATAACACCTTTGGCGAGCCGCACGAGCCGCCGCCGCCACCCTCCCGTATTGCGCAGTTCTTTGGGGTCGGACATTTACGCCCAACAAAAGGCATGCGAGCTCCCACCTGTTCTACTATCACTGAGGTGTGGAAACAAGCCGAGGGGCTGGGAGAAACTGTGTCAGAACAAAAAACTGAGTCTAAAGAGCCTACGGGGCCCCCAGCTTGCTCAGGGACAACAGAGGAAGTGCCCGCCGCCCCTCCAGCGCCAACTGGGCACAAAGCGGAAGTGCCAGCCCAAGGGAACTCGGGGGGTGGTGACTGTACGGCTTCGTCATCGCTGTCGTCGGGCCAAGGAGGAGCCTCCTGCCACCCAAAACTTAACCCTGCTTTGCCCTCCTCTGGCGTGCCGGTTCTTTTGCAGCTGATGGTCCTCGGCGGGAGGGGTCGGCAGCGGTTACGGAGCGCGAGCGGCCGGAGCCGCGACAACGACAACAACAAAAACAAACGCAACAAACAAAGGGGGGCGGCCGGCACGGGCGGCTGGGTCGTCGTCCCCACCCCGCCCCCCCCCGCTCCCCCCGCCGCCGCCGCTGACCCCGCGCCGCTCCTCCCCACCCCCCCCCCCCCCCCCCCCCCCCGCAGGCCAAGGCCTGGAGAGCGGCCCGCAACAGCACATCTTAACTTGGATCGTCTCGAGCGGGCACCATTGCGGGAAATAACTAATCCTCTTCTGTTTCCAGCATTTCACGTTTATATCAGTGTTTGC
Source organism: Tauraco erythrolophus (assembly GCF_009769465.1). NCBI lineage: Eukaryota > Metazoa > Chordata > Aves > Musophagiformes > Musophagidae > Tauraco > Tauraco erythrolophus. The sequence goes on from NC_141497.1 coordinate 12,609,947, forward strand.
AAAACCGGTAAGCATGCATATTCCCATTGTACATCTGCTGCGAGCGCCACACCGGCGCTTTCCAGGGCCTATAGCAGAGGGAACAGGCGAGCTGAGCCTCTCACGAGTGCAGCCTGGTACCAAACTCGCTCCTGCAGGCAAACATCGTGCATGACTTCTAACCATCAGGAATGCTGACGCATTTAGGTGACAATTGGGTTTAACACGACAAGACCGCCTCAATCGTACAATTGTGTAGTAGCGGTTAAAATATGATCATGCCACCAATGAATGGTGTTAGTCCTCGTGGTTTACGCTCGCAGGAACTTTGGCATACACTTCTTATCAGACATATGTATTTTTGTCATCATAAGGTATTGAACATGTTACTGGTATTCCTTACAATCCTACTGAGCAACCGATCATAGAACACGCACATGGTACTTTGGAGAATATGCTTTTAAAACAAGAAGGGGGAATGACAGGGAAATCTCCCAATGAAACAATAGCTAAAGTGTTATAGGTGTTAAATTTCTTAAATCGAGAGCTAAACTATTTTGGGATGATAAAATGTCACACATGTCAAAATCAGGCACAGGCAGGGTTACAGCAAGTGCCTTTCCAACAACTGACTGAATTGGCTAAGAGAGCATTAAGACGTGTCCCTGATTTTTGGGACAGGGGAGGCTTCCTTTGCTTCCATTCGGCAGGGAGCACAGGAACCTTATGAACATTTCCTTGATCGGCTGCAAACAGCAGTTCAGAGACAAACAGAAAATCCAGCTGCTGCAGATGTCTTGCTATTCCAGTTAGCAATTGAAGATGCTAATGCAGACTGCCGGTGTGATAAATGAGTGAGTCCCAAACAGAACCCCAATTAAAGTTTACAATTTATTAGGCGAATAAAAGCAAGCAAACAGCGCTGGGTGCGCCGGGAGTCTCTGCTCCACCAAGACGCACACCCGCTGTAGCAGTTTTTCTTGTATTTATACAGACATACTCATAACCCCCCTCAGAAGGTCGGTCTCTCCCAGGAAATCATTTCCATGGTCCCCGCCTCAGAATCCACCCCAGCCTCCTCCTTGGGTAGTTAGTATTTCAAAACTTCCAACATTTCACAGATGTCTATTCCTATATTCCCTCCATCAGTCCCCCCTTTTTTATTGGATCAAGTAAGTTCCTTTACTTGCGTAAGTTTCCTGATTGATATAACATTTTGTGCATTGAAGATATCCTCTTAAACATGTGCCAAACCCATATGTACAGCAGTGTTAGTAACAATATTGGGGCAGCTGTGGCTATTAGCAGTGTTATAGCAGGATGTTTTGAATGGCTGAAAAATCCTGAAGCAGAAGGTGACCATCTAAAGAGTGCTTCCCAGCATCTATGCTCTCCATTCTTTTCTATTTTTTACAATTTCCTTTTATCTTGTTTTGCATCATGATGAACTGTCACCAGAGTTCTCTGCTCTGTAGTGACAGAGCATTCTGTGTATCACTCTGGTGGTTAGCAGCATCATGAGGCATTTCGCAGGTTTACGTTTTTGCATTTCACAGAGATCTTAAACTAAGACAATCACTTATCTTGAATAGGCACACCCTGCTCCTCGCCACCTATTTGCACATCCATCCATTGTCCCATATTGACATGAATCAAATGAATATTTTTCACATAGGCGAGCTCTTGATCGTATCAGAAATCGGGCAAAAACAATTGCAGATTTAATAAAGGCGTGTCAGAATGTGGGCTCAAAAATTAGTCGATGAACAGCTCAAATTAGGACATATAATTCCCTCCACTACCCTATGGAATACTCCAATATTTGTTATCCCAAAGAAATCAGGAAAATGGAGATTTACGTTAAAAGTTTTAAGAGCTATTAATGCAATCATTTCACCAATGGGTGCATTACAACCGGGTGTATCAAATCCTACTATGATTCCAGAATGTTAGCATTTGATGGTGATTGATTTAAAAGATTGGGTGTTTTTTTACTTTTTTTTAATTTTATTTTATTTATTTACACCCTAACGATTGTCCTAGATTTGCCTTTTCAGTTCCAGTGCTTAACAATGAACAACCCACGCAACAATATCATTGGACTGTACTGCCTCAAGGAATGATGATTAGTCCTACAGTTTGTCAATTGGTGGTTGATGATACTTCCCGTCAGGTCAGACAGCAGATCAAGCTCAGCAGATTGTACGTGCCTGCCCTGACCGTCAACGTATTGTGCCTTCAAATACTCCAGCAGGAGTAAATCCAAAAGGTTTATGTGTCAATGAATTATGGCAAACTGATATTACTTATATTCAATCGTTTCTTCGATCTAAATATGTACATATAACTGTTGATATATTTTCTGCCTTTGTTGTTGCTACTGCTCACACTGGAGAAAACCATGGGAGTACCGAAGAAAATCGGGACAGACAATGGTCCGGTATAGTACCTTTTTACAGGATCAGGGAGTGACTCACACTACCGGTATCCCTCATTCGCCTACGGGACAAGCTGTTATTGAACGAACTCATTTAACGTTAAAACAAATGCTTGATAAACAAAAAAGGGGCAGTCTTCTGTATACTTCCCTGCAAGAATCCTTGGACAAAGCTACATATGTTTTAAATTTTCTTAATTTGTCTGCTTCTAGGCAACATACTACGGCTGTGGATCATAATTTTAAACCCAGTGCCATTTTTGTACGAAAAAACAACAGTATATTATAAGAAACTGGACTCAACTCATGGGATGGCCCTGTGCCTCTGCTTACATGGGGAAGAGGGTATGCTTGTGTTCTCTTTCCAACAGGTCCATACTGGTTACCAGCAAGAAACGTAAAGCCAACCAGGACTTTTGAAACTACAGATAGAGAAGGAGAGATCCAAGAATTAGCAGAGCAAGCAGAGATCACAGAAATGCCAAACGAGGAGAATGGTTCAAATGGACAGACTCATAATAGAAGATTTCATGTTAATATATCAACTGTTCTTATGTTTCTCATTGTTAGGTATATTATGTGTGTGAAAGTTGCTTGTATATATGCTTTGTGTGTTTTTTCCGATCGGAAGGTGTATGGATTCCACCCATAACTACTGGAAGGAGAAGAATTGACTGGTATCAAATTAATGACAAAGAATTACTAACTGGACTTAGTTGTGAGCACATAACTTTGAAAAGGGAAGCTAGGAGGATTGTTATTGAACAACATGTTGCGATTCACAAAAACCGCTGTTAGCCGGCAGAGCACATACTGGGCAGCCTTGTTGCACGCACCGGCCACGCGTGCGGCAACGCCGTGTCAGTACCTTTGTCGTAGACTCTGTTGAGGGTGTAAAAGGGATGGCTCAGAGCGGAGCGGAAGGAGGCTGCAGAGCACACTGTGTGGATAAACAGGGGACGCCCTGAAGGTGCCGTGCCTGCCTCTCTTCTCTGCGATGACCCTGCTGATTGTTACCCTCCTGCTCAGCGGAATCTTGGGCATAGTCGAAATAGTAAGGCTCCCAGAAAGGGAAACAATATGCTAGTAACCGCTTCTGCAAGGCTGTACCAAAACAATATGCCAGTAACTCCTTCTGCAGGGCTATAGTAGAGCTTAGTAGGGTATTCCTTCGTATATAAAGGGAGATCTATGTACTATAGGGACTTTAGGAATGTATTTACCTCATACCACCATGATCCTAAGTCATAGACACACCCGGAATAGGCGAAGCACACATGCTTATGATAGCTAGTGCGATTCCAGAGCAGAATTTGGGGAACCAGCTAAAATCATTGCAGCTTCAATATTTGCACCAGGAGTTGAAGTGGCACAGGCATTAACTACACTGAATAAGTTGGGTCACTTGGGCTAACAAAACCAACGTCTCACAATTCTGTTTATCTATGCAAAGTGCCTCTGACCCATTTCGCACGTGCCTTATTGTTGTGCCAATACTTTGGCCAAATAATAGCACTAACATAACAGAGTTCAAAAGATTCGTCAATACCTCTGCCCTCTCATACCAACAACCCAATGGCATGAGACAGACCTGCAGTGGGTGGGATTGGCCTTTCGATGTAGGATCAGAAGTCCAAGCCGCCTTAATTAGAGCACTCAATGTGACCATCCCCGCAGGACTGCAAGAACTTGATCTCTTAGGTAGCCTGTTATCAGGAACATGGAAAAATGTTTCTGGTTTATGGAACCAGTCGATGAGTCACGACGCCATATGTAAAACCATTCGCCCTCCTATGCAACTTGTAAATGGCTCTGGAGTGGTTTAGTTCCAAACGCTGAAGCAAGCCTATCAGGCTAAATTAGGACGCAGCTTTTTCTTCCAAGACAAACCGCGTTTCAATGTGTCCGGCACATCGATGTGGGGAGATGTAAAAACTAGAGCACTCATTGAGAAAGTATTTACACACGATACGCTCCTACCCCCGGAATTTTTCTGATCTGTGGAGATCGTGCCTGGCCCGGAATTCCACAAGGAGCTATCGGTGGTCCTTGCTATTTGGGTCGCCTAACTCTCTTTGCCCCTAGCATTCATGATTTTCTAGCTGAACAAACAACCTGAACAAGCCAGGGTAAGAGGAGCCTGAAAGAGTTTGACAGCACTTGTAATGACAACGTGCAGCTGCTGAGTCCAGCTGAAATAGCAGCACTATCTGTCTTCCTTCCAGGAGCCTCTGACGGCAATGCTAATAATCAGTTGGCTAAGCTTGCTTGTTGGGCACTGAAGAAATTTAATCTTACCTCTAGTATTCTCACTTCTCTATTGATGATGTAGATGATATCCAGCATGCTGTATTGCAAAATTGCGCTGCTATTGATTTTTTATTGTTAGCTCAAGGCCATGGTTGTACTGACTTTGAAGGCATGTGCTGTATGTATGGCACCAATCATTCTTACCCAGCTGGACTGAGTTGAGATAATGACTAATTACTAATCAACTCAAGGTACCTATCCTGCCTACAAGAGGTGAGCGACAACTGGTGACCCTGACATGATACATTCATGAGACCCTGGGAAGCCCTGACTCCCTTGCTGAGCTGAGAGCCTGAGCCAAAAGAGCCGGAACCGGGAGCTTGAGCGAGAGTCCTTTGGAGAAGAAGGTAAAGCCACAAGCCCTGATGTGGCATTCACGGGAGGGAAGCGTGCTGGAGTTGGATGAATGGGCCGGGTCTCTGCTCACCCATAAAGCCTTTGTGAAAACAAAAAATGGTGAAACAAAAAGGGGGAATTATGGCACCAATCATTCTTACCCAGCTGGACTGAGTTGAGATAATTAACTAATCAACTCAAGGTACCTATCCTGCCTACCAGAGGCAGGCCATTTCCTCCTGGCTGTGGAGGATGCAACAGCGTCCTTGGTGCCGCAGCCCAGGCTGGTGAGTGACAACTGGTGTCCTTGATGTGATACATTCATGAGACCCTGGGAAGCCCTGACGTGGTATTCGCGGGAGGGAAGCGTGCCGCAGCCCAGGCTGGTGAGCGACACTGTATGGGCCTATCTGACCACTCTCAAAGCATTCATAAGCAGCTTGCAAACCTCCAAAGTAACATGCATCATATCATGACACAAGATGACCCTTTCTCAAACTGGTTCAGTAGTTGGAACATACCAGGTTGGATAAAAGGATTAATCATACAAGGCATAACGATATTAGTTGCATTGCTGTTTATGATTCTCTTAGCAGGGTGTGTCCTGAGATGCGCCTCTTGGTCCTCCTTAAAGCAATGCCAGGACTATGGATTGTTCAAAAAACAAAAAGGGGGAAGTGTGGAGGAGTTCCTCTCCGAGACTGGCCATAATATTCTCTTGGGTATGGACAATCCCTGCTTGGGCCCCAGAGCGCAAGGTTACCAACTAGATTACTTTTGTCCTTCAAGTTAACTTAATGGCCTTAAAAGGAAATGTAGATTGATTGCCTGCCAAGATGCACGCCTCCTGGATGCCTCTCCGATGACCGCAGTGAGGAGACTAAAGGGATGAGCTTATTACCTGTGGTCTGCTAGCGCTGCCCTATCACTATAACCCACGAGAGTGTGTTTACGCTAAGCAAGCCAATTGTAGAATGTAGTCGTGTCACGCCATGTTCTGCTATATAACCTGTGTGTTGTTTGTAATAAACGAGCATGATTTCTAACTATATTTGTGTGCGGTCGTGACTTGGGTCCGTCCACAGAAGGGATCCTGCTACAGGTAAACCCATTCGTGGGATTGCTTTTGCTCAAGGACCTGGGTGCACTTGGTGATGCAGAAGTACGGGGAAGTCCGATGTGTACCTCAAGGGGATTTGATGTTGGGTGAAAATAGACGATAAAATGAATTGAATTGTGTGATATTAATTGCTGAATAACCCTGTCACTGCATACCATCATTGCTATGGTTGTCACATCGTAGTAATGCCATTATATTAAGAATCATTCAGGTTAATGAAGAACGAACTGCGACAGAACTGATTCCAGACACCCAGCAACTTCCTCGAGATCGACATCTTCAACCTGCAGACTGTGGACATGGACTGTTGCCGGATACACCAACTACAAGCTCCAGATGTCACATGCAACAGAGACTACGTTGTCTGTTCTACCGACTGAGCAAATTCCACATCATCTTTCCTGCCCTGAGAGACTGCTACAACAGACGAAGACCGGAGTTACGGACTAAATGAACTCAACACATATATTGGAGGGATGACCCATGGACTAGGGGAATGGTATCTATGTATATATGTGAGGCTTGAACATGACGCGCATGGTATGGAATAAGGGGTGGATACTGTCCTAGTTTCAGCTGGGACAGAGTTAGCTCTTCTTTTTAGCAGCTAGAAGAGCTCCGTGTTTTGGTTTTACTCAGAGGCTCGCTCTGAGAAGAACGCTGACAGTGCACTGATGTTTATAGTTGGCACTGAGGCCTCAAGGACTTTTCAGCTGCCGTGTTCTTGCCAGTGTGCAGGAGCACAAGAGGATAGGGGGGAGCACAGCCGGGACGGAAGGTCCACGACTCTCCTTATGATTTGTACTTAGACTTAGGATTGAGGGCCAAATTGGCCAATTAGTATTCCATATCATGCAGTGTCATGCCCAGTATAAAAGTGAGGGTCAGCTGGAAAGAAGGGCCTTTGCTCTTCTGGGACTCTCACTTTCGGACTCTGAGTGCTCTCTCTGTCTCGCTCTCTATTTTCGGGCCTCTCACTTGCCCGGGATTGCAGTATCAGGACTTATCTGTTTTAGGATCGTTAGTTTGGGATGAGACAGGCCTCGGTCAAGGGGTGGTGAGCAATTACACTGTACATCACTCGTTTGTATATATTTATCACTGTGCATATCTGTACATGTATATATTGGTAGCAGTAGTAGTAAATTGTTCTTATCTCAACCCATGGGTCTCTTTTTCCTTTTCTCTTTTAATTCTCTTCCTCATCCCCGGGGGGTAGGGGAGGGTGAGTGAGCGGCTGTGTGGCGTTTAGTTGCCGGAGCAGCCTAAACCATGACACTCTCTCTCGCTCTCTTTTCGCACCTCTCGCTCATCTGGGATTGCGGTATCGGGATTTATCTGTTTCGGAATCGTTAGTCTGTGATGGGATGGGTCTTGGTCACTGGGTGATGAGCAATTACACTGTGTATCACTTGTTTGTATATATTATTATCTTTATACATATGTATATATATGTATATATTAGTAGTAGTAGTATTATATTGTTCTTATCTCAACCCATGGGTCTCTTTCCCTTTTCTCCTTTAATTCTCTTCCCCATCCCCTGGGGGTGGAGGAGAGTGAGCGAGCGGCTGTGTGGAGTTTAGTTGCTGGAGCGGCCTAAACCACAACACCAGACATACCCCAGACTCAAAAGAAAGGGGCAGAGGAAGACAACTGAGCATGCAAAGTGATTTACATGTAAAGTGAGAGAAAATGAACCAATTGTTTAAGAGACTAACAATGATTAGGTAAATGTTTTATGAATATGCATGATAAGCGTATAACTAAGTTTCTATCCCAGGGCTGGGTGTGAATGCTAGGTGGCGATATCCCCCATGCACCTGGTACCCCAATAAAGTAATGCCACTTTCTAACACTACAAATTGTGTTAGAGGCTTTCTGTCTGGATTTTCGGTGACACATTGATACCCAATAGAAAGATTGGTATGAGCCCCTCTAATATACAAAGAAAGAAAATAAAGCAGCAGAACTCTTAAAATGCACTAAAGATACTGATGGGTGGTGAATGACCCCCGATCAACAAATTCTTGTTACAGCTAGAATGATGGAAGATCTCCTCAAGAAACTACATGCAGAGACTCACTTGGGAGTTTTTGTGTGATCTGATCTAGGTGGTCCTGCTCAGGCAGGGGGATTGGACTAGATGATCCTTTGAGGTCCCTTCTAAGCCCTAACATTCTGTGATTCTGTGAATGATAACCAGTGTTAAGTGATATGCAATAGGCCCAAAAATGCAAACTCTGGCTGACAGTATAACCAGAAAATGACAGGTTTGCTGTGCAAATAATCTGAAAATACAGAGAAAGCCACCAACTGGAAAGGCAGAAAGGGGAATTACCCCAGGGGAATACTGGGAAATTTATTTTTCTGAATTACCAAAATGCTATCAATATATGTATCTACTTGTGCTGGTGGATACTTTTTCTGGTTGGCCTGAAGCTTTCCCTTGTTGTACAAATCAAGCAAGAGAGGTCATTAAAACTCTGTTAAAGGAAATAATCCCAAGATTTGGGATTCCTGAAGGAATATCTTCTGATAACAGGCCCCACTTTGTTGCAGAGATAGTACAGGAAGTGTCTAAGGCCCTGCAAATACATTGGGATCTGCATATTCCCTGGAGACCACAATCTAGTGGAAAGGTAGAGAGAATTAATCAATCTATAAAAAGGAAAAATTCTAAATGGTGTCAGGAAGCACAGTTTAAGCGGATAGATGCTCTACCTATCACCCTAATGAGGATCAGAATAACACCAAGGGTAAGGGAAGGAGTTAGTCCTTTTGAAATTTTATACGGAAGACCTTATCCTGGGAATGTAATCACCACACATGGTGATCAGATGCACGTAAAAGGGGAAGGGGAAATGGTAAATTACTTGTTATCTCTCTCGCGGATTCTATCGTCCTTACACAGGTACCTCAACCAGTGGGCTCCTCTGCCCTTGGACGCACCGGTGCATGACTTCCAACCCAGACCTGGTTTACCTGTGGACTTGGAAGGATGAACCATTAAAAGAAAAGTGGAAGGGACTGCATATGGTACTGCTAACCAAATACACAGCTGTGAAGGTAAAAGGAGTCGACTCGTGGATTCACTATATCCGAGTAAAGAAAGCCCCGTCAAAAGGACAGTGGACTGCGGAAGCAGCAGGAGACCTTAAATTGAGACTTTCTAGGGTTTGATGAATTGCACTTGGAACTCAGGAAGGACTTCATAGATTTCATAGATTTCTAGGTTGGAAAAGACCTTAGAGATCATCCAGTCCAACCGTCCCTAATCCCCATTAAACCATATCCCTAAGTAGTTCATCCACCCTATTCTTAAACACATCCAGGGATGGGGACTCAACCACCTCCCTGGGCAGCCTATTCCAGTGGCTGACAACCCTTTCAGAGAAGAAATACTTTCTAACATCCAACCTGAATCTCCCCTGACTAAGCTTATACCCATTTCCTCTTGTTCTATCACCCAACACTAATGTAAAGAGCCCTTCCCCCACCTCCCCACCATTCCTTCTCAAGTATTTGTAGGCTGTAATCAGGTCTCCCCTCAGCCTCCTCTTCTCCAGGCTAAACAGCCCCAATTCCCTTAGTCGCTCCTCATAAGTTTTATTTTCCAGCCCCTTGACCAGTTTAGTCGCCCTTCTTTGGACCCGCTCCAGGAGCTCAATATCTCTCTTAAAGCGAGGGGCCCAAAACTGGACACAATATTCCAGGTGTGGCCTCACCAGTGCCGAGTACAGGGGCAGGATCACTTCCCCATTCCTGCTGGTTACACTATTCTTGATACACGCCAGTATCCCATTGGCCTTTTTGGCCACCTGGGCACACTGCTGGCTCATATCAAGCCGGTAGTCAACCAACACCCCCAGGTCCTTCTCCACCAGGCAGCTCTTGAGCCACTCTTCCCCGAGCCTATAGCGATGCTTGGGGTTTTTATACCCGCTAGAGTGCTCACAGGGATTAGTTTTGCTTTATTGTATAATATTACTGTTACTTCCTATCATTTTAGTGTGCATTCATAAACATACCAATTTCTTTAGATATGGAAAAGTTAATAATGGGAGAAACAATTATCCTTTGTTTAATAATGAAGATGTACAATCGGGGAACAATTATTGAAGAACCCATGGGAGGAAAACACACATTTTGAACTAATACAAAAGACAATGAAAGTAGCTAACAAAACTGATTGTTGAGTCTGAACACGCTTTCCTGAGACCTCGAGGAAAGGGATACCTTTAATTGGAGTCCCTATACTTGCTAATATGACAGAACAGGATGGCTCAGGATATGCTCCTACCCTCAAAGGGTCGAGTGTGTACAGTCCTAAATACTAGTTGTGTTTACATTGACCAAGGTGGAAGGATATCAACTGACTTGAAGAAGATTTGGGAACAAACTAAAATTTTACATGAAATAGAAAAAGATGACACCTCCCTTGGCTTTGCAGAAACGTGGAAATGATTAACTTCCTGGACATCTGATTTGAGCCTGTGGGTAAAGAAATTGGTTTGTACATTAATAATCAGACTACTGATTTTTGTATGCTTTATGTATGTAATGATACAGTGTGGCTGGAGATGCTGTTCTATCTGGGGAAAACAAAGTTATGAGAAAGTGAGACTTATATAAGGAAAAGTTTGAAGCTGTCCCTTCTATAAGTCTCAAAGGGGGAAATTGATGCAAGGATGTACTAGATTTTGTTTTCTTTAGGATAATGAGAGATAGCCTTGTAAGTCCAAAACATCTGGCAAGTGTTAATCACTCTGCTAGCCATTAATCACTAAAGGAGGAGCCAAAGCAAGGACTTCAAAGACTGACAGGGAAAACATCTTGTTATGAGGAAGGTTAATGAGATTGGAAGAATACCACAAGTATAAAGTCAGCAAGAGTCAGCAGTAACTAGGAGAAAGGTAAAGATGGCAGGGGGAAATCATGACCACTGACTCAATTTGATAGCAGTTGGGAAGAAAATTCATCTACACAAGGTAGATAAACAGGCACTCCTTTTTTCCAGCGCAGGGGACATGGGGGATAGCTCCATCCAAACGTGTCCACTTTAGCATCAAAATCCATAGGTTTTTATACACTTGTTTTGTTGAATCATCGTTACATAAGTTCTTTTACATAAAATTGCATATTATTCTCGGTCTTAAATTTGACCTTTAAAATGATTTACATCACCTTATGAATATTCCTACCCTATAACAATCATTGGTTACTTTTACTTAACTCTCTTAATTGGAGCCTTTTATATTTAAAACGAAATGGGAAGGGGTAAGGGGAGGACGGGACACTTCCAAGCAGCATAACTGATGTCCGTGACCACTTCATTTGTTTCTTAAAACAATACATAAAAAACCACTCCAGTAGCTAGCTGGTGAGAACTCCATGGTTCCCTGGCCTAAAACAATATATAGAGAAATCCAGCAGCTGGCTGGTGAGGTCTCTATGGTTCCTTGGTTTAAAACAATCCTAACTTATACCTTATATTTTATAATTTTCTACCTAACTCTCTTACTTGATCAAATCTTAAATATTATATCAGAATTTTTGCAACAAATTCAGGATCAAAAAGACTTCCCCCCTCCCCCCCATGCCTGCACAGAGCATGCACGCTAATTTAAATATGTTTAACCAATAGTAGCAGTAGATGATATGTTAAGTACTAACCAATGAGTGCAATTTTGGGTGGGTTTATACAAATCATGTAACAGGATAAATATGCTATGATTTTCTGGTAAAGGAGAGCTAGCTTTGTGGAATACCACCTAGCTCCCAGCTTTGTGCAAACTTGCAATAAAGAAATACCTCAACCCAGTGTGTATTGGCTTGCATACTGGGTAAAGATCCCACTTTTTGGACAACAATAGGACAAGAGGAAATGGCCTCAAGTTGTGCCAGGGGAGGCTTCAATTAGATATTGAGACTTTGAGCAACCTGGTGTAGTGGAGGGTGTCCCTGCCCATGGCAGGGGGGTTGGAACTAGATGATCTTTGAGGTCCCTTCCAACCCAAACCATTCTATGATTAGGAAAAAACTCTTCACTGAAAGGGCTGTCAAGCATTGGAACAGGCTGCCCAGGGAAGTGATTGAGTCACCACCCCTGGAGGTATTTAAAAGACATGTAGATGCGGCACTTACAGACATGGTATAGTGGTGCACTTGGAAACATTAGGTTAACAGTTGGACTCGATGACCTTAAAGGTCTTTTCCAACCTGAACGATTCTATAATTCAAATGTACCCCCAAGTCACTGACTTCCATATCATACTACCACTACTGGGAATCCCTCTTAAACGGTTCCCTCCCAGAACAGCACTTAGAGCCATTATTCAAGTTACTATCTTTGAGATAAATTCTGACTCTCCACGCTAGGGCACAATGAAATTCAGTCCATAGTGCCAATATTCCATTTCTCTTGCAGGTGAGTGTTGCGGCCGAAGACGGGGAAGCAAGACGCATCAATATGATGAGTAAAAAGGCTTCAGCTTTATTCTGTGACACTGCTCTTTTTATAGCATAGCTCGGTTCTGTGCACGCTTTCATGCGCTGTACTTAGCAAGCTAATTGGTCTAGCACTACTGTTCACGCGACAAGCACGAGTATGATACACACTGTGATTGGATAGAGATTTCTACGTTTGTTACAATATTTTAATATTTTTGCAGTTGGTATGTTTTGCTCAGAATCTTGTTTTTCATAGTTTCATCCTTCTTGTTTTTCCCAGGGACAGTGTGTTTTTCACAGCTTCAACCTACCTTCTTATCTCAAGGACAGTGTTCTTTTTATATTCGCTGATACACATTCCTTACTGTTAACACTTGGGCTGCAACATCTCCCCCTCTTTTTTCAAAAACGTCGTGCGCTATAGCTGACAAGCGTTGGGTCATACATTGCATTAAGCATGGTCCAAAAAGCAAGAGAAAGCCTAACAACAAAAGAGGCCCCAAGCACGTTTTGATGAGATCTCTCACCCAACCATCTATTCCCCAGGAAGTCAACCATCCATCGATGCCATCTACCTCTTTCAAGGCATGTAGTTTGTCCTTTAGTTGTTTAAGTTTTCTATGCACTGACTCTCCTGGACCTGTTAAATTCATACAACACATTCCTTTGATCTCTTCATAACCATGCCCATGGGCTAAAAGCAAATAGTCAATCGCTGCTCTGTTTTGCAATACTGCATGATTGACACTTTCTACATCTTTCGTTAATTCATCTAGAATGCTGGATGTTAAGTTTATTTCGTCGCGAGCCCAGCAACCTAGTTGTTTTGCTAAGGCGAGCGCTTTTGCTGCTGCTAACCCTGGGAAAAGTGTGGAGGCAGCTACTCGTCCAAATTCACTCCAAGACGTGGGATTGCCTACACTGCTACAGTCTAGATCATGTAGGCTTCTTTTTCTCCTGGTGTGATTTTTACTCCATTTTCTTAATAGGGATATATTGGGATGGAATAAGGCTAGCTGGCCTAAATAACAAGGACCTCCTTCTGGTTGTTTTGGAATGCCATTCCATGCCCTGTCTCCACAAATTAAGAAAATTCCTTCGGGCAACCTTCGAGGTTCAGTAATGTTGCTGCCATTGCAGCTCGAGTATAGAAAGTGAATTACCGATGCGCTGTCAAGATTAGAATCTAAGGTTGCCCATAGTTTCCTGTTTTTATTTGAGCTGTTTGGGTCTAACGGCAAAAATGAAAACCATCCTCCTATTTTCCCAGCGGTAGTGTTTGCATGCATGCTACCAAGCAGGTCTAATTCTTCTGGATCAGACTGGAGGGAAGCATTAAGTGCATGAATAAGCCGGCATTGTACTGCTCCGTCATACTGTTGAGGGGTCGCTCTATAGATCGTTGTGGTATTGAAGTTGCTATATGTTAGGTTGGTGGTGTTTACTAGCCCTCTAAAGGCTGCCACTTTCCATGTTGGTACTCCTATGAGACAGGTACGGAATGGGTTTCCAATACCGCCCAGGGCTAGGCAGATTGATGACTGGTTTGTTTTGTTAGCAATGGTTACCCATATGTTGTCTCTCGGGCTAATGGAGTTGATTCCGTAGGCCATTTGGCACCACACTAAGATTCCTGTTACTATAGGTATTATCTTACCAATAAACTCCTCCATCCTTGTCATGATGTCTACACTGCTTCTGATATCTGGTACCCATCACTTGTGTCTTTTGTGCTACTTCTACAACAGTCAGTAGTTTTTGTAACCTAAAGGCTGCGTGTGCTAATATAGCTTCTTCTGCACTTTCAAACAACGCAGTTAACCTTTGTCGTGAAGCGTTCTCTATTTTAAGCCAAGCAGCGAGCGCCTGGTATGGGTTAATATCTAAAGCGCGTCTACAATCTGCACAGCCTTGCACTGCGTCACGTTGTGATTCATGACATATGCGACTACAACCTCCACACTCTATAGTTATAGCCTGTAAATTTCTACATCTACACCTACAGTGCATTAGCGGGTATAATTTTGCAGCTTTGCGCGTGCGTATCAGACTACGGATAAAGGCAAAATCTATCTCATCTGGATCAGAGTCGTCTAATATGTTCTTTGGAAGATTTAGCACTTCTTCTATTCTTCTGCAGAAAGGTCCGAGTCTTTGGGAACTCCTGGATTGCCTCCGCCTTCGCCTTTCAGTTCGCGCGTTGGGGGACATCTCCCCCTCTTTTTTCAAAATGGCAGTGAGTCGCTTTACATCTTGATGGCGCCGTTCAACAATAGCCTGACCCGTGCTGTTGTACGGAACACCTTTTCTATGTTCAATTCCCCAATCTGCTAAAAATGCAGCACATGCTGTTCCTGCGTATGCAGGAGCATTGTCTGTTTTGATGACTTGTGGTAAGCCAAGGGCAGCAAATGCTGAAAGCCAATGTTGTTTCACACATCGGAAGGCGGTAGAAGGCGCTGGTGTCGCCCATACAGCTCTGCTGCAAGTGTCCACGGTGACGTGGATATGGCACAGTGGACCAAAGGTGGGAAACTCAGTTACATCAGTTTGCCACACTCCTCTTGGTTGCAATCCTCGAGGGTTGGTGCCTTGCAGCGACGATGGCACGGGCTTGTGCTCGCGACAGTGCAAACTCTTTCTGAAGAGGTCGAGCAGATTGGTGAAAAAATTTGTGTGATCGATCAGTGACAGCGTTGCCCCTTTTTCTTTTCTTGCACGAATAAAACTCTGTGTAGGAGACTGGCAATTTCAGTTACTAGCATAGTGTTTTGGTACAGCCTTGCAAAAGCAGTTTCTAGTATACTACTTCCCTTTCCGAGGGCCTAACTATTTCCACTATACCCAAGATTTCGCTGAGCAGGAGGGTGTCAATCGGCAGGGTCGTTGTGGAGAAGGGAGGCAGGCACGGCACCTTCAGGGCGTCCCCTGTTTATCCACACAGTGTGCTCTGCAGCCTCCCTCAGCTCCACTCTGAGCCATCTCTTTTCACCCTTAGCAGAGTCTACGACAAAGGTACTGACACGGCGTTGCCGCACGCGTGGCCAGTGCGTGCAACAAGGCTGCCCAGTATGTGCTCTGCCGGCTAACAGCGGTTTTTGCGAATCGCAACATGTTGTTCAATAACAATCCTCCTAGCTTCTCTTTTCAAAGTTACGTGCTTACAACTAAGTCCAGTTAGTAATTCTTTGTCATTAATTTGGTACCAGTTAATTCTTTTCCTTCCAGTAGCTACGGGTGGAATCCATACACTTTCCGATCGGAGAAAAGACACAAAGCATATATACAAGCAACTTTCACACACATAATATACCTAACAATGAGAAACATAAGAACAGTTGATATATTAACATGAAATCTTCTATTACAAGTCTGTCCATTTGAACCATTCTCTTCATTCGGTGTTTCTGTGATCTCTGCTTGCTCTGCTAATTCCTGGATCTACCCCTCTCTATCTGTAGTTTCAAAAGTCCTGGTTGGCTTTACGTTTCTTGCTGGTAACCAGTATGGACCTGTGGGAAGAACACAAACATACCCTCTTCCCCATGTAAGCAGAGGCGCAGGGCCATCCCATGAGTTGAGTCCAGCTTCTTATAACATGCTGTTGATTTTTCTGCAAAAATGGCACTGGGTTTAAAATTGTGATCCACAGCCATAGTATGTTGCCTAGAAGCAGACAAATTAAGAAAATTTAAAACATATGTGGCTTTGTCCAAGGATTCTTGCGGGGAAATATACGGAAGACTGCCCCTTTTTGTTTATCAAACATCTGTTTTAACGTTAAATGAGTTTGTTCAATAACAGCTTGTCCCATAGGTGAATGAGGGATACTGGTAGTGTGAGTCACTCTCCAATCCTGTAAAAAGGCACCATACTGGATCACTGTTTGTCCCAATTTTCTTTGGTACTCCCATGGTTTTCTTCAGTGTGAGCAGTAGCAACAACAAGGGCAGAAAACATATCAACAGTTACATGCACATATTTAGATCGATTAAACGATGGAATATAAGTAATATCAGATTGCCATAATTCATTGGCACATAAACCTGTTGGATTTACTCCTGCTGGAGTATTTGAAGGCACAATACGTTGACGGTCAGGGCAGGCACGTACAATTTGCTAAGCTTGATTTACTGTCTGACCTGACAGAGAGCATCATCTACTACCAATTGACAAACTGTAGGACTATTCATCATTCCTTGAAGCAGTACAATCCAATGATATTGTTGCGTGGGTCGTTCATTGTTAAGCACTGGAACTGAAAAGGCAAATCTAGGACAATCGTTAGGGTGTAAATAAATAAAAAAGTAAAAAGGTGAAATAACCCAATCTTTTAAATCAATCGCCATCAAATGCTAACATTCTGGAATCATAGTAGGATTTGGTACACCCGGTTGTAATGCACCCATTGGTGAAATGATTGTATTAATAGCTCTTAAATCTTTTAACATAAATCTCCATTTTCCTGATTTCTTTGGGATAACAAATATTGGAGGGAATTATATGTCCTAATTTGAGCTGTTCATTGACTAATTTTTGAGTTCAGTTCAGTCGCTCACCTTTTAGTGGCCACTGATTGACCCAGACCGGCTTGCCAGCTTGAGTCAGGGCTGGACATCAGTGACGTGCTAAAAATTTGAGGTTAGCCTCACATTCCAGTGATTCAACAAATCCCGACCTCATAATGTACGTGGGACATCAAAAACATATGGTCTCAAAACAGCTTGTTTGTTACCTGGGCCTACTACTAACAAGGTCTGTGCACTCTGCTGTGGGATCTGTGTTCCACCTACTCCGACCACAGCTGCCAGGGCTGTATCAGAGGCCGAGAGGGCGGCCAGTCAGGATTTTTCACTATAGATACATCAGCCCCTGTGTCAACTAGGCCAGAAAAGCCTTCCCATTAATGATTACTGTTAAAGGAGGCTGTGCAGCTGTGACTGTCTGTGTCCAAAATTCTTTTGTGATAGCAGAGTGACCTTTATTGTTGTTATACAGGCAGCTTTTATAGATTATTACTCTCGCCACGATGTGTCCATGCGGCTCTCACCCAACTGTGATTGATTACAAACAATAGTGCACGCACCTATTTTAATTTTACTATTGGCTATGCCTAAAAAGGAGCTATTTTTTACTTGCTAAACTAAACATCATTTTCTCACACACTCTATATCAACTTCCCAAACTCCTCATGTCAACTTCTCACACTCCCTGCACCAGCTGTTCACACTCCCTTTTCTTTCTCATCCTCTTTATCGGTGTTTCCCAACTTCAGAAAAGAGCACAGGCTTAAATCATCAAGGTCAAACCTCAACTGTAGCTGTGTGTATGATGCCACAACAACTCCCCCCTTTTTTGTTTTTCTGTGCCCATTACTTGATGAACCGTACTCTGTACCGTCTGCTGGGAGCGTGACAATAGGCAGGGGGTGATTATTGCTATGCATAAAAGAACTACTAGCAATATAATGTCTGCTTTATTAAAGATTTTAACTATCCTGTCAATTAAGAACATTGATAAAGCAAAAGCTGTAGCATTAATTTGTTTTGCAAGCTAACAACCCAACTTATTCAGTGTAGTTAACACCTGTGCTACTTCAACTCCTGGTGCAAATATTGAAGCTGCAATAATTTTAGCTGGTTCCCAAAATTTTGCTTTATAGTGTTTCAAGCCCACATTGTGACACGCCTTTACTAAATCTGCAATCGTTTTTGCCCGATTCCTGATAAGATCAAGAGCTTATTGACAGTCTGTGTTAGCATTTTTAATGGCTAGCTGGAATACCAACACATCTGCAGTAGTCGGATTTTCTGTTTATCTCTGAACTGCCATTTGTAGCTGATCAAAGAAATGCTCATAAGGTTCCTGTGCTCCCTGCCGAATGGAAGCAAAGGAAGCCTCCCCTGTCCCAAAAATCAGGGACACGTCTTAATGCTCTCGTAGCCAATTCAGTCAGTTGTTGGAAAGCCACTTGCTGTAACCCTGCCTGTGCCTAATTTTGACATGAGTGACATTTATTCATCTTAAAATATTTAGCTCTTGATTTAAGAGATTTAACACCTATAACACTTTAGCTATTGTTTCATTGGGAGATTTCCCCATCATTCCTCTTTCTTGTTTCAAAAGCATATTCTCCAAAGTACCATGTGCGTGTTCTATGATCGGTTGCCCAGTAGGATTGTAAAAGATACCAGCAACATGCTCAATACTTTATGATGACAAAAATACATATGGCTGATAAGAAGTGTATGCCAAAGTTCCTGCGAGCGTAAACCACGAAGATTAACACCATTCATTGGTGGCATGATCATATTTTAACAGCTAGTACACAATTGTACGATTGAGCGGGCTTATTGTTGTGTTAAACCAAATTGTCACTTAATAGCGTCAGCATCCTGATGGCAGAAGTCCTGCAAGATTTTGCCTGTATTAACGAGTTTGGTACCAGAGCTGCACTCGTGAGAGGCTCAGCTCGCCTGTTCCCTTCTGCTGTAGGCCCTGGAAGCGTGGTGTGCGCTCGCAGATGTACAATGGAATGTGCATGTTTACGGTTTTGCAACACTGATATTAACTGTTGAAATTGCTGGAACAAAAGAGGATTAGTTATTTCCTGCGATGCCGATCGAGACGATCCAAGTTACCATGTGCTCTCTCTTGGTACAACCTGGGCCACAGGCAGCGGCCGGGCGGGGGGGGTCAGCCCTCCCTCGCCTCAGCCGGGCGGGGTGGCGATGACGACCCAGCAGCCCTGTGCCGCCCCCCCCCCTTGTTGTTGTTGCTGTTGTTGCTGTTGCCGCAGCTCCGGCCGCTCGCGCTCCGTAACCGCCGCCGCCCCCTCCCGCCGAGGGGACCATCAGCCGCGAACGAACCGGCGCAGCGGGGCCCGCCGCGCGTCTCCGTCCTTTCCAGCCGCGGTTCGTTCCCGCACACGAGCGGCAGCGCCGAGGCCAACGCCGCCCGCGGCCCCGGCCGGCAGCAGCAGCGGCGTTCCCGGGGCGCCGCCGGGCGCGGTGGGCGGCGCGGCGCGGGGGTGCCGGTGTACCGACTTCGTTGGAAGAGGGGGAAAGCAATAAGTCTGTCTTTTGTTCGGGGCCCTGGATCAAAAGATTCGATGATGACTTTTCCAGGCCGGCAGCATCCCCACAGGTGGCTGCACGCCAAAGTTTAACGTCTATAGTGTCCCAAGTCCTTGTCAGGTATATATTTGAAGAGCTTGCCTCCGGTACATGGGCTGATACCTAAACCAGGAGTACCGGGAGTTTTATCAAGTTAGAACTGTTAGTAGTGCTGGTTTCTCTAGCACTTCGTCCCAGTCGCTTACCTCCTCCTGTTGAGGCAGTTGTTGCTTATTTGTGTTTTTTTGTGTTTTTTTTTTTGCTTTTTTTTTTGGTTTTTTTTTTTGTTTTTCAGTCGCTTACTTCTTTTGCATACCCCCCTGCAATCAGGGGCCAATATCTTTTTCCAAGTTTTAGTCCACGCTCCTCTAAGAAGCTTTTCAACAACGACAATGCAACGTCCCGTTCCATCATCTCGTTCCCAGGCTGCATTGCAGCATTCCCATCCCGAACCAGACCTCGGTCTGCCTGACTCACCGGTCAGTCCGTAGCGCTACGATTCCGCCTCTCTCGGACGATCCGCCTCTCGGGCTATCCGCCTCTCTCGGGCTATCCGCCTCTCTCGGGCGCCGGGATGGCCGTCCTCTCTCTCGTCCGCGTTGTGGTCGTTGAAAACCCTCTTGATCACGTCGGGGTCACCAGATGTTGCGGCCGAAGACGGGGAAGCAAGACGCATCAATATGATGAGTAAAAAGGCTTCAGCTTTATTCTGTGACACTGCTCTTTTTATAGCATAGCTCGGTTCTGTACATGCCTTCATGCGCTGTACTTAGCAAGTTAATTGGTCTAGTACTACTGTTCACGCGACAAGCACGAGTATGATACACACTGTGATTGGATAGAGATTTCTACGTTTGTTACAATATTTTAATATTTTTGCAGTTAGTATGTTTTGCTCAGAATCTTGTTTTTCATAGTTTCATCCTTCTTGTTTTTCCCAGGGACAGTGTGTTTTTCACAGCTTCAACCTACCTTCTTATCTCAAGGACAGTGTTCTTTTTATATTCGCTGATACACATTCCTTACTGTTAACACTTGGGCTGCAACAGGTGAGTTCTTTTGAGTAACACATACAAGCCTCTTTTTAAGTTCAGCACAGAGATAATGGTCCTTTTCAATGTGAAGGTGCTATCAAATGAAAAGTCAATTAAAGGATTACTTTTAATTAATTGCTTCAGAGCATACCATCAAGAATTTGTGTGTGTAAATATATTTACAGAGAATATTGTCCCCCAAAGTTCAGCTTACATCTTAACATGAGCTGCAATATTAGAGCAGCCTTGAGATAAGACACAGTTGCTGCTCCCAGGAACAGAACCCGCTTGGAATGGACAAGGCCTGCATCTAGTCAGACGGAATGCGCAATATCCATGACGTGGGGAACAGAGCGGTACGGAGTTACTGCGGCTCATCCCTGTTATCATGGATAAAGAATGTCCGGCGAAGATAACCACATATTTACTATCAAGGAAGATGGATCACAACTACTGCCTCAGCAGTGACGGTAGAATCGTGTCCTGAAGCTGAACTTCGCTCATTATAACGTCAATAGAATATCAAAATACACCTCCACCTCAAAAGCTACCCCCTCCGGGCTGCGCAAAAGTATATGTGACTAAAGTCACTCAAGCTCCACCTAAAAGTAAAGAAATAGTATAAAATGGCGAAAGAGAAGGGGGATGTCAGGGAGAAGACCTCCATTGAAACATCTGGGATCAGTCAACGGGCTGGACCTCTCTTCTCCCCCCCCATAGGGACGCCTATTGGGTAAGAGCTCTGTGCTATGCACATTTACTTACTAACACCTTGCTAGCTATTGAGTATTATCACTGATCAGTTCAAGTTTTATATTATTCCAAATCAAATCTGGTTTTGCAGTCAGTCCCCATCACTGGCTATCTTCGAATCTGTATCCTGTCACGAGCATATGTTATATATATATATATATATATAATTTTATTAAAGTATAATTTTCCGGAAACTCCATAATTGATACAGAGAATATAAGGGATTTGGCCCATTGCGCTGCCTGTGAGGCCCCTGAACAGGTTAGGCAAACACCCTCTGACTTAGCGGGCTGCCCATGGGGGGCAGGCGGGTCGGGTACAAGGGTCTCGTCTTTCTTGGGAAGCCGGTAGACTGGTCAAATTGCTCCCTGACCTCTATTGACCTGACCTTGTGTCATAACGTGACAGTAAAATTGGCGTAGCCGGCAGGATGGCCATGGATGAACTGCTGCAAAAACATAAATGTGCCCCTTCCCAAGCTGGGAAGGAGTGGGCTCAAAAGTATTGGAGGGATGAAGAGAAAGTGGTGGAACGCATTGAGAAATGTCAGACTGATCAGCAATTTAAAATAGGTAAAGGTAAAGGAGTTATTTGTGCAGTGCTTGGAGCCTGTTTGTCTTGTGCACAGAAAGAGGCTAAAGATCTCTCTGTCTCCTCCGAACCAATCGCAGATGTAGAGTATACTGCTTTAAAATCAGAAAATGAGACATTGAAATCATCACTAGCCTTTGAGAGAGAAGCAAAAGAAAAACTGGGAAACCAGGTTGATAAACTTTTGATTGAAAATGATAAACTTGTAACTAAAAATGATCATCTTAAATCAGAAGCGGACCACCTTAAAACTCTGCTCGCTGTAGCACAGCGCAGAGAGAGAAAGTTGCTGGAAAATCAATCCTCTGTTTCGGTCAGGCATATCCGTAAATCAGTACACTATACGGACCCTGAGACTTGGGACAGGGACATTTGGTATGATGATGATGATAATGATGTATTTTCAGGAATCCCATATTTCACTGAAGTAAAACATGTATAAGAGGTGACATTTTCTGGATAAGACCATTTATTTTAACAAATACACAAGTCTCTACGATGAACTGGAGGCTGCAACAGCTGCTCTCTTGGGCTTCGGCATGGTTCCCTCACGAAATCCATTCCTACAAGTAGAAATATGGGTTACCGCTTTTTGAAAGGGTGGTTTCTGCTCCAGGTTATTTTCTAACGAGTAACGTTTTAGATCAAGTTCACCAGCTTTTTTCAGCTTCTCTCAGTAATGCACTGAAATCACTATGGAGTTCAGACGTTTTTAATAAGAAACATCATTGACAAGCTGGAATAAGCAGTATGGTTTTCTCTCTCTTCTACTGAAGCAAATTTGACTTCTTCAAAAAGGAAGATTTCAGTAACTGAGTAAACACTGCAAGACTGAATCAGATAGCACACCCGCTGAAGGCACTCCTTACTTTATGTTCCTACTAAGCAACTCAGCAAAAGATTTCACATGTTGGTACTGAAGCGCAGGTCAATTTCTTGCAGAAATCCTCTATGCCTCCAATCAGAGATTAAGGCAGGCATGAAAAAAGAAGAGTCAGCCCCAAGCTTGCTTTTGGATGCGACATTTCTACTTCAGCAACACTTGGGAAAGACTCTTGAATTGCTTGGTGTTTTTCATCCGGCTTTCTGGTGTATTAGGCCAGAAGTTAGAGCTCCGTTTTAGAACATGGAGGTCATACAAAAGAAATTCTTGATGAGTTTAAGTGTACAGTACCTCGTAAGTACAACTCAAAGCTTTATAACACATTTTAGAAACCTGTAACTCAGAATCTGATATTACAGTTACTTACTGCTAACTGAACTCCAAATTAGAGAGCAACTACTGAAGTATTTAAATCCAGAACTTTTTTTGTGAGCAAGAAGGGATTGGAATGCATTTCAAGAATTGTCTCTTACAAAAACCCACACTTCAGTGCAACCAGCAATTTCGCTGACTCACAAATAGAGCCAATGCTACACAAAGCATACCTTTTCAAATGTGGGCATTTTATTACAATACCCTCTGTGTTCTGTACTACCTACACTTAACAGAAACATCAGAGCTTGCTATACATCCTATGTATTAACAATGAGTGAGCTTTTTATAATTGGCAGCACATTCCTTTGAAGATATAAGGCATCATTTATTTCCACAATATATTTAAAAATAAAGACCATACCATATTAAGTGTACTAAATAAGAGTGTTAGCTTTGAATGACAAATTTTATAATTCAGTGAAATCCATGCAAGATTTCACATCATACTAGTTTGCAATATAACGTCATACCTGAATCGACGGTAGACCCTCTTCAGGTGCCTCATGCGACCAGTACCAGTGGTGTTGCGTCTTTTAGCCTTTGCACTCCAGTTATCTAGAACACAGAAGTTACTGTTACTCATCTGCACCAAATAATTAGTTGCACAGTACATGTGAATAGCACAACTATTCGATCTGACAGAAGCAAAAGCAAAAAAAAAAATTACAAATTAAGTCAATTTCTATGCAGTAATACCACACGTTAGCTGAAATATAGTTAAATCAAGTGTTAATTTCAAAAAAAGCTCCAAACACTGCAAGATGACACAGTATTCTTCCTTGGTTGGAAAAAAGCCAGAGCCAGACTACTGAAGACAACAAAGAAACACAAGCTTTTAAACTCAAGCCTGTTACTTACACTTTCTCTTACGCTTAGCAGGGTAACCACATTTCCCACAGGTAGATTTCTGCAGATGGTATGCCTTGGACCCGCATCGACAACACAAGGTGTGTGTCTTATTTCGCCGCTTACCAAATGACGACGTACCTTTCGTCTGGAAAACATTTCGAGATATTGCACGTTGTAAATATCATGAGCGCTCACAAGTCACATAACTCAAAGCATAATAAGCCCCTCTAAAAAACACGCACAAATTCACAAAGTCCAATAAACATGTCAGAAGCACACTGAACTCCGAAAACACCAACTCAGTTTCACCTATAGGTATCCTCGGTTTTTAGAAATCAGTTCCTTACACCTCTCTTTGCCATTCCTACCCCCCTGCCCAGTGCTGAAATAAAACGAAGCCACCGAGTGGTTATCTCCAACTCCCTTCTCATCTCCCCCAAATTCATCAGTGATAAACAGTAAACTGCTTTTTCCTGAGGAAAGGTATTTATTTCACGCAGATCAGCCGCACGCTCACCACAAGAGGCTTTGGCGACCAAACTCCCTCTTGCTACGTTATCTGAAAGGCTGCCTCGTCCCCGGGGAGAGTGCCGGCCCGGCCAGGCCCGCAGCAAGCACAGAGGAGACCCCGAAGGAGACCCAGCGGCAGCACGGCCCCGCACCCCATCGCGGCCTCCTCGCCCAGGACGAGACGCCCCGCGCCCCTACCCGGGCCAGGAGCAGCACCCACTGCCAGACCCTCAGGCTCGGGCCCCGGCCTCGCAGCGGCCTCCCCGCAGTGCCGTCCCGCCGCCGAGCCCGGCCACAGCAGGGCGCAGAGCTGCCCCACACCCTAGACGAGGCCCGTAACCCCGCAGGGCCCAGCGCGACGGCAGATGGTGACAAATACCCTACGCCCAGGCCCCAGCACTCACCATCTTCTCTGGGCGCCAGCACCAAAGAGGCCAGGATCCGCCCCGCTTCCGCTATAGCTCGGCAAGCGCTTCCGGGTGCGTGCCGGGAGTGTCCGGTTAGGCGCGGCGGAGGGGTCGGGTCCGGTCCGGTCGCCCGGCTGGGGAGGCTCGGTGCGGCAGAGAGTGAGTGCTCTCCTTAGCTTGGCCTTGCCCCGGGTTGTGTTCAGGAGTCCCCTCCGTGTGGTGGCCCCTTCCCGCCAGGCCCGGCCTGCTGGGATAGGCCGGGGTCCCCGAAAGCCCTGGTGTTCCGGGTGAGACCCTCGGGGGCCCGGGCCCTAAAAGCCCGGTTGTCCCCGGTGACACCACCCCAAAACTGGTGCTTATTAGGGCGTCGCAATGTGTCCTAGGCCATGGTGTGACTGGTCTAAGGGGTATCTATGTGTAAATATGTCTCTACCTGATCAAGAAACTATTTAACACACCTAAGTTGCCTTACTGGCATATAATTTTTAACTCTAATGCATCTTCTCTGCGATAGCGCCCATACTGCCATTCACAGGTACCTACAGCTCCACTTCAGGCTGTAGAGTCAAGTCCTGGTCCTATTTCCACGTTCAGTGAAAACTATTTTCATGACTGAAATTCAGGGACAGGATGTTCTTGGCTGTAATACATACTCTCAAAGTGAACTGCTTTAGAATATAGGCAGCCCCTACTGCATGCTCTGCTTGTCCGTGTCCCCCCCAGCTTCCCCCCTACACGCCATGTGACAGTCTGCCTGCAGTCTAAAGCATCACAATGGACATCATTAATGCAAAATCGTTTTTTATTCTGATGCACCCTTTAAATTCTCACATGCCAGCCTACCACGCATCTTCAGTAGACTCACACTATAGACAATTTTATCTCAGAAGAGTTAATTTTGGGGAAATAACATGTACAGAGAGAATTTGAAGAAATTTGTGTTTATCTTATCACCAGTTCAATGCTTACTTGTCTCAAAGTCAGAAATTGATGATAAATTTATTTAACCTTGATTGTAGAATTATATAACCTTATCTAACAGCTCTTGATAAAAGTATGTATTTATCTGGCAGGCTAGATCTCATTCCTTCTGCTTCTGGTTTACTGAAGCTGACTAAAAATGCAGTTATTCCAAAATGCAGCTGTCTGGGCCTGCCGCAAGCCAGGAAACTGTGAGGAACTCTTCCATGACGAACGCGTGGACAGTTGAACCCCTGTAACATGGAGCTCGTTGTCCAGAAAAAGGCATCATCCCATGGCACAACCCCCAAAGCAATTAAGCCATGTCCGGCTGCTGCATTTTCACTCCTGGACAAACCAGCCTTGTACGGTCGTCTCAATATTAATTTATCCTCACTTGTTTCCTGAGTGTGGCCTCTCACTGAATTCCTTTGGCGCTGATTTATGTGCTGGGAGGCTTTTGACTTCTGCTAAGGTTGAGGGATGGGGCAAAAAGCCATTTTGATTTTAGCTGCATTGTTTCTAGATGCACAAATGTGTGGCCCAGGCTGTTCGCTCAGCTCTTTCATTTTGATTGGCAATTTCTATCCCTGGAATAACACCTAAGGCAGAGGTCTTTGCTCACATTCATTTTACCTCACCTGAAAATCCAGGCATTTAGTCCATCCGTGATCCCACTGTACTTAAAGGAGAGAGAGAAATGGTTCCAAAGGGTAAATAAATCTTCCCATCTTAAATAAGACGTCTAAAATAGACTGGATAAATCATCCTTGGGAGGAACCCTTCTCCTTCCATTAATTCTAACAGGAGCCTAGACAGCCCCCTTAGGCTAGTGTCGTGGTTTAGCCCAGCCGGCAGCTCAGCCACCACGAGGTCACTCACTCACTCCTCTCCCTCAGTGAGGTGGAGAGGAGAAAAATGTAATGAAAGGCCTGAGGGTCGAGATAAGAACAGGGAGGGATCACCCACCAACCATGGCCCCGGGCAAAACGGACTCAGTTTGGGGACAAATCAATTTAATTCGTTAATGGCTCATTCAGAGAGGATAACAAGAAACGAAGCCAGATCTCAAAAACACCTTCCCTCCACCCCTCCCTTCTTCCTGGCTCTACCTCCTCCCCCAGCGGCGTTGCAGGTCAGTTCATCACACGTTGTTTCTGCCCCTCCTTTCTCAAAGGAGGAGGACTCCTTACACTCTTTTCCCCTGCTCCAATGGATCCCCTCCTCATTTCCCTGCTCATTTCTGCAGCCCCTCCCGTAAACCCAGCACAGCTAGGCACATAGATGGCTGAAGTTAGGTAAAATGAATTTTGCCCTGACTGACTTAATGAAAATATTTTTATAGCAATTCTGTCTTCCTTGCCAAAAATCAAAAGAGAAAACTCAGTGTCCTGTGGATGAAATGCCATACAGAAAAAAAAAATCCCAATTAATTCAAAGTATGAATACATCCTACAGACTGGACTGGGTCATATTTCTCCCAGCAACCTTGCTGTGTGTCTTTTAACTAGTGCCTCCTTTCCTCTTTTTTCTCGTTAGATCTCAGAAATCTGGAAGATGTTGTGAAGACATTGGGCAGATGCCAATGGCAACAGCCTCCAAAGGAAGTATGTTGGTTTGGCTGCCTGCAAGGATATGCTGCCAGAGGAATTATTCTTGTTCTTTTGTGAGGTAAAAATAATCTTGTTCATTTACATGTCTTCAAACTTGTTAGGAAAGAAAGATTTTTTTTTTTTAATATCATTGTGCAATCGTCTTTAGTATTCAGGAGCACTGGATACTTCTAGGGCAGGGAATGGGCAGAGCTGTGGCTAATCCAGTACAATCTCAGAAGCTCTTAGCCCCTGTGCAGGTCGCGGGCAAGGACAGAGTTCACTGCCAATAGTGAACTCCAGCCTGCTCAAAACCCACAGACTCGTGTACTAGCAACTGCTGAATGGCACCAGCCAAAATGCAGCGCTGGCTAATTCACCCTTCTGCTTCGATGCCTAGGAAGTAGTCCAAATTAGAAGGTGACACATCTGGATTTCAGGACTGTCTTTTCGATGTAGGAAACAGCAGTCTGTCACTGCAGCCTGTGTCCCATTGCGGCTTCTGCACAGCACTTTTGGTCCATCCAGGTCCAGCGATGGGAGAAACTCTTTGTCGTGCCAGCAAACACTGTGATCCTATTAAGCATCTAGATCAGGGTTTATTGAATACTGTGGAGGCAGGTGCCTTTCTGTATCCCCTAACACCATGTTCTGCATCCTGTCTGATCTGGTTGTGTTACCGAAAATCCGGAATAAGAAACTTATCAACACCAATGGGATGTAGATAAGCAGACACTTCTTTATTGCGGCGCCGGGTGCACGGGGGATATCTCCTCCTAGCGTGCGCGCCTTGCACCAAAATTAAACTTCTTATATAGAGCTTACACATGCATAAACAAATTATTTCCTGAAAATCATTAGCATATTCTTCCCCTATTTCCGATTCTGCGCAATAAAATTTAGAATCATCTGGGAATGAGTCTGGGGTATAATATGGGTAGGTGGTCTATGAGTCGGTGGTCGCGATCTCCCCCTGCCGGAATTACATTTTGCTTAAGTTCACGGTTTCTGGTAATTACCTCATGGTTTCTTGGCAAGTACCCATAACTCGTTAAGGCTGGCCTTCTTCATTCTCATTAACCCAAACCTTGATAGCTACATGCATTCTTCTAGTTCTATGTAAGTATCATAAATCAATGGGTAGGTCAACTTGTACTTGTTATCTAATTTCTACATGATTCTAACTTATCCCTTTGGTCTTGGTACAGGATTATACAAAGACTTTCATAGCAGCATCTGGTTACTGTACGAGCATACTTTTCACTGAAATATTTCTTATAGCTTTATATTATTAAAATCAATTGCAACCTATATTAATTACAAACTATTGATTAAATTCTAATTACTAAAATTCTAAGTATCAGTAACAGTTGGGGTTGAAAAACTGAAGCAAAATTCAACACTGGACATGCCCACCCATTTTTTTCTTCCATCTCTCTGGGGTACAAGCCCCTCTGCCTCAAGCTGATCCCATCCAAGGCCCATAGACTTTCCTGACCTCCTTGCTCTGCCCTGGCACTTTGCTGGGGAAGAGGAGAATCACTCACTTCCAGTCCCTCCCCACAACTAAAGCAGAGCAGCCTTACAGATAAGTCCAGCTCAGGGACAGGGAGACCAAAACCAGGGCTGGCTAGGCGTTACAGAGGAAGGTGGGTATGAGCAGCAAATAACCTCAGTGGCATTTGTTTTGGATAGGTTTGGTGTCATACTACGTAGCACCATCACCAGGGTGCATGTCCTGGTTTTGGCTGGGACAGAGTTAGTTCTTCTTTTTAGCAGCTGGAAGAGCACCGTGTTTTGATTTTAGTCTGGGACTTGCTCTGAGAAGAACGCTGACAGCACACTGATGTTTATAGTTGGCACTGAGGCCTCAAGGACTTTTCAGCTGCCGGGTTCTTGCCAGTGTGCAGGAGCACAGCAGGCTGGGAGGGAGCGTAGCTGGGACAAAGGGTCCACAGCTCCCCTTATGGTTTGAACTTAGACTTAGAATGGAGGGCCAAATTGACCAATGAAGTATTCCATATCATGCAGTGTCATGCCCAGTATAAAAATGAGGGTTGACTGGAAAGAAGGCCCTTTGCTCTTTCAGGGCTCTCACTCTGGGACTCTCAGAGTGCACTCTCTCTCTCTCTCTCTCTCTCTCTGGGCCTCTCGCTCGTCTGGGATTGCGGTATTGGGACTTATCTGTTTCAGGATCGTTAGCCAGTGTGGAGGAATTCCTTTCCGAGACTGGCCATAATATTCTCTCGGGTATGGACAATCCCTGTTTGGGCCCCAGAGCACAAGGTTACCAACTAGATTACTTTTGTCCTTCAAGTTATCTCAATGGCCTTAAAAGGAAATGTAGACTGATAGCCTGCCAAGATGCACGCCTCCTGGATGCCTCTCCGATGACCGCAATGAGGAGACTGAAGGGATGAGCTTATTACCTGTGTTCTGCTAGCGCTGCCCTATCACTATAGCCCATGAGAGTGTGTTTACGCTAAGCAAGCCAATTGTAGAATGTAGTCCTGTCACGCCACATTCCGCTATATAACCTGTGTGTTGTTTGTAATAAACGGAGCATGATTTTCTAACCATATTGGTGTATGGTCATGACTCTGGGCCGTCCACAGAAGGGCTCCTGCAACAAGCCAGGACAGGATAGGCCTTGGTCACCAAGTGGTGAGCAATCATACTGTGCATCTCATATATTATTGTTATTATTAAATTGTTCTTATCTCAACCCACGGGTCTCCTTCTCTTTTCCCCTTTAATTCTCTTCCCCATCCCCTGGGGGTGGGGGAGGGTGAGCATGTGGCTGTGTGGCCTTTAGTTGCCGGCCGGGCTAAACCACGACAGTGCAGTACAGCCATACAGTCTCTGATGTGGGGATTTGCTCTAAAATAGAGTAGTTGTATTGGTTCTATGAAACTTGAACACTGCTGAAAGGACTTGTGTGTGGCAAACACAAGACTGATATCGAAGCAATTTCTGTCTAATGTCATCATATTGGCATCACTTATTTGTGCACATATGGAACGCCCTTTGTGCAAGTGAGGATGACTACAAGGGATAAGAATGGTGAAGATTCAAGCTTGATATATGCTAGAAGCTAGCCAGTGCTTGACACCAATTATCTTCAGAGATGCAGACAAGCTGAAGTCTTTATTTCTAAATGTGATCTCTTAGATCAAAAGTCCTCTTGGATATTGAACACTTTGATCTAGGTAACAATGTCTCAGGAAGGCTGCAGAACTGAGGAATTCAAGGGCGAAATTTTCATGAGGGTCAGTTTGGACGCCTTTGTTTCTGGATATCATCTTGATTTGCATCTTGATTTGCAGAGGTAGGCACCTCCTTGGAATTAGTGGGGAAGAAACCACCCTGAACATATCTTACCAAGCAGCCACAAGAAACATAACTTTATTTGTACAGTATCCAGATTCTTCAGTTTGAAAAGAAAACTTTCGTGTGTGAATTTGAACCAGAAAGATGATCACCACGAGATGACAGTATAGTTCAATGAAAACTTTTCTCCTAAACAACTCTGTAAAAACTCTCTAAACAATAACAGTATGTGGAGGAGTAAGGCACGGACCCCGCTGAGTGCTTCAGGTGAAAGCGCAGGCGAAATCGTTTATTGAGCCAAGCTGGCAATCTTATATACATGCGACAAGCCCCCCTCCTGCATTTGGTCCCAGTCCTTATTTACTGTAAGAACATCTTTCTGTTCTTCTTCCCAAGGTCGCTGTTCTCAATTCCGTGTCCAGCACATCTGTTCTTGTTATCTGTTGCTTGCAGTTCTCATGCACTTCTATTTTTTGTGTTCCATGATCTCATGGGAAACTATTTTGTGTCCCATGGTCTCAGGGGAATTCCGTCTCCCACAACAGTAAATTATGTTAATAAGTTGAAAACAGTATTATTTGTACAGTTTTAAATCTCTATGACAATAACAGAAAATATAAGCAAACAGCAATGCTTATGAAAAAGACTGTTGCATCCTGCTAAGAAACTAATGACTACAATACAAAAAGATTTCTATTTGTTTAAAATGAAAATGAGTAGAAGAAAATTAAACAACTGTCACTAATCTAGGAAATTGCTTGTTAAAATATAGTGGAAGCGATAAAAAAAAAATGCGTTCTATGGAAAGTGTCCTTAAAGAAGTCTCCACAAGAAGCTGGGAGGGGAAGCAGCCAGGACAGCTGACTCAAGCTGGCCAAAGGGATATTCCATACCATAAGACCTCATGCTCAGTATATAAGCTAGGAGGAGTTGGCTAGGGGTGGAGATCGCTGCTCGGGGACTGGCTGGGCATCAGTTGGTGGGCGGTGAGCGGTTGCATCACTTGTTTTTTCTTGGATTTTGTCTCTCTCTTTTTCGTTGTTTTCCTTTTCATTACAATTTAGTAGTAGCAGTAGTATTTTATTTTATTTTATTTTATTTTATTTTATTTTATTTTATTTTATTTTATTTTATTTTATTTCAATCATTAAGCTGTTCTTGTCTCAACCCACAAGTTCTCTTACCTTTTCCTCCGATTCTCTCCCCCATCCCACTGGGCGGGGTGTGAGTGAGCAGCTGCGTGGTGCTTCATTGCCGGCTGAGGTTAAACCATGACAATCATAATATGAAAAAGTAAGGATCAGAAGTGAAGTACAAACTAAAGTAAGTGGCTTTCCTAGATAGTATAGAACAAGACATTCAATTCCTTGCCGCAAGATACCACTGGGGAGACTGCTTGGCAAGTTTCAGGAAAGGATTAGCTATTCCTGCAGGCGGTAAGGACTTCCACAACTACTGTGTTAAGGAATTGAAAACAGGTGGATACAGTGAAAAAAGAGCAGGGCAAGGGTTTCACCCAAAACTTCCAGAGGACCATCAAACAGGGTAACCTGCTTAACAGAGACTAGGAATATGCTTTTCCTGTAGATAGTGCATTTTGTTACAGTCTCCTGCAGGATTTTCTTTTCCATGGTTGGAGCTTCCTGCCATATTTGGACACCAAACACTGGGCTGATGGTTTGAACCAGCTTAGCAGTGCCTGGTGCTTCTGGGAGGGACTGGAGATACCATACCAGGACAGACCTACATCTAATGCATAACCGTGGATAAAGATTTCATTTTGGTCATATAAACAATTTTGCTTACAACTGTGAAGAATCTCTTACCACCACATTTTTCCCAGAAATGGCATGATCCACATGATATTCCAGCTGCCTGAGATATTTTGCAGTTTTCTGCATTAGTAAGAGCATATTCTCTGCCCATGCACTCCAAGGCATGCATCATGCAAACAGTTAAAGGTGTGTTTCTCTTGGTTCTTTGATGCATAGCACAGATGTCCAGGGAAGGAATGAAAACAAAAGCAGGAATCACATTATTTAAATGTGCTTTATCTTGGTACCTCTTAAAAAGAACTGAGGGAATGGAAAACATTCAGGGTTCCGGTCCGTTTTCCCTGTTCACTGAGGTACATCCTATGAGTGCAGCGAGGGAACGCGAGACTTAGACACGTGAATAATTTAGACTTCTTAGAATCATAGAATAGTTTGAGTTGGAAGGGACCTTTAAAGGTCATCTAGTTCCAACCCCCCTGCAATAAGCAGAGACATCTTCAACTAGATCAGCTTGCTCAGAGCCCCGTCCAGCCTGACCTTGAATGTTTCCAGGGATGGGGCATCTACAACCTCTCTGGACAACCTGTTCCAGTGTTTCACCACTCTCATAGTAAAAAATGTCTTCCTTATATCTAGTCTGAATCTACTCTCTTTTAGTTTAAAACCATTACTCCTTGTCCTATCACTACAGGCCCTATTAAAAAGTCCATCCCCATCTTTCTCATAGGCCCCCCTTTAAGTATTGAAAGGTCTCAATAAGGTCTCCCCGGAGCCTTCTCTTCTCCAGACTGAACAACCCCAACTCTCTCAGGCTTTCCCCATAGGAGAGGTGCTCCAGCCCTCGGATCATTTTAGTGGCCCTCCTCTGGACCCACTCCAACAGGTCCATGTCTGTCTTATACTGAGGACTCCAGAGCTGGAGTTGGCCACTACCCTCTGGATGTGACCATCCAGCCAATTCCTTATCCACCAAACAGTCAACCCATCAAATCCGTATCTCTCCAATCTAGAGAGAAGGATGTTGTGGGGGACTGTGTCAAAGGCCTTACAGAAGTCCAGACAGATGACATCTGTAGCTCTTCCCTTGTCCACTGATGTAGTCGCTCCATCATAGAAGGCCACTAGGTTGGTCAGGCAAGACTTGCCCTTGGCGAAGCCACGCTGGCTGTCTCGAATCACCTCCCTGTCCTCCATGTGCCTTAGCACAGCTTCTAGGAGGATCTGTTCCATGATCTTCCCAGGCACAGAGGTGAGGCTGACAGGTCGGTAGTTCCCAGGGTCCTTCTTTCTACCCTTTTTAAGAATGGGTGCAACGTTTCCCTTTTTCCAGTCACCGGGGACTTCACCTGACTGCCATGACTTTTCAAATGTCATGGAGAGTGGCTTGGCAACTACGTCAGCCAATTCCCTCAGGACTCTGGGATGCATCTTGTCGGACCCCATAGACTTTTGTATGTTCAGGTTCCTCAGGTGGTCTCGAACCTGATCTTCTCTTACAGTGGGAGGCACTTTGCTCCCCCAGTCCCTGCCTTGCGGTCCATCCACTCAAGAGGTGTGGGAAGAGAGATTGCCAGTGAAGACTGAGGCAAAAAAGTTGTTGCGTACCTCAGCCTTCTCCTCGTCCGTTGTTACCTGTTTGCCAGTCATGTTCATCGGCAGGGGTACGCTTACTTTGACCTTCCTTTTCTGGCTGACATGCCTATAGAAGCCCTTTTTATTATTCTTTGCGTCCCTTCCAAGTTCAGCTGCAGCCATGCCTTGGCCTTCCTGAACCCATCCCTATGCACAGCCGGGCAGCGTCCCTATACTCTTCCCAGGATACCTGTCCCTGCCTCCACTGCCTGTGCCTTTCCTTCTTGCCCTTTAGTTTGGCCAGCAGGTCTCGACTCAGCCATGCCAGTCTCTTGCCTTCCTTGCCTGATTTCTTACACATGGGGATAGAGAGCTCTTGCACTCTATGGAAAGCATCCTTAAAGATCTGCCAGCTCTGTGTGGGAAACTATGGCTGGTCCGTGAATCCCAGGACAGAAGATGAAGAAACTGACCTTGGAGAGATTGCTGTGTACCCCTGCAGATCTGAAAACTCCCTGAACAGAAGAAATGGAAAACAACTTGCAGGTGCTGGGAGAGCCAGGGAACCGTAAGATAAGGAGGAACTGTAAGATAAGAAACTGGACTGTGCTTTTGCACTAATTGTCTGATGTAATGAATTTGGCTTGGATGATATAGAGCGCTGTCCTAGTTTTAGCTGGGACAGAGGGGTTTTTTTTTTTTTAACAGCTAGAAAAGCTCCATGTTTTGGTTTTACTCAGAGGCTCACTCTGAGAAGAACGCTGATAACAAGCTGCCAAGGACTTTTCAGTGTGCCGGAGTGCAGAAGCACGGCGGGATAAGGGGGGAGCATAGATGGGACAAGGGGGACACGATTCCCCTTGTGATTTGTGTGGAACTTAAGACTGAGGGCCAAACTGGCCAATTAGTATTCCATATCATGCAGCGTCATGCCCAGTATAAAAGCGAGGGTCAGATGGGAAGAGGGGCTTTTGCGCTTTGGCTTTTGCGCTTTGGCTTTTGCCGCTTTCGCTCTTGCTGTGTTTTTTGCTCTATTGCTTTTCTTCTTTTTCTTTCCTCTCTCTCTCTCAGTACTCCCACTCTCGGAGTACTATCTCTCCCTCTCTGCCCCTCTCTATTTCGGGGCCTCGCGTTCGTCCGGGATTTGCAGTTTTCGGGACGAGACGGGCTTCGCATACGAGGGGTGGTGAGCACCTACATTGTATTAAATCATCTGTATTAAATCACTCTTATCTCAACCCACGGGTTTCACGTTTATCCTTTAATTCTCTCCCTCATTCCTGGGGGTGGGGGAGGGGGAGTGACCGGCTGTGTGTGGGGGGGGCGGTTCAACCTAACCCACGACAAGCGCGTGATCACCAATCATGTATTAGGCTAAGGCGCGTGAACAGCTGTAGTTAACCAATCACCTAATTGCTTATGTCGCGTGCGCTGTTAGAATTAGTATAAAAGTGTGCTGGAACCTGCAAGAGGGAGATGGAATTAATTATATAATAAATGAATACTACTTGAACCTGTGTATGTCGTGTCCGTCTCAACAGCGACATACAGCAACAGCTCTGTTCTGCTCCCTTGTCCCTGAGGACAGTTTCCCAGGGGGTTCTATCGACTAACTCCTTGAACAGCTGGAAGTTTCCTTTCCTAAAATTCAGGGTCCTGACTTTACTCCTTGGCTGTCCCATATCCCTCAGGACTGCGAACTCCACCAGTGCATGATCACCACAGTCCAGGCTGAACAGGAAACTCCTCTTGGAACTCAGGAGGAAAAAGAAATGGCATGATCTCTGGAAGCAAGGCCAGGCTCGCTTGCAGGAAGATTACAGAGCTGTGGTTCGTATATGCAGGGAGAAGACACGAAAGGCCAAAGCTCATTTAGAGTTGAAACTGGCCAGTATTGTGTCAGACAAGAAGAAAGGCTTTTTTTAAGTACATTAATAGCAAGAGGAGGTCTGAAGAAAGCATTGGACGGATAATTGTTGAAGATGGTCACCTGACTAATAGGGATGAAGAAAAAGCAGAGGCATTCAATGCTTTTTTTACCTCAGTCTTTAATAATACTGATAGACCTTGGGCTGCCCGGTCCTCTGAGTCGGAGGACCACGACTGCAGGAACAGTGACTTTCCATTTGTGGACACTGAAATTGTAAGGGACCAGTTGTATCAGATGAATGTTCGTAAGTCCATGGAGCCTGATGGGACTCATCCCAGAGTACTGAAGGAGCTAGCGGATGTTATGGCAGGAACCCTCTCGACCATCTACCAAAGGTCTTGGGAGTCTGGGGAGCCTAATTGTAAGCCCTCTCTATCAAGTGACCCAGAAGAAGATTTTAAATGGGGCCCTGAGCAATGACAAGCCTTTGAGCAAATTAAACAGGAGATTGTCTATGCAGTAGCCCTTGAGCCAATCTGGGCAGGACAAGATGTTAAAAAACGTACTCTACACCGCAGCCGGGGAGACTCAAGGTCGACCCTTTGGGTTTTGGAGTCAGGGATACAGAGGATCCAAAGCCTGCTATACACCAACTGAAAAAGAGATACTGGCAGCATATGAAGGAGTCTGAGCTGCTTCTGAAGTAATTGGTACTGAAGCGCAGCTCCTCCTGGCACCCCGATTGCCAGTGCTGTGCTGGATGTTCAAAGGAAGGGTCTCCTCTACCCATCATGCAACTGATGCCACTGGAGTAAGCGGGTCGCACTGATTACACAAAGGGCTCAAATAGGAAACCCCAGTCGCCTGGGAATTTTGGAAGCGATTACAAACTGGCCAGAAGGCAAAGATTTTGAAATGTCACCAGAGGAGGAGGTGACGTGCTGAAGAGGCCCCACCGTATAATGAACTATCAGAGAGTGAAAAGTGATATGTCCTGTTCATGGATGGGTCCTGTTGCATTGTAGGAAAACATCGAAGGTGGAAAGCTGCTGTGTGGAGTCCTACGTGACAAGTTGCAGAAGCTACTGAAGGAGAAGGTGAATCAAGTCAGTTTGCAGAGGTGAAAGCCATTCAACTGGCTTTAGATATTTCTGAGCGAGAAAAGTGGCCAATGCTCTATCTCTATACTGACTCATGGATGGTGGCAAATGCCCTGTGGGGTTGGCTACAGCAGTGGAAGCAGAGCAACTGGCAATGCAGAGGTGAAACCCATCTGGGCTGCCCCATTGTGGCAAGACATGGGTAGAGAAGGTAGTTGTGAAGGTACGTCACGTAGATGCTCACATACCTAAGAGTCGAGCAACTGAAGAACACCAAAACAACCAACAGGTGGGTCAGGCTGCTAAGATTGAAGTGGCTCAGGTGGATCTGGACTGGCAGCATAAGGGTGAAAAAGTTTTAGCTCATTGGGCCCATGATACCTCAGGCCATCAAGGAAGAGATGCCACATACAGATAGATGGGCTCGTGATCGAGGGGTGGACTGAACTGTGGACACTATTGCACAGGTTACCCCTGAGTGTGAGACATGTGCTGCGATCAAGCAGACCAAGTGGTTTAAAACCTTTCTGGTATGGAGGACGATGGTAAAAATATAAGTATGGGGAGGCCTGGCAGATTGATTATATCACACTCCCACAAACTCGCCAAGGCAAGTGCCATGTGCTCACAATGGTGGAAGCAACAACTGGATGGCTGGAAACATATCCTGTGCCCCATGCCACTGCCCAGAACACTATCCTGGGCCTTGAGAAGCAAGTCCTATGACGGCATGGCACCCCAGAAAGAATCGGGTCAGACAATGGGACTCATTTCCCCAACAACCTCATAGACACTTGGGCCAAGGAACATGGCATTGAGTTGGTATATTGCATCCCCTACCATGCACCAGCCTCCAGGAAAATTGAACAATACAATGGGCTGCTAAAAACAGCACTGAAAGTAATGAGTGGTGGAACTTCAAAACAATGGGACACTCATTTAGCAAAGGCCACCTGGCTAGTTAACACTAGAGGATCTGCCAATGGAGCTGGCCCTGCCCAATCAAAACTCCCACGTACTGTAGAAGGGGATAAAGTCCCCGTAGCGCATGAAGAATAGGTTAGGGAAGGCAGTCTGGGTTAGTCCTGCCTCAGGCAAAAGCAAATCCACTCATGGGATTGCTTTTGCCCAAGGACCTGGGTGCACTTGGTGGGTGATGCAGAAGGATGGGGAAGTCCAATGTGTACGCCAAGGGGATTTGATTTTGGGAGGGAATAGCCAGTGAATTCAATTGTATGATGTTAGTTGCTAAATAACCCTGTTTCTGTATGTCATCATTACTGCTGTTGCTGTATGCTATATCAATTATATTAGTAAGAATCACTTAAATTAAGGATGGATGGACTTTAATGAAACTGAGCCGAGCGCAGCAATGATGGAGCTAGAACGAGCTTCAGCAACTGGTGTCCAGCAACTTCCCTGAGATTGACACCTTCAACCCATGGACATGGATTGTGCCAGATACACCAGCCGTGAGCTCCGGATCTGTTTTGGGATTTTTAGCTGGGATGGGACAGGCCTTGCTTGTTTGTATGATATATCATCATGCATATATATATTTGATTATTATTATTAAATTGTTCTTGTTTCAACCCATGGGTCTCCTTCCCTTTTCCCCTGTAATTCTCTTCCTCATCCCCTGGAGGTGAGGGAGGGTGAGCAAGCGGCTGCATGGGGTTTTGTTGCCGGCCGGCCTAAAGCACGACAGAGCTATTCAATACCTTATGATGTCATGCTCAGAATGTATCTTGGGGGAGCTAGCCAAGGGAGGAGCATCGCCAGTCAGGAGCAGGCTAGGTTCTGAGTTCTGCATGGTGAGCAATTGTACCACTTGTTTTGTATTATTCTTTTATTCGTATTATTGTGGTAATTATCTTTTCTTGGTTTTGGTTTTTTTTTGTTTGTTTGTGTGCTGTCCTATTAAATTGTCCTTATCCCAACCCACAAGTTTTACCCTTTTCTTTTGATTTTCTCCTCCTCATCTTACCAAGGGGGAAGAGTGAGCAAACAGCGGCACAGTTGCTTAGCTGCTGGCTGGGCTAAACCGCGACACAAGCCATTTTAATGAGCAGTTTGTGATATCTTCCAAGTCACTGGCCTCAGATGATCACATGAGTCTGGCTCATCAGTATGGATAACAAGTTTACCTCACTTCGATCTCAGTTAAATTTAATCTGCCACAGTATCACGCACTTTGGGGAACAATCAAGAGGGGTTAGAGATGTGTGCACGCCTGCAGGAATATGATCTTATTGGCATCATGGAGACATGGCGGGACAAATGCTATGACTGGATTGTCAGAATGGAAGGATACAGGCTCTTTAGGAAGGACAGGCAGGGGAAAAGAGGAGGAGGGGTTGCCCTCTATGTCAAAGACCAGCTGGAGTGCATGGAGCTGCACCTGGGGACGGATGAGGAGCGAACTGAGAGCTTATGGGTCAGAATTAAAGGGAGGGCAGGGACAAGGGACATAGTAGTGGGGATCTGCTACAGACCACCTGACCAGGAAGACCAAACAGATGAGGCCCTCTACAGACAGATAGGAGCAGCCTCATGTTCACGAGCCCTGGTCCTCATGGGGGACTTCAACCACCCCAATATCTGTTGGAAGGACAACACAGCAGGGCAAAGGCAATCCAGGAGGTTTCTGGAATGCATTGATGATAACTTCCTTCTCCAAGTGGCAGAGAAACCAACGAGGAGAGGTGCTTTGCTAGACCTTGTTCTCAGCATGTGGTGGGTTAGGCCGCTCTGGCAACTATACCCTACACAGTCCCCTCTCACCCTCCCCCACCCCAGGGATGAGGGAGAGAATCAAAGAAGAAAAAGAAAAGAGACCCGAGGGTTGAGATAAGAACAATTTACTACTACCGCTACCTATATATATATATACACAGATATGTACAAGGATAAAAATATGCAAACAAGTGATGTACAGTGTAATTGCTCACCACCCCTTGACCGAGGCCCATCTTGTTACGAAGCTGCAATCCCGAAATAGATAAAACTCGATACCACGATCCTGGATGAACGGGAGGCCCCGAGACAGAGAGCGAGAGAGAGAGAGGAAAAAAAAACACTCTGAGAGCCCGAAAGTGAGAGTCCCGGAAGGGCAAAAGCCCTTCTTTCCGGCTGACCCTCACTTTTATACTGGGCATGACGCTGCATGATATGGAATACTAATTGGCCAATTTGGCTCTCAGTCTTAAATTCAGGTACAAATCGTAAGGAGACTCGTGGACCCCTTGTCCCGGCTATACTCCCCCCTTATCCTCTTGAGCTCCTTCACACTGGCAAGAACCTGGCAGGCTGAAAAGTCCTTGAGACCTCAGTGCCAACTATAAACATCAGTGCGCTATCAACATTCTTCTCAGAGCGAGCCTCTGAGTAAAACCAAAACACGGAGCTCTTCTAGCTGCTAGAAAGAAGAGCTAACTCTGTCCCAGCTAAAACCAGGACACAGCAACAAAGAAAGGCTCGTGGGGAACGCGACGCTCAAGGAGAGCCTTGGCTGCAGTGATCATGAAATGGTGGAATTCAAGATTCTTAGGGAAGCAAGGAGAGCGCACAGCAAGCTCACTACCCTGGATTTCAGGAGAGCAGACTTTGGCCTCTTCAGGGATCTCCTCGGTAGAGTACAATGGGATGAAGCCCTGGAGGGAAGAGGGGCCCAAGAAAGCTGGACAATATTCAAGGATGACCTCCTCCAAGCTCAGGAGCAATGCATCCCAACAAAGAGGAAGTCAGGTAGGAACACCAGGAGGCCTGCATGGATGGACAAGGAGCTCCTGGACCAAGTCAAACAAAAAAAGGAGGCCTACAGAGGGTGGAAACAAGGACAGGTAGCCTGGGAAGAATACAGAGCAATTGTCCGAGCAACCAGGGATCAGGTTAGGAAAGCTAAAGCCCTGATAGAGTTAAATTTGGCCAGGGACATCAAGGGCAACAAGAAAGGCTTCTATAGATATGTCAGTGATAAAAAGAGATCTAGGGAAAATGTAGTCCCTCTCTGGAAGGAAACAGGGGACCTGGCTACCCGGGATATGGAGAAGACTGAGGTTCTCAATGACTTCTTTGCCTCAGTCTTCACTGGCAAGAGCTGACCTCGGTCTGACCTCGGTGACGGGCAAAGTCATGGAACAGGTTATCTTGAGTGCTATTAATGAGCACATACAGGTTAACCGAGTGATCAGGCCCAGTCAACATGGGTTTATGAAAGGCAGGTCTTGCCAATCAAACCTGATCACCTTCTATGACAGGGTGACCCGCCTGGTTGACGAGGGAAGGGCTGTGGATGTAGTTTTCCTGGACCTCAGTAAAGCCTTTGATACAGTTTCTCATAGTGTTCTGGTTGAGAAACTGGTAACTGCTGGCCTGGATAGGCACACCCTCCTTTGGGTTAAAAACTGGCTGGATGGCCGGGCCCAAAGAGTGGTGGTAAATGGGGCTAAATCCGGCTGGAGGCCGGTCACCAGTGGGGTTCCCCAGGGCTCAGTGCTGGGTCCAGTTCTGTTTAACATCTTTATCAATGACCTGGATGAGGGGATTGAATGTACCCTCAGTAAATTTGCGGATGACACCAAGCTGGGAGGCTGTGTCGATCTGCTCGAGGGTAGGGAGGCCCTTCAGAGGGATTTGAACAGACTGGATCGTTGGGCTGAGGCCAATGGCATGAGCTTTAATAAGGCCAAGTGCAGAGTCCTTCACTTGGGGTATAAAAACCCCAAGCATCGCTATAGGCTCGGGGAGGAGTGGCTGGAGAGCTGCCTGGCGGAGAAGGACCTGGGGGTGTTGGTTGACTACCGGCTTGATATGAGCCAGCAGTGTGCCCAGGTGGCCAAAAAGGCCAATGGGATACTGGCGTGTATCAAGAATAGTGTGACCAGCAGGAGCAGGGAAGTGATCCTGCCCCTGTACTCGGCACTGGTGAGGCCGCACCTGGAATATTGTGTCCAGTTTTGGGCCCCTCGCTTTAAGAGAGATATTGAGCTCCTGGAGCGAGTCCAAAGAAGGGCAACTAAACTGGTCAAGGGGCTAGAAAATAAAACTTATGAGGAGCGGCTGAGGGAGTTGGGGCTGTTTAGCCTGGAGAAGAGGAGGCTGAGGGGAGACCTGATTACGGCCTATAAATACTTGAGAAAAGATGGTGGGGAGGTAGGGGAAGGGCTCTTTACATTAGTGACGGGTGATAGAACGAGGAAATGGGCATAAGCTTAGTCAGGGGAGATTCAGGTTGGATGTTAGGAAGTATTTCTTCTCTGAAAGGGTTGTCAGCCACTGGAATAGGCTGCCCAGGGAGGTGGTTGAGTCCCCATCCCTGGATGTGTTTAAGAATAGGGTGGATGAGCTACTTGAGGATATGGTTTAATGGGGATTAGGGATGGTTGGACTCGATGATCTCTAAGGTCTTTTCCAACCTAGAAATCTATGAAATCTATGAAATCTATGAGCTCCAGCTGCACAACTCAAGTCACAGAAGGCAAAGGCAGGGACTGTGAGAATGAAGAACTGCCCACTGAAGGAGAAGATCAGGTTCAAGACCATCTAAAGAACCTGAAGGTGGACAAGTCCATGGGACCTGATGCGGTGCATCCGCGGGTCCTGAGGGAACTGGCAGATGAAGTTGCTAAGCTGCTATCCATCATATTTCAGAAGTCATGGCAGTCTGGTGAAGTTCTCACCAACTGGAAAAGGAGAAATATAGCCCCCATCTTTAAAAAGGGGAAAAAAGAAGACCCAGGGAACTACAGGCCAGTCAGTCTCACCTCTGTGCCCGGCAAGATCATGGAGCAGATCCTCCTGGCGACTATGCTAAGGCACATAGAAAATAAGGAGGTGATTGGTGACAGTCAACATGGCTTCACTAAGGGCAAATCCTGCCTGACTAATTTGGTGGCCTTCTATGATGAGGTTACAGCATTGGTAGATAAGGGAAGAGCAACTGACATCGTCTACCTGGAATTATCCAAAGCATTTGACACTGTCCCACACGACATCCTTGTCTCTAAACTGGAAAGACATGGTTTTGATGGATGGACCACTCGGTGGATAAGGAATTGGCTGGATGGTCGCTCTCAAAGAGTTGTGGTCAATGGTTCAATGTCCAAGTGGAGGCCAGTGACAAGTGGTGTTCCTCAGGGGTCAGTACTGGGGCCAGTGCTGTTTAACATCTTTGTTGGAGACATGGACAGTGGGATCGAGTGCACCCTCAGCAAGTTTGCTGATGACACCAAGCTGTGTGGTATGGTTGAC
Source organism: Tauraco erythrolophus (assembly GCF_009769465.1). Classification (NCBI taxonomy): domain Eukaryota; kingdom Metazoa; phylum Chordata; class Aves; order Musophagiformes; family Musophagidae; genus Tauraco; species Tauraco erythrolophus. The sequence continues at coordinate 12,653,550 of NC_141497.1, forward strand.
ACTCTGGAGGGAAGGGTGATTCTGCCCCTCTACTCTGCTCTCCTGAGACCCCACCTGATGGGTTGACTGTTTGGTGGTTAAGGAATTGGCTGGATGGTCACATCCAGAGGGTAGTGGCCAACTCCAGCTCTGGAGTCCTCAGTACAAGACAGACATGGACCTGTTGGAGCGAGTCCAGAGGAGGGCCTCGAAGATGATCCGAGGGCTGGGGCACCTCTCCTATGAAGACAGGCTGAGAGAGTTGGGGTTTTTCAGTCTGGAGGAGAGAAGGCTCCGGGGTGATCTTATAGCAGTCTTCCAGTACCTAAAGGGGGCTTACAGGAAAGCTGGAGAGGGACTTTTTACAAGGGCATGGAGTGACAGGACAAGGGGCAATGTCTTTATGATACGGGGATAGGTATAGGAGTAGGCATAAGACTACATAAGACTATGTTAGCTATTATTTCTATGGATAGGGATAAGAATAGGCATAAGACTCTGGGAAATACATAGCTCTGTGAAATAGCTCTGTGAATTGCTAGAAGTTATCAAATACTAATCCCTGCTTTGAAACACTAACTACCCGAAAAGAAGGCCGGTAAGAGAGACAAAATAAATGATGGCAAGGTTGTAACTCATGACCCATAGGGAGAAAAACAGACAAAGAGGAGAGATAAGGACTAACGAGAACTAACATTTGTCTTCAAGCAATAACAAGTAGGAGACAACCAGATGTCCACTCAAGGCCAGGGAAACGGTTTGGCTCTACAGGCCCAGCCAAAACAAGAGTTTTAGAGTTTTAGGGAAGAAGTGAAAACACACAGCGAGGAAGACCTACGGCCTTCATCCCAAAGACCCCTGCCCACGACCACCAGGAGGCGTGTCAAGGAGGAGCCTGAGGCGGATCCTGAGGCGGGGGCTATGGAAATGATCTCCAGGGAGAGACTGCCCTTTTGGGGGAGGGGGTGATGAGTATGTCTGTATAAATACAAGAAAAACTGCTACGGCGGGTGTGCACGTTTGTGGTGGAGCGATCCCCCGTGCACCCAGCGCTGCAATAAACATACCTACTTTACAACTTTCCAAGTTGTGGAGTCTGTTTCCGCACATCAGTTTTGGCGAGCCAGGCAGGAGACTCTCTGCTCGACTGTGGAACCGACTGCGGAGCGGACGCCCCTAGGCGCGCCCCGAGAACTTTCCTCGGAGGAGCCTCCTCTCCTCAGCCGATTACCCAGAGGCAGACAAGGACTTCCTGAGCCGCGGACAAACGGTATGTTTGGGTAAGAATGGCCGGAGACGTCCGGCATATGGGGCTGCTGGTAAATCGCGCGGAGACGTCCGGCGTGCAGCATTGTCCCCGGGCAGGGCAGGGTGCCCTGCGGTAAGGAGGGCCCTGGGGAGTTTGCTGCCTTAGAGGATCAGAGACTGGTGAGCTGGAATCTGTGCCAGCAAGAACCAGAGACTGAGACCAGGGACTGGTGAGCTGGAATCCAGATCCGGAGACTGGGCCAGCAAGAACCAGGGACTGGCAGGCCGCTAGCGATCTTGCGAGCAGATCGAGCAAACTCAGAGGCTGTCGCTACTTCCCTGAATGGCGAGGCGCCGTTTTGGCATTTCACTTGGGCGCCCGAACACTGAGTCTGACACAGAGGGGTGGGTAAGTAGCGCAACCTCACAGTCATATGGCTTATGGAATATTAGCAGCTGCAGAAGGGGTAATACCTGGATCGGTAATTGTCTGTTATCTGCTCTGTTATATGTTCTTTTGTTCCTGTCATTCTGTGTTTTGTGTAAGTAACAAGAGAAGACATTTCGTTCCAGCCGCACCTGGCCCTATACCCTGAAAAGGGTGAGAGGTGTCAGAAAGCAATGGGGACGATTTGAAATCTCTATATACTGTTATCTATTGCAAAATCTGGTACCCTGTATTTCGTAAAGTTTATACCATTCAAAGTTTATATCGTCTAACATCAGCGCATGTGATAAGGCCTTTTAATGTTTGTATAAGTTTGCTGGGCCAGCCCTGCAATGTGTGATTGTGTGATTAATCACTGAGTGTTTAAGCGAGTGAGACGCAGCCTGGCTGCGGAGCAAGCGTGCCGTTCTGATCCATGGTCCCATGTTCTCCGTGAGGAGAGCGGCCGGAGACGAGTGAAGCGTGTGATACCGTAAAAGCGTATGTGTGAGTGGGTGAGACGTGTAGTTGTGCACAAAGCGAGTGCAGAGTCTGAATCCGTGGTTCAGTTCTCCCACGAGGGAAACAGCCGGAGACAGACAAAGCAAGTGACAAACTAAAAATTGTATTATTATTATTCACATGAGCATCAGACAGAATATTAAGGTGCAGCTAAAAGGGAGAAATGGAGTAAAGGGAAAGTAAGTGAAATGGGGGGAGGAAAAAGTAAACCTTATGAAAAATCCCCTTTGGGTTGTATATTAACACACTGGAAAGATATAGTGGGACAAGGAGGCACGGAGAATACAAAGAAACTAATCAAATATTGTAACCAATGGTGGCTGCTTTATAAGCTAGAAAATGAAGCTAAATGGCCCAGTGAGGGTGGAACACTAAACTATGACACGCTTTTACAATTAATGTGTTGTTCCTAAGAAGGGAAGAAAAATGGGATAAAGTTAAATACGCAGATATGCTCTTTGTTCTCCGAAATAACCCTGAATGACAGAGAGATTGCGGACTAATGCCTCCATGAGATCCTATAGTCCTCGCATTAGAAAAAGAAAACAAGAGGGAGAACAAAAATAAATTAAAAAGCTCCTGCTCAGTCTGCAGCATTGGACAAAGGTGTACTAGAAAAAGTAAAACCCGCCAGGGCACAGAACAAGATCTAACTGATATTTTCAAGCCTCCCCCTCAGTCTCAGGAGCAAAATGAGGACTCAAACGAGACCCCTACTCCTCCAGACAGCCCGATATCCTCCCGCACTAAGAAAAAACGGCCGGCGGCAGCAGAGCAGCCAACAGCACCAATTCTGCAGGCACCCCTCCGGGAAGTAGTAGGACCGGATAGTGGGACAATAAGAATTAAGGTACCATTTTCCTATAATGATTTAAGGAAATGGAAGACAGCTGCTCAGGAATATCGCAGCGATACAGTAAGCACCACCCAAAATCTTAGATTCATAATAAAGCAGCGCAACCCTGATTGGAATGATATGCAATTATTGCTAGAATGTTAACTGAGACAAAGAAACAATTAGTCATAAAAACTGCCAAGGATCTTGCAAAAGATCACTATGAGGCTAGGGGAGGAACAAAAGGAAATAGAATTTTTACTAGATACAGTGGCAACATATTCCATTTTAAATCAAGCCTTAATGCCTTTAGGAAATTATTACATTGTAGTAAAAGGAGCAACTGGCCAGAGTGAAAAGGCTTACTTTTTGAATTTTTAAAATATAAACTGGGTAAGCAAGTGGGCATTCATAAATTCTTGTATATGCCGAACTCCCCAAAAGCCCTTTTGGGAAGAGATCTATTAGAACAATTGGGAGCCACGATAAAATTCAAGAAAGGTGAAATTACTCTGGAGGTAAATGATCATCAGTATGTACAAATAATGAGCTTGCTTTTAGTTAATATTCCCACAGAAGGAAAAATCGACACGGAAATCACTGACCGGGTGTATCCAGAAGTTTGGGCAACTGATGTACCAGGATGTGCCACAAATGTCCAGCCAGTGGTAAAAGAAATCATAGAAACAAAATAGCAGAGGATCAATACACTGTGGTTGCTAATCCATATACCCTGTTAACCACTCTGACTCCTGATTTGACTTGGTTTACAGTTTTAGATTTAAAAGATGCCTTCTTTTGCCTCCCTCTCCATGAAGCCAGTCAGAAAATCTTTACTTTTGAATGGGAAAATCCCAAGAGTGGTCGAAAGACCCAGCTCACCTGGACGGTGTTGCCACAAGGTTTTAAGAACAGCCCTACGATTTTCAGAAACCAGCCAGCAAAAGACCTAGAGTCATGGGAACCACCACAAGAAGAAAGAAAAGTATTACAATATGTAGATGACCTCCTTACCGCGACCAAGACCAGAGAATCCTGTGTCATCTGGACTGTAAGTTTACTAAATTTTCTTGGGCTCCAGGGGTACCGGGTTTCTCAGAGAAAGGCACAAATAACATTGCAACAAGTTACAAATCCTGGGTATGAAATCAGTGCTGGTCAGTGTTTCCTGGGTCAAGCCCAGAAAGAAGCCATATGCCAGACCCCTCAACCACAGACTGTGAAAGAGCTACGAACTTTCTTAGGAATGATGGGGTGGTGTCGGCTCTGGATATACAACTATGACTTGCTTGTTAAACCGCTGTATTCTTTAGTAACATCCAGCCAAAATACCTCCAATGGGATACGGAGCATCCCACCAGCTGAAAAAGGCCCTGGTGTCAGCGCCAGCATTGGGACTTCCTGATGTGAGTAAACCATTTTTCTCAGAGAATAGCATTAGGGATACTGGCATGGGACCTGGGACCATGCAGACGAGCTGTGGCGTACTTTTCCAAACAACTGGATGTTGCCGCAAAAGGATGGCCCAGTTGCCTGAGGGCAGTGGCAGCAGTCATCTTGAATATTCAAGAGGCCCGGAAGTTTACCTTAGGCCAGAAAATGACGGTTTTCGTGTCCCACACAGTGTCCACAGTCCTTGAAGCAAAAGGGGGACATTGGCTCTCCCGCAGAGGTTCCTGAGGTATCGAGCCATCATGGCCGAACAGGATGATGTTGAAATTATAACTACTAACATTGTTAACCCAGCTTGATTTCTCAGTGGGAACACTGGAGAATGAGTGAATCGTGACTTTCTCGAAACAATTGAGGCGACACACTCCAGCCGCGCTGACTTCAAAGATGCCCCCATGAAGAGGGTAGAACACTGGTTCACAGACGGAAGCAGTTATGAGTGGAATGCGACATTTGGGATACGCCGTCACCACTTCTGAAAAGGTAATAGAATCGGGACCATTACCAGCTGACACCTTGGCACAGAAAGCTGAAATCATAACCCTGACTTGAGCTCTAGAAAGAGCTGAAGGAAAAGCTATCAAGCATGCAGAGAGACTTTAAAACTTTTAATGCAGTACAACTTCCTGAAAGAGTGGCAATTATGCACATTGGCACACCAGAAGGTGAGCACAGAATTGGAAAGAGGGAATGAACTGGTGGATAGAGAGGCAAAACAGGCTGCTAGAAAAGAGATACAGGTAGAAGGGGCACTAATCCCCAATGGATGTATATCTTTAGAAGGTAAGCCAGAATATACAAAAGATGACCGTAAACTCATTACAGATCTAGAAGGATCATATAATGAGGATGGGTGGGCCATGACACCACACAAAAACTTACAGTTCCTTCTTATATGGTTTGGCCATTAGCCCGAGAAGAACACAAGAAAGGCCATTGTGGGGTGGAAGCATTATACAAATATCTTATCAAAAGTATAGTGGCTCGAAATCTGTATACCGCTGTCAGACAAGTAACTCAGCAATGTGATCTCTGCCTCCAGACTAGTCCAAAGACCATTGCACAGCCAGAAATAGGCCAAATTGGGAAAGGGAATGCTCCAGGACAACATTGGCAAATTGATTTCTCAGAACTTCCTAGAAAAGGGGGGTATCAATATTTGCTTGTACTAACTGATACCTTTTCAGGCTGGCCAGAAACCTTTCCGTGTAGAACAGCTAAAGCTCGAGAAATAACCAAAGCATTACTCCAAGAAATAATACCCAGGTTTGGAGTCCCAGCACTAATATCCTCAGACAGAGGAACCACACTTCATCTCTAAGGTAGTGCAACAAATTAGTCACCATCTAGGAATAGATTGGCAATTACATACTCCATATTGGCCACAATTGAGTGGCCAAGTAGAGAAAATAAATCATTTGATTAAACAACAAATTGTTAAATTGGGACAGGAAACTAATTTGGCTTGGCCCCAATCTATGGGCGGCCTTATGGAGTACAAAAGGGGGTGTCTTCACAAATTGGTGAAGAAATTATGACTTCCTATATGGTGGCATGAAGCAAACAACTCAGAGAAATTGAAAAACAGGTATTTGGAACTCGGAGCAGAGGTCTAGATGGACCTGTACATAATATACAACCTGGAGATTTTGTATATGTCAAGTCTCTTGCAGGAAGAACTTTGGAACCACAATGGGAAGGACCATTCCAAGTACTCCTCACCTCCTACACAGCAATCAAGATCAAGGAGCAGAATGCCTGGATTCATCACACCAGAGTAAAAAGTCCATAGATCTCCATGGAAGGTCACGCAAGTCCAACCAGGGAAATTACTTTTCTAACAGTCATAATTATAATTTAGGGGTGGGAAAGCACTTGTAGCCAGAATGATACTGAGTGGCCTTGGTAGGTATATTGGATCCATGGAGAAATACTCTGCTCGAGAAGGTTTAAATCTATCTACTGTGGTTATGTATGGAAATCAAGAATATTTAAAACAAGAATGGAGTAAGGATACAAAGGGAATTCACCAACTTCAGGGAAATGTAGAAAAAAAAATCAAAGTAGGATGCCAAATTATTAATTGCCCCACCCATAAAAAGGCATCCCAAATTACCAAAATTACTATCTCAATTACTCCCACAAATAATGTGCTTCTAAAGAATTAGATTGTTGGCATAATTTCACACTAGTGCAAAACCACTGAAGTGGCTTGTCTCTGAGCCAATAGTGCTATTGGACTTTCATTTAAATTTAAAATAAACACTGGGCCAGTTACAACAATGCCCGCTGCGATAGTTACACATCATAAAGAGATAAGTCTACCACACGACCTATGCCAGTACCTAAGCTAGAACCCAAAATTTATGAAATTGGTCCATGTGTAATAAGAAACACAGGACAGCAGTAAGTGTTATTCAACCCAGAATAGTCTCTCAAAAGGGTTGAGTTATCAATGCAGATTAATGTATCAGAAATCCAACCATTGTGTTCTCCTTTCTTACAAACCTTTTATGAAGGATGGGCTACTTGGCTAAGAAAGAGGAAAGGTATTTCTCAAAGACAAAAAACAAGAGACCTGACGGGGCTATTAGGAACAGGGTTGGGAGTTCTGAGTACCATGGACTCAGAAGTAATAATGAACAAGCTGGCTGCTGTCACTAGAGATCTGTCAAAACTGCAATGGCCCTTACAATCCTCGTTATTGACTTTAGGAGCTCACCAGTGGTTAGCATCACAAATCTGACCAGATTGGGAACAAACAAACATAAGAGACCACAATATAATTGTAGATGTGATCGACGGGCTACAAGCCAATATCTCACTAGCCCTGAGTTGTGTTCAGGCCCAACTATGAATGCAATCAGATACTATAGTATCGCCTCTATTCTAAGAGAAGGAGAAGAAGGAATATTTCCCACTGAAATCCTAAAGGTAGTCTGGGATGGTGCCACAAGTAAAGAAAGAGAGCTTCAATCCTGGTGGAATATGGTAAATTTTACTTGTAGCCCCACCACGCACACAGTTACAGCCTTTGTACTAACCATTTGTAATGTTCTAAAAACTGTGATCCATCCCATTATAGCTTTAGAACCCTGCTTTATCCTTTCGAACATAGAACATGGGCCCAAAGGGTAAGAGACAGATGACAAGCTCTAAAATCCTGCATTGTGTGAGAACAAGGATTTCTAAGTGAAAGTAATACCCTATGAGCACAAGATATCTGTCTTGATACTGATCAAAAGGTGTGTCATTTTGAAATTCACCCTGATGTTGGCTCAAAGACAATCATAATATATGCAGGGAAAGGCTGTGCATGCCTACGAACAAAATGTAGCTCCATATTTGTAGAAGAAACGGAAGTAGGCACTAAAAATCATTCAGACTTCTGCATCTGTAATTTCACTCGAATCACGGGATGTGACTTCCACTATTCTGCTCCTGTCACATCCCATCATATTCTAAAATCAGACTATACATTGATCTACGAGTTAATACCCACACCTATAGGAACAAATCTAACTTTGATAAAGAAATTGCTACAGCATCCTGGTTTAAAGCAAATACTGGGCAAATTAGAAAGAGCAGACAGAAAACTCTGGTGACAGTTCATTATGATGCAAACAAGATAAAGAAAATTGTAAAAAGAGAGTAGAGAAGGATGGAGAACATAAATGGTGGGAAGCACTTTTGGATGGTCAGGATTTTTCAATCATCTAATACATCCTGTTACAATACTGTTAATAGCTACAGCTGCCTTGATGCTGTTACTAACACTGCTGTACGTATGGATTTGGTGTGTGTTTCGAAGGGTCTCTTCAATGCACAAAGCATTATATCAATCGGGACACTTAGGCAAGTAAAAGAATTTACTTGATTTAATAGAAAAGGGGGGACTGATACGGGGATAGGTATAGGAGTAGGCATAAGACTACATAAGACTATATTAGCTATTATTTCTATGGATAGGGATAAGAATAGGCATAAGACTCTGGGAAATACATAGCTCTGTGAAATAGCTCTGTGAATTGCTAGAAGTTATCAAATACTAATCCCTGCTTTGAAACACTAACTACCCGAAAAGAAGGCCGGTAAGAGAGACAAAATAAATGATGGCAAGGTTGTAACTCGTGACCCATAGGGAGAAAAACAGACAAAGAGGAGAGATAAGGACTAACGAGAACTAACATTTGTCTTCAAGCAATAACAAGTAGGAGACAACCAGATGTCCACTCAAGGCCAGGGAAACGGTTTGGCTCTACAGGCCCAGCCAAAACAAGAGTTTTAGAGTTTTAGGGAAGAAGTGAAAACACACAGCGAGGAAGACCTACGGCCTTCATCCCAAAGACCCCTGCCCACGACCACCAGGAGGCGTGTCAAGGAGGAGCCTGAGGCAGATCCTGAGGCGGGGGCTATGGAAATGATCTCCAGGGAGAGACTGCCCTTTTCAGGGAGGGGGTGATGAGTATGTCTGTATAAATACAAGAAAAACTGCTACGGCGGGTGTGCACGTTTGTGGTGGAGCGATCCCCCGTGCACCCAGCACTGCAATAAACATACCTACTTTACAACTTTCCAAGTTGTGGAGTCTGTTTCCGCACATCATTTAAACTGAAAGAGGGGAGATTTCAATTAGATCTAAGGAAGAAATTCTTCTCTCTGAGTGTGATGAGGCACTGGAACAGGTTGCCCAGAGAAGTTGTGGATGTCCCATCCCTGGAAGTGTTCAAGGCCAGGTTGAATTAGGCTTTGAGCAACCTGGTGTAGTGGAGGGTGTCCCTGTCCATGGCAGTGGGGTTGGAACTAGATGATCTTTAAGGTCCCTTCCAACTCTAACCATTCTATGATTCTATGAATTTCCCAATAGGTTTCTGTCTCTCAACAGCTTCTTATAGGATTTGTTGGCTGTTTTTAGGTGAATGCAATTTGCAAAAAATTACCATCTTGGTGCGATTTTTCTCCTTCATTCTCTCTCTCCTTCTGTTTTCACACATTATATGAAACTGTTGGTTCCTCCACACATCCCTGGGAGGATCTCATCTCATTGATAATAGGGGCAGATATTTACTCTATTGCATCAAGACTGACATTAAGGTGCTCCCCCTTGGAACATGTATGCACTGCAGGCCTCATTGGATCTGGCCTCATAGACTGGGAAATGTGAAAGCAAGACAGAGTGATGCTCTCAGTAGCTTAAAAGAGCCCAGTTCCCGTAAAAGCCTATTGTCTGCCACTGAAATGTTTTGCAGCTCTCTATTTCTGCTGTTCACAGTTCAGCTGCCCAAAGCTCAGATCATCTAATATCATATTCCTCCCAAGTATCCTTACACATGGTGATGGGGCAAATGCTCACCCAAAAGAAGCATGTGGTCATTTAGTTCAGGTAAAACAATGGGTTTTACCACTCTCTGACAGGTAATTTTGCAAAGCTGATTGTCTCCGTGGAATCACAGAATCACAGAACCACAGAATGTTAGGGATGGGAAGGGACCTCAAAGGATCATCTAGTCCAATCCCCCTGCTGGAGCAGGACCACCTAGATTAGATCACACAAGAACGCGTCCAGGCGGGTTTTGAACATCTCCAGAGAAGGAGACTCCACAACCTCTCTGGGAAGCCTGTTCCAGTGTTCTGTTACCCTTACTGGGAAGAAGTTCTTCCTCATGTTTAAGTGGAACCTCCTATGTTCCAGCTTATATCCATTTCCCCTAGTCCTATCATTGGATGCCACTGAGAAGAGCCTGGCTCCATCCTCATGACAGTCACCCTTTACATATTTATAAACATTAATAAGGTCCCCCCTCAGTCTCCTCTTCTCCAAGCGAAAGAGACCCAGCTCCCTCAGCCTTTCCTCATAAGGGAGATGCTCCACTCCCTTCATCATCTTTGTGGCCCTGCGCTGGACTCTCTCAAGCAGTTCCTTGTCCTTCTTGAACTGAGGGGCCCAGAACTGGACACGATATTCCAGATGCGGCCTCACCAGGGCAGAATAGAGGGGGAGGAGAACCTCTCTCGACCTACTAACCACACCTGTTGCAGCCCAAGTGTTAACAGTAAGGAATGTGTATCAGCGAATATAAAAAGAACACTGTCCTTGAGATAAGAAGGTAGGTTGAAGCTGTGAAAAACACACTGTCCCTGGGAAAAACAAGAAGGATGAAACTATGAAAAACAAGATTCTGAGCAAAACATACTAACTGCAAAAATAGTAAAATATTGTAACAAACGTAGAAATCTCTATCCAATCACAGTGTGTATCATACTCGTGCTTGTCGCGTGAACAGTAGTGCTAGACCAATTAGCTTGCTAAGTACAGCGCATGAAAGCGTGCACAGAACCGAGCTATGCTATAAAAAGAGCAGTGTCACAGAATAAAGCTGAAGCCTTTTTACTCATCATATTGATGCGTCTTGCTTCCCCGTCTTCGGCCGCAACACACACCCCTTCTAATACACCCCAGGATGCCATTGGCCTTCTTGGCCACAAGGGCACATTGCTGGCTCATGGTCATCCTGCTGTCCACCAGGACCCCCAGGTCCCTTTCCCCTGTGCTGTTCCCCAACAGTTCAGTCCCCAACTTGTACTGGTACATGGGGTTGTTCTTACCCAAATGCAAGACTCTACACTTGCCCTTGTTGTATTTCATTAAATTTCTCCCCACCCAACTCTCCAGCCTGTCCAGGTCTCTCTGAATGGCAGCACAGCCTTCAGGTGCATCAGCCACTCCTCCCAGTTTAGTGTCATCAGCAAACTTGCTGACCATGCACTCTATTCCCTCATCCAAGTCATTGATGAATATGTTGAACAATACTGGTCCCAGTACTGACCCTTGAGGGACTCCACTGGATACAGGCCTCCAACTGGACTCTGTCCCAATGACCACAACTCTCTGGCTTCTATCCTTCAGCCAGTTCACAATCCACCTCACTACCCGATCATCCAGACCACACTTCCTCAGTTTAGCTGTGAGGATGCCGTGGGAGACTGTGTCAAATCATAGAATCATAGAATCATAGAATGGTTAGGGTTGGAAGGGGACCTCAAAGATCATCTAGTTCCAACCCCCCTGCCATGGGCAGGGAAACCCTCCACTACACCAGGTTGCCCAAAGCCTCATCCAACCTGGCCTTGAACACTGCCAGGGATGGGGCATCCACAACTTCTCTGGGCAACCTGTTCCACTGCCTCACCACCCTCTGAGTGAAAAATTTCTTTCTTATATCTACTCTAAATCTGCCCTCTTTCAGTTTAAATCCATTGCCCCTTGTCCTATCACTACACACCCTTGTAAAAAGTCCCTCTCCAGCTTTCCTGTAGGCCCCCTTTAAGTACTGGAAGGCTGCTATAAGATCACCCCGGAGCCTTCTCTTCTCCAGGCTGAACAGCCCCAACTCTCTCAGCCTGTCTTCATAGCAGAGGTGCTCCAGTCCTCGGATCATCTTCGTGGCCTTCCTCTGGACTCGTTCCAGTAGCTCCATGTCCTTCTTGTGTTGGGGACTCCAGAGCTGAACACAGTATTCCAGGTGGGGTCTCATGAGAGTTGAGTAGAGGGGCAGAATCACTTCCCTCGACCTGCTGGCCACGCTCCTTTTGATACAGCCCAGGATACGGTTGGCTTTACTGAAGTCAAGATAGACCACATCCACTGCTCTACCATCATCCACCCACTGGGTGATGTCCTCATAAAAGGCTATCAGGTTTGTCAAGCACGACTTGCCCTTAGTGAAGCCATATTGACTGCCCCTAATGACCCTCTTATCCTTGATATGCCTAGAGACAGCACCAAGGATAAGTTCCATTATCATGGTCCTCTCTTTGTTCTTCTCATCTTACACTAATTTATCTGAGTCCATTTTCTCACCAAGAGAAAATGTCCTGCACTTGCTTGTTAGTTTAACAGCAATATGGTGAAGAGGTGGACCACAGTGACTGGTAATGCTTCTGTACTGAAAAGGCCAATGTGTGGCCAGTAGATGTGCACACTATAGTGGTGGATGAATGAATGATTGGACAGATCATCCTCCCAGGCACTGGTCCTATGTGAACCTGATTTTTCTTTATTAAATAGTCATATTGCTTTAAAGAAAGCTACTACCTGCTCACGTTACTACTTTGTCCCTTCCAAGTAGCATTAGACAGTCAGCTGGTTAGTTGTTTGATTTTTTTTTAAAAAAAGACATAATGTCTTTTCTAAAATGCTATAAGATGTTCTCAGAGTTTCAGGAGAGATAATGGAACTGAAGTACTTTCTGACATGGACAAATATGAGACTGAAAACAGTATGTGGCAAAAGTCAGGCAGGGAAAGGACCGCAATGTCACAGCATGAAAGGGAGCAGATCCTCACTGGGCACCTGCGGGCAGGCGGCTAGGAGGGAAAGGGTCTATGACGTGTCTACAAGGAAGGAGCTGGCTAGACTGAGGAGTGTGGAGAAACCTTTTGGCTGCTGCAGCATCCTGTGAAAGTTCTTTCCCTATGCAGGCTAACTAAGAAACACCTGTAGCTCGTTACACTGGGAAAGTTACCTTGAAACAGGTGCTGTAGCATTCAGCCAATCACTCTGGGAGATGGATGGTCAAGTGACCAATAGCCTTGACCCATCTAGCAAACCATGTGACTCCTGACTATTTAAGGCAGGGCGTTTACTCCTAAGGGTGAGGCATTTCCTCCTGAGCCTTGGAGGAGTGTGGTCCTTCCTTAGAGTAGAGCCTAAAGCATTTGCATTAGAACATTGGTCTGCTTGGAGCCCCCTGAAGCCTTCCAGCTGCGACAGAGGAGTAGGAGGAGAAAAGATGGAGTGGGCAATTAGAAAGAAAACGGAGAGAAAAAGGAGCCCTCTGAAGATTTAGATGGGTCACATAAACAGTGAGATGTAAGGGACTGGATGAAGCATTTGAAATGCAGCCTTCATTAATCTTTTATCTCTCTTATCTCAGACTAATTTATTTTATGGACATCTGTTCCTGATGATTTATCAAGATGATTATCAGGCAAACTTATTGGTGTTTTTGAACTGTTTCTTAAGCAGGAATTTTCAAGATTTCTTAAGGCCTTGTGCTGATTTTCTACATTTCCCTATATTTGAAGACATGAATCACCAAGTCACTCTTATTTCTGTGCTATCTATCAGGAAATTTCCAGATTATTTTCTCTTGCCTCCAGTAGCTATGGAAGCTATTGCTACCCAGTGGGCTCATGGTCAAATCACATGTTGTGCCAGTTGCCCCAAGAAAAGACTAGAAATTGTGGACAGGAAAGTTGGGAGTAACCAAGGGGCAAACGTCCAGCTGCTCTCCAAACATGCTACGCCTGAGCAAATAATTCAGAGCAAGTAACTGATTAAATTAATTTGACTTTTATTTTAATTGATTTCATCTACAAGCTGTCTGCAAAAATTTACTATTTTCTCAAAAAACAAGAAGTGCCATTAAGTTCTAGAGAGTATAAAGGTCAGGAGATACTTTCAGTCAGTGCAGTGGCAACATAGCTTCCCCCAGGAGAGGGAGTCTCCAAGGGAAAGCATACCTGTCTTCTTCTGGCTTAATCCTCGTTGCCAGCACCATGGAAAGCAAAGCTTTTAGAGCTGAGGATAGGATTTATGTGAGGAAGCTACAGATACAAACATGATAACCATGAGAGATGTTTTATCTGCTAGGTATTTATTGATAGTAAGAAATAAAGTCTATCACTTAAAAAGCATACAGGCTTCCTGCTGATGGTACTGCACTTGCTTGATCATGTCCTTGCTATCCAGCCTTTTGTCCTTGTTTGCATCTGAGAATAGTCAGGAGGGGATTGGACTGCCAGGACAGGTACCTGAACTGACTTGCAAGGTACACCGTATGTGAGCAAAGATGTCACTGTCTGACTACACTAGACAACATGCTTAGCTGTGTAAGGAAAGAGTGTAAGAGACTCCTTTTATTTAGGAACAGTCTTAGGAGATTGTCCAAAGGTATCACCAGGGGGACTATATGCAGTGTGTCTCCATTTCTATGAACATATGCTTTCCCTAATAGCTGCCTTTGAGAAAGTTTTGCTGTGGCGGAAGACTTCCACGTGCAATGGCCTGTAAGCAAACTGGTCTTGGCACAAACATAAATGCATGTCACAAATACAATGGAGTTACCTGTGCTTACAAATGTAGATCATGGTGATAGTTATGACAATGTAAAATGGTGATTTTTCATTAAGTGGTTCTGCATATGAGAAGCTGCGAGCAGAGGAAGTCTTCTCATTACTTTAAGCTGGCTTTACGATCAATGCACATTGCTTTGACCTTTAAGAGCTTGTCCTGTTTTCAGCTGGGACAGAGTTAGCTCTTCCTTTTAGCAGCTAGAAGAGCTCCGTGTTTTGGTTTTACTCAGAGGCTCGCTCTGAGAAGAATGTTGATAGCAAGCTGATGTTTGTGGTTGGACATGAGACTCCAAAGACTTTTCAGTGTGCTGGAGTGCAGAAGCACGGCAGGATAAGGGGGGAGCATAGCCGGGACAAGGGGGCCACGATTCCCCTTGTGATTTGTGGTGGAACTTAAGACTGAGGGCCAAACTGGCCAATTAGTATTCCATATCATGCAGCGTCATGCCCAGTATAAAAGTGAGGGTCAGCTGGAAAGAAGGGCTTTTTGTGCTTTGGATCTTTCGCCGCTTCATTCTTCTCTCTAAATTAGAGAGTCATGGGTTTGATGGATGGACCACTCGGTGGATAAGGAATTGGCTCAATGGCCGCACTCAGAGAGTAGTGGTCAACGGCTCGATGTCCAAGTGGAGACCGGTCACGAGTGGCGTCCCTCAGGGGTCCGTGTTGGGCCCGGCCCTCTTCAACATCTTTGTCGGTGACGTGGACAGTGGCATGGAGTGCACCCTCAGCAAGTTCGCCGATGACACCAAGCTGTGTGGTGCCGTCGACACGCTGGAAGGGAGGGATGCCATCCAGAGGGACCTTGACAGGCTGGAGAGGTGGGCCCGTACCAACCTCATGAAGTTTAACCAGGCCAAATGCAAGGTCCTACATCTGGGTCGTGGCAATCCCAGGCATAAATACAGACTGGGTGGTGATTGGATCGAGAGCAGCCCTGAGGAGAAGGACTTGGGAGTACTGGTGGACGAGAAGCTCAATATGAGCCGGCAATGTGCTCTTGTGGCCCAGAAGGCCAACCGCGTCCTGGGCTGCATCAAGAGGAGCGTGGCCAGCAGGTCGAGGGAGGTGATTCTCCCCCTCTACTCTGCCCTCATGAGACCTCACTTGGAGTACTGCGTCCAGTTCTGGAGTCCCCAACATAAGAAGGACATGGACCAGTTGGAGAGGGTCCAGAGGAGGGTCACGAAGATGATAAGAGGGCTGGAGCACCTTTCCTATGAGGACAGGCTGAAAGAGTTGGGGCTGTTCAGCCTGGAGAAGAGGAGGCTCTGGGGTGACCTTATAGCGGTCTTCCAGTACCTCAAGGGGGCCTACAGGAAAGATGGGGAGAGGCTGTTCAGGAGGGCCAGTTATGATAGGACAAGGGGTAATGGTTTTAAAATAGAGGGAGGTAGGTTCAGGTTGGATATTAGGAAAAAATTTTTTACTATGAGAGTGGTAGAACACTGGAACAGGTTGCCCAGAGAGGTGGTGGATGCTCCATCCCTGGAGACGTTCAAGGCCAGGTTGGACAAGGCCCTGAGCAACCTGATCTAGTTGGAGATATCCCTGTTCCTTGCAGGGGGGTTGGACTAGATGACCTGTGAAGGTCCCTTCCAGCCCTAACCATTCTATGATTCTATGATTCTGCTCTTTTGCGCTTGCTGCGCTTTTGCTCTATTGCTTTTTTTTTTTTTTCCCCTCTCTCTTCCAGTACTCCCACTCTTGGAGTACTATCTCTCTCTGCCCCTCTCTATTTCGGGGCCTCGTGTTCGTCCGGGATTGCAGCTTCGGGACGAGACGGGCTGCGGATAAGAGGGGGTGGTGAGCATCTACACTGTGTATTAAATCATCTGTATTAAATTGTTCTTATCTCAACCCACGGGTTTCCCGTTTCTCCTTTAATTCTCTCCCTCATTCCTGAGGGTGGGGGAGGGTGAGTGACCGGCTGTGTGGGTTCGGTTGCTGGAGCGGCCTAACCCATGACAGTCTTAATTGGTGCCCAATGTGGGGCACGAAGGGGTTGAGATAAGGAAAGTATATTGCTGTGATCGGACATTGGCTTTTTCCTGGATGTTGCTAGCCAGAATGTTGTTTCTAGTGCTTTCATATATGTTACCAGAAATCTATAATTTACTGCCTTATCTGCCTTATATGATATTAGGTGGAATGTTTATGCGGTTTTCTGGCTCTGGGTGTTGGACTGGCATGAAAAGTATGTTATCGGTAATTAAGGGTTTTGGTATACCGTACGGTGTAACACTGATAAGATTATCGGTGCTGGGACCGGCCCAGTCTTTGTATTCGGCGGTGCAGAGGGGAATGGTGATGTGGAGCTCGTTTATTAATTTTGAGTGTCACCTGGCAGATATCATTGCCAATTATACTGGTGACTGGTCACTCCCGTGACAAGCACTATAGCTACTCAGACTACAACAGTATCAGTTGCCCCCATAAGGAAAAGAAAATGTATACAAAAGTTAGAAGATGAAGAAGAGCAATCAGGGCCATCACAACAACCAGACAAAGAAGAGCAACCAGGGCCATCACAACGATTGGAGGAAGAGCAACCGAGGAAATGTCTGCGAAAGTCAGAATGCAGAGGAGAGGATGATGATGATGAGCAACCAGGGCCATCACGAGAAATGAAGCGGGAACGTTCTGTTTCACCCCAGAGAAAATCTCAATGGAGGAGGAGTGACATCATAGATGAGACGATAACCACCCGATCTCTAAAAATGAGCGAGCTGCGAGATATTCAAAAAGATTATGGCCGTCTTAGAGGTGAGCCCATTGTCACTTGGTTGCTCAGATGCTGGGACATGGGAGCCAATAGTCTGGAGTTAGATGGTAACAAAGCCAGGCAGCTAGGAGCCCTTGCCATGGATGGAGGCATTGATAAAGCAATTGGAAGACAGACACAAGTTCGCAGCCTCTGGAGACGGCTCCTGGCAGCTATAAAGGAAAGGTATCCCTACGAGGATGAGGTGCCATGTAACGTAAGCGAGTGGACCAACATAGAAAAAGCTATTCAGTATCTGAGAGAACTGGCTGTGCGAGAGTTGATTTATCTTGACTCGAGAAGCGGACCAAGACTCGAAGATCCAGATGATGTCCGGTGCACATGACCAATGTGGCAAAAGATTCAATGGAGTGCGCAACCAGCATATTCCACCTCATTGGCAATAATGGACTTCGGAGACGATGAAGCACCACTATCCGTAGGTACTCTGGTCACCTACCTCCAACGATATGATGATAATACTTCTATATGAACCTGTGCTGCGGCTGTGGAAAAGCTGTCTGAGGAGGTCCGAGAATTAAGAGAAAAAGTAGATTTCCCACCACCTGAACATTCTAGAATTTCAGCTGTTAGAACCAGGCGTTACCCTCCTCGAGAGAGACAAGAGAGACGGTACAGATCACGGGGTGAGCTGTGGTTCTACCTGTGTGATCATGGAGAAGACATGAGAAAGTGGGATGGAAAACCCACCTCCGCTTTAGAGGCAAGGGTACGCCAGTTGGGAGGAAGAACCAACAGAAATAGAATATTCTCCAGTTCCTCCAGGACAGCTGTTGCCCCAGTCTACAGTGAGCAGTCCACTAGTCAAAATGGGAGGGCTGATCCTCCTAGCCACCCTGACTCTAATCCTGCTGATTCCTCTGATGAATATGATAACAGGCATTAGAGGGGCCCTGCCTCCAGCCAGGTGGAGGAAAGGGACAATCGAATTTACTGGACTGTGTGGATTCGGTGGCCTGGCACATCATACCCCAAAAAGTATAACGCTCTAGTGGACACTGGTGCCCAATGCACCTTGATACTGTCAAACTTTAGAGGGGCAGAATCCATCTGTATTTCTGGAGTGACAGGGGGGTCTCAACAACTGACTGTGTTAGAGGCTGAAGTGAGCCTAACTGGAGAGCAGTGGCAAAAACACCCTATTGTAACTGGCCCAGAAGCACCGTGCATCCTTGGCATAGATTATCTTAAGAGAGGGTATTACAAGGACCCAAAAGAGTATCGGTGGGCTTTTGGCATAGCTGCAATAGAGACAGAAGAAGGCAGACAGCTGTCTACTTTGCCTGGTCTCTCAATGGACCCTTCTGCTGTGGGGTTACTGAGGGTCGAAGAACAACAGGTGCCAATTGCTACTACAACAGTGCACCGACGGCAATATCGTACCAACCGAGACTCTCTAATTCCTATTCATAAGTTGATTCGTCAACTGGAGAGTCAAGGATTCATCATGAAGTCCCGCTCACCTTTTAACAGCCCCATATGGCCTGTGCGTAAGTCCAATGGCGAGTGGAGGCTGACGGTAGACTATCGTGGCTTGAATGAAGTTACACCACCATTGAGTGCTGCCGTGCCAGATATGCTGGAACTTCAGTATGAACTGGAGTCAAAGGCAGCCAAGTGGTACGCTACAATTGATATTGCTAATGCGTTTTTCTCAATTCCTTTGACACCGGAATGCAGGCCACAGTTTGCTTTCACTTGGAGGGGCATCCAGTATACCTGAAATCAACTGCCCCAGGGGTGGAAACACAGCCCCACTATTTGCCATGGACTGATCCAGACCACACTGGAACAGGGTGAAGCCCCAGAACATTTGCAATACATCGATGACATCATTGTATGGGGCAACACAGTAGAAGAATGTAGCAAGATCCCTACTGTGGACGAGACCCGAGTCATGGCCGTACACCAATATGGTTAGAAATCATGCTCGTTTATTACAACCGACACACAGGTTATATAGCAGAATATGGCGTGACAGGACTACATTCTACAATTGGCTTACAGTTTGAGAAAATTTTGGTTCCCCAAAATCTGCTCTGGAATCGCACTAGCTATCATAAGCATGTGTGCTTCGCCTATTCCGGGTGTGTCTATGACTTAGGATCATGGTGGTATGAGGTAAATACATTCCTAAAGTCCCTATAGTACATAGAATTCCCCTTATATGCGAAGGAATACCCTGCTAAGCTCTACTATAGCCCTGAAGAAGCAGTTACTAGCATTTTGTTTTGGTACAGCCTTGCAGAAGCAGTTACTAGCATATCGTTCCCCTTTCTGGGAGTCTTGCCATCTAGACTATGCCCAAGATTCCGCTGAGCAGGAGAGTGTCAATCAGCAGGGTCATCGCGGAGAAGGGAGGCAGGCACAGCACCTTCAGGGCGTCCCCTGTTTATCCACACAGTGTGCTCTGCAGCCTCCCTCAGCTCCGCTCTGAGCCATCCCTTTTACACCCTCAACAGTCTATGAAAAAGATACTGACTGGGCGTGGCCAGTGCGTGCAACAAGGCTGCCCGGTACGTGCTCTGCTGGCTAACAGCAGTTTTTGCAGATCGCAACATGTTGTTCAATAACAACCCTCTCAGCTTCCTTTTTCAAAGTTACGTGCTCACAACTAAGTCCAGTTTGTAATTCTTCGTCATTAATTTGATGCCAGTCAATTCTTTTCCTTCCAGTAGCTACGGGTGGAATCCATACACATTCCGATCAGAAAAAACACACAAAGCATATATACAAGCAACTTTCACACACGTAATATACCTAACAATGAGAAACATAAGAACAGTTTATATATTAACATGAAATCTTCTATTACGAGTCTGTCCATTTGAACCATTCTCCTCATTTGGCGTTTCTGTGATCTCTGCTTGCTCTGCTAATTCTTGGATCTCCCCTTCTCTATCTGTAGTTTCAAAAGTTGGCTTTACGTTTCTGGCCAGTAACCAGTATGGACCTGTGGGAAAGAGAACACAAACATGCCCTCTTCCCCATGTAAGCAGAGGCACAGGGCCATCCCATGAGTTGAGTCCAGTTCCTTATAATATGCTGTCGATTCTTACAAAAATGGCACTGGGTTTAAAATTATGATCCACAGCCGTAGTATGTTGCCTAGAAGCAGACAAATTAAGAAAATGTAAAACATATGTAGCTTTGTCTAAGGATTCTTGTGGGGAAATATACGGAAGACTCCCCCTTTTTTGTTCATCAAGCATTTGTTTTAATGTTAAATGAGTTCGTTCAATAACAGCTTGTCCCGTAGGCGAATGAGGGATACGGGTAGTGTGAGTCACTCTCCAATCCTGTAAAAAGGTACTATACCGGACCACTGTCTGTCCCGATTTTCTTTGGTACTCCCATGGCTTTCTCCAGTGTGAGCAGTAGCAACAAGAAAGGCAGAAAATATATCAACAGTTACATGCACATATTTAGATCGATTAAACGATTGAATATAAGTAATATCAGTTTGCCATAATTCATTGACACATAAACCTTTTGGATTTACTCCTGCTGGAGTATTTGAAGGCACAATACGCTGACGGTCAGGGCAGACGTGTACAATCTGCTGAGCTTGATCTGCTGTCTGACCTGACAGGTAGCATCATCAACCACCAATTGACACATTGTAGGACTATTCATCATTCCTTGAGGCAGTACAATCCAATGATATTGTTGCGTGGGTCGTTCATTGTTAAGCACTGGAACTGAAAAGGCAAATCTAGGACAATCGTTAGGGTGTAAATAAATTTAAAAAAATTAAAAAGTAAAAAAAAAACCCCAATCTTTTAAATCAATCACCATCAAATGCCACATTCGGGAATCATAGTAGGATTTGGTACAGCCGGTTGTAAAGCACCTATTGGTGAAATGATTGCATTAATAGCTCTTAAATCTTTTAATATAAATCTCCGTTTTCCTGATTTCTTTGGGATAACAAATATTGGAGTATTCCATAGGCTAGTGGAGGGAAATTATATGTCCTAATTTGAGCTGTTCATCGACAATGGGACAATGTCAATATGGGACAATGGATGTGCAATAGGTGGCGAGGAGCAGGGTGTGCCTATTCACCTCACCTGGAGTACTGCGTCCAGTTCTGGAGCCCCCAACATAAGAAGGACATGGACCAGTTGGAGAGGGTCCAGAGGAGGGTCACGAAGATGATAAGAGGGCTGGAGCACCTTTCCTATGAGGACAGGCTGAAAGAGTTGGGGCTGTTCAGCCTGGAGAAGAGGAGGCTCCGGGGTGACCTTATAGCGGTCTTCCAGTACCTCAAGGGGGCCTACAGGAAAGATGGGGAGAGGCTGTTCAGGAGGGCCTGTTGTGATAGGACAAGGGGTAATGGTTTTAAAATAGAGGGAGGTAGGTTCAGGTTGGATATTAGGAAAAAATTTTTTACCATGAGAGTTGTAGAACACTGGAACAGGTTGCCCAGAGAGGTGGTGGATGCTCCATACCTGTAGACGTTCAAGGCCAGGTTGGACGAGGCCCTGAGCAACCTGATCTAGTTGGAGATATCCCTGTTCCTTGCAGGGGGGTTGGACTAGATGACCTTTGAAGGTCCCTTCCAGCCCTAACCATTCTATGATTCTATGATTCTATTCAAGATAAGTGATTGTCTTAGTTTAAGATCTCTGTGAAATGTAAAAACGTAAACCTGCGAAATGCCTCATGATGCTGCGAACCACCAGAGTGATACACAGGATGCTCTGTCACTACAGAGCAGAGAACTCTGGTGACAGTTCATCATGATGCAAAACGAAATAAAAGGGAATTGTAAAAAGTAGAAAAAGATGGAGAGCATAGATGCTGGGAAGCACTCTTTAGATGGTGTCCTAGTTTTAGCTGGGACAGAGGTTTTTTTTTAACAGCTAGAAAAGCTCCATGTTTTGGTTTTACTCAGAGGCTCACTCTGAGAAGAACGCTGATAACAAGCTGCCAAGGACTTTTCAGTGTGCCGGAGTGCAGAAGCACGGCGGGATAAGGGGAGAGCACAGATGGGACAAGGGGGACACGATTGCCCTTGTGATTTGTGTGGAACTTAAGATTGAGGGCCAAACTGGCCAATTAGTATTCCATATCGTGCAGCGTCATGCCCAGTATAAAAGTAAGGGTCAGACGGGAAGAAGGGCTTTTGCGCTTTGGCTTTTGCACTTTGGCTTTTGCCGCTTTTGCTCTTTTGCGCTTGCTGTGTTTTTCGCTCTATTGCTTTTCTTTTTTTTTTTTCTTTCTCTCTCTCTCTCCCAGTACTCCCACTCTTGGAGTACTATCTCTCCCTCTCTGCCCCTCTCTATTTTGGGGCCTCACGTTCGTCCGGGATTTGCAGTTTTCGGGACGAGACGGGCTTCGCATACGAGGGGGTGGTGAGCACCTACATTGTATTAAATCATCTGTATTAAATTGTTCTTATCTCAACCCACGGGTTTCACGTTTATCCTTTAATTCTCTCCCTCATTCCTGGGGGTGGGGGAGGGGGAGTCACCGGCTGTGTGTGGGGGGGGGCAGTTCAACCTAACCCACGACAGATGGTCACCTTACGCTTCAGGATTTTTCAGCCATTTAAAACATCCTGTTTTAACACTGTAAACAGCTACAGCTGCTTTAATATTGTTACTAACACTGCTGTACATATGGGTTTGGCACATGTTTAAGAGGATATCTTCAATGCATAAAATGTTCTATCAATCAGGAAACTTACGCAAGTAAAGGAATTTACTTGATCCAATAAAAAGGGGGGACTGATGGAGGGAATATAGGAATAGACATAAAATCACATAAGACTATATATTAGTTATTGTTTAGATATTAAATACTAACTGCTACATTAACTGTTGTATGAATTATTGCTGTGAAATGTTAGAAGTTTTGAAATACTAACTACCCAAGGAGGAGGCTGGGGTGGATCCTGAGACAGGGACTATGGAAATGATTTCCTGGGAGAGACCAACCTTCTGAGGGGGGTTATGAGTATGTTTTTATAAATACAAGAAAAACTGCTACGGCAGGTGTGCGTCTTGGTGGAGCAGAGACTCCCGGCGCACCCAGCGCTGTTTGCTTGCTTTTATTCACCTAATAAATTGTAAACTTTAGTTGGAGTTCTGTTTGGGACTCACTCATTTATCACACCGGCAGTCTGCATTAACATCTTCAATTGCTAACTGGAATAGCAAGACATCTGCAGCAGCTGGATTTTCTACTTGTCTCTGAACTGCTGTTTGCAGCCGATCAAGAAAATGTTCATAAGGTTCCTGTGCTCCCTGCCGAATGGAAGCAAAGGAAGCCTCCCCTGTCCCAAAAATCAGGGACACGTCTTAATGCTCTCTTAGCCAATTCAGTCAGTTGTTGGAAAGCCACTTGCTGTAACCCTGCCTGTGCCTGATCTTGACATGTGTGACATTTTATCCATCCCAAAATGTTTAGCTCTTGATTTAAGAAATTTAACACCTATAACACTTTAGCTATTGTTTCATTGGGAGATTTCCCTGTCATTCCCCCTTCTTGTTTTAAAAGCATATTCTCCAAAGTACCATGTGCGTGTTCTATGATCGGTTGCCCAGCAGGATTGTAAGGAATACCAGTAACATGCTCAATACCTCATGATGACAAAAATACATGTGTCTGATAAGAGGTGTATGCCAAAGTTCCTGCAAGCGTAAACCACGAGGATTAACACCATTCATTGGTGGCATGATCATATTTTAACAGCTACTACACAATTGTACAATTGAGCGGGCTTGTTGTCGTGTTAAACCAAATTGTCGCCTAATAGCATCAGCATTCTGATGGTAGAAGTCATGCGAGATTTTTGCCTGCATTAACGAGTTTGGTACCAGAGCTGCACTCGTGAGAGGCTCAGCTCGCCTGTTCCCTTCTGCTGTAGGCCCTGGAAGCGTGGTGTGCGCTCGCAGATGTACAATGGAATACGCATGTTTACGGTTTTGCAACACTGATATTAACTGTTGAAATTGCTGGAACAGAGGAGGATTAGTTATTTCCCGCAATGCCGATCGAGATGATCCAAGTTAAGATGTGCTGTCTCTCGGTAAAACCTGGGCCACGGGCAGCGGCCAAGCGGCCGCTCTCCAGGCGCAGCCTTGGTGGCGGGGCGGGGGGGGGGGGGGGGGGGGGGGGGGGAAGCGGGTGCAGCGGCGGCGGGGGGTCAGCCGTCCCTCGCTTCAGCCGGGCGGGGGTGCGGGGTGAGGACGACGACCCAGCCGCCCTGTGACGGCCACCCCCCTTGTTGCTGCTGTTGCTTTTGTTGTTGTTGTCGTGGCTCCGGCCGCTCGCGCTCCGTAACCGCTGCCGACCCCTCCCGCCGAGGACCATCAGCTGCAAAAGAACCGACACGCCAGAGGAGGGCAAAGCAGGGTTAAGTTTTGGGTGGCAGGAGGCTCCTCCTTGGCCTGACGACAGCGATGACGAAGCCGTACAGTCACCACCCCCCGAGTTCCCTTGGGCTGGCACTTCTGCTTTGTGCCCAGTTGGTGCTGGAGGGGCGGCGGGCACTTCCTCTGTTGTCCCTGAGCAAGCTGGGGGCCCCGTAGGCTCTTTAGACTCAGTTTTTTGTTCTGACACAGTTTCTCCCAACCCCTCGGCTTGTTTCCGCACCTCAGTGATAGTAGAACAGGTGGGAGCTTGCCTGCCTTTCATTGGACATGAATGTCCGACCTCAAAAAACTGCGCAATACGGGAGGGTGGTGTGATAAGCTCAATATTGTTTGTTCATCAAACCTAGAAACTAACGTTGTTACATTGTTTCACAAGAAGGCAATTGCTTAACAAGATAGCCAATATCCTGCTGAGCAAGCAAGGCTAAACCACAAAGTCAAGTTATGCAAACAAGTATGATAAAGACTGGGGAAAGAGGAAAAAGGCGGGGGGGGGGAGCGGGGAGCTCATGAAGACGAGGAGTACGTGAAGTGAGGAAGACATGGAGTCTTCATCCCTGCGACCACCAGGAGGCAAAGGAAAGCAGAAAATGACCCCCTAGCAACAAGTCATGCAGACGCAGAGTACACCACTAAGAGAAACGCCTACACCGGAAGAAGAAGAGTATAAAACAAAAGACTTTGGAAAATCGGGTGCGAGCCGTCGGCGGAGTGAAACTCCCGGGCCGCCCCGCGCTGTTTTACTTGTTGCCGCTTGCTAAATAAAGACGCCAATTTTAATTGGCTCCGTCTCCTCGCATTAATTGGTGAAACTAACTTATAACTATTTGGTGCCGTGACTCGGATAGAGGCAATCTGGTGAGAAGCCCCATACGGGGAGGCGCCCCGCTGAAAATCAGCGGCCCTGGCTGGGTGCTATCACATCACATCCTCTACCGACGATCCCTAAATTCGGCAACAAGTAAAAGAAAGCCGGCAAACCCTGTAATCTTTGTGCATGAAGCTCCGAACGAAGACGCAGGGACGCGTGAGTATAGGCCGGTTGTCCTTCTGGTTGGGGTTGGGTTCCTGGAGTGTGATAGTGTGAGACGTCCACCAGACTTAGTAGTCTATCGGATGAAGCAAGTGCGGACCCCTTAGTAGTGCGGTTCCCATCTCCCGCGAGGGACTGGGCCACGAATAGGGGGAGCGTGTGTGTAAGAAGGCACTCCGGAAGATGGGACAGAGGAAAAGCAAGCCTTCTGATCCCATGGGTGGATTGGGACCTCATGTGAGACTTCCCCAAATACCACCAGACAGTCCGTTAGGTTTAATGATTAAAAATTGGGATGACTACCCCTCTAGGTGGGGTAAGGATAAAGTAAAATTGATTCATTATTGTATGGAAGTTTGGGGGGAGGAAACAAATAAGAGGAGACCCCCTATATTGGCCTGTATTTGGCTCCTTCGAGGACTGGGTTTGTCAAGCCTTAAATACTTACGTGAATTCGAAGGAACCTTTTAGTTTAGAAGAAAGTGCATATGCTAACTTGTGGATTAGTTCAGAAACAAGGGTAAATTTGTATCCACTAAAAGAAAAGAAGGAAGAAAGTAAGAGGAGGAGAAGACCGAATGATGAAGAGGGAACCCCCTCTTTCACCCCCTCCCTATATTCCACCACCCCCACCTCCACAACCCATGGCACCCCCTCCACCGGTAGTGCCAGGTCATAAGAATGATTCCGCTCCGAGCTCCCCTGAAGAAAGTAGGATAGTAACGCGTAGCCAAACGAGACGGAGGACAAAACAGACAGGTTTATACCCCCTCAGAGAAATTGCGATGGGGGGGACCGCAACCCAGCATGGGATATGTATCTGTCCCACTTAATTCAGGGGATGTGAGAGAATTTAAAAGAGAAACGGGGAGCCTGTTGGAAGACCCCCTAGGAGTTTCAGAAAGGTTAGACCAGTTCCTAGGTCCCAATATCTATACCTGGGACGAATTACAAGCGATTTTAAATATTTTATTTACCTCCAAAGAAAGAGATATGATCAAGCGAGCTGGAATGAGTGTCGCGGACTACTGGTGTCTCACTCTTCGGGGATCACAACCCAGAAGGTTGTTGTGATCTCCCTCGTATATCAGAAGGCTTTATCACACTCCAAAGGTCCTTGTCACAACCAAAGGCTTCCAACAGAGAGCTTCAAGATGCTGCTCTCCAGGGGCTCCTATCACTCCAGTCTCCAGGAGGGAACTGCCCCACTCCCTCTTGGGAGTGCCCCACCTTTATTCATCCATGAGTCACATGGTTTCCGGTTGACCAACGTGACTCACAGCACCTGTCCTAACGAGGCACAGGTGCTTTCTATTGTAGTAGCCAGGAACTCCCCCAACAATTCCCCCTTTCTTTTTTGAAAAAATACCTAATAGCATTTAGGGCTTTCTAATGTTCCAATTCCATTTTTCATCGCCATTTGTCAGATGCCTTGGAACAAAACCATGGGGGAGTCGTTCTTATGTTTTCCTGTCATACCACGTCGGTGGTGGATATATCCACTGTTCTGATGAAGTTGGATACATCCACCCTGGTTGTTCTGGCTGCTTAATCTGCGGCTGCCGCAACATTCCTTCAGGGGTCTTTTCCGGATTAGTTTGCGGCTGTTGCAGTGTTCCCGCAAAGGGCTTGCCTGGACTATAAGACATCTGTGCATACTTTCTCTTTCTGCTGCTCCCCGGCCGGCCATTGGATTTGCAGTTTTTGGCGAGATGCCCTATTCTCCCACACTTATGACACTTCAGTTTCTTATTATTCGAGGCCATCAAGGTGGTGGCTAGCGCAGTCATTTCATGTTCTACAGACCCGACCTTGGCACATGCAATGACCATCTCCTCTAGGGAGGGGTCCCCTGGGAGTACTTCAATAACTCTTCGGCAGTCAGCGTTGGCGTTATCCCTTGCGAGTTGTTTTGTCAACAGGGCCCGTAGATTGCCGTCATAAACTTGTTTTTCTATAGCCCCTTGCAATCTTTCTACAAATTGTAAGAAAGGCTCCTTGATTCCTTGTTTAATTGCGGAATACCTCGCTTGGGGTTTCGCCATTTCTGTGGTCCGCATGAGGGCCTGCATTCCTATTTGTTTGATCTGCCCAAGAATTTGGGGATGCCATTGGGCTTGTACTGCCGGGTTGCCAAATACTTGACCCGTTCCCATCAGGACATCTGCACCTACAGCATAACATGGGTCACCTTGAGGTAACTGTATATTTTGTAATGCCTGACGATCAGCCAACTGCCTCCACGTGCTCATAAAAATGGAGCGTTGTACCGGCTGGAACATAATCTGAGCTAGATGTTGAAAGTCATACGGCACCAATATTTCCAGGTTTAGTAATCGTAATAATTGTGTTACTGCTGGGGAGTTTGGCCCATACTGTGCTACTGCCTTTTGTATGTCTTGTACGACTTTCCATGACCAGCCCAGGTATTGATTGGGCTGGTTAGAACCCGGGAGGGTCAATTCCACAGGGAATACATTTGGCCTTCCCCCTATTTCCATCATGGATAATTTTTCGTTATTGACTGGCAACCCCAAGACTTGAGCCAAGTCCCAATCCCCAGCCTCTATTGCTTTCATTTTTATTTCGTTCCAAAAACGGACCGGGTCACGGCGTTGAACTGTTGCCGTAAGGGTTCCCAAGGGGTTTGGATTTAATAAACAGACAGATTCTAGTGACTTTTCTCTTGGTGGAGAAACCGGTGGTAACTCTTTAGCTGAGCTGTCACTTGTCTTGGAGGTTTCTCCTGAAATTTCTTTTGCTACAGGGGGGATCGTAGCCTGATGCAGTATCTCCACTACAGCTGCTAACTGCTGAGATATTCCTTGCAGCATTGTCACAGCCTGGTGTACTAGAGCTGGCTGCATAGCTCGTACCTGTGTCATATTTGCTGACTATGAAGCTGCCGGGGGTGGGGCCACTAGATCGAGCGGCGGGGCCGTGGGCATGACACATCCTGAGGAGGAAGGGGGGGTTGCTGGGGCAAAGGGTGGGGGACGCTCCAATATTTCCTGCAGGGTGGGGTAGAGTCCCTGCATAGTCCCCGCAACTTTATTGACCTCTGTGAACAGCGAGGATACGTCTAACTCGCTGTCCACGCTGTCTGAGGTTAGTCTTTCTTCAGACAGTTCGTTGTTCCCTTCATACCCCTCGCTTGCAGATACATAATCTGTTGATTCCTCTTCCTCCTCTTCTGCTGACCCCTTTTGAATTATATTATCTAGGGCCTCCCATGTACACAGCAGGTCGGTCTGGCCCTTTTGCTTAACCACGGCTTCATAGAGTAACTTATCCCCCAACCTTTTCCAAAGTTCTAGGTTAAAGGTAAAGGTGAGATTGACTAGATCTTCATGTCCCGCTGCCCAGTTGAGTAGGTAATATAAATCCTCATTACTTATACTGAGCCCCACAGCCATTCCTGCAGATTTGAGAAAGGTGAAGGTCTGACTTTCCTTTACAAAATTCTGACCCATGTTCACTCCCAGCGGCTCACCTTGTTCCAGGTGTCTTGGTCAGTCCGCAGCTCCTGCCGCTCTCAAGCTTCGTTCTGCAGTCCCAGTGGTTCCTGTTCCGACAAATCACGTCGGGGTCACCAATTGTCGCGGACTACTGGTGTCTCACTCTTCGGGGATCACAACCCAGAAGGTTGTTGTGATCTCCCTCGTATATCAGAAGGCTTTATCACACTCCAAAGGTCCTTGTCACAACCAAAGGCTTCCAACAGAGAGCTTCAAGATGCTGCTCTCCAGGGGCTCCTATCACTCCAGTCTCCAGGAGGGAACTGCCCCACTCCCTCTTGGGAGTGCCCCACCTTTATTCATCCATGAGTCACGTGGTTTCCGGTTGACCAACGTGACTCACAGCACCTGTCCTAATGAGGCACAGGTGCTTTCTATTGTAGTAGCCAGGAACTCCCCCAACAAATGAGGATATGGGACCATCAGCATCAAGGGGGTCCAGCAGCAGACATAAAATGACCCCTTCAGAGACCAGATTGGAATAATCAGAATGAAGTCCATAGGGGCCACATGTCCGATTTACGGACAATAATAATACAAGGAATTAAAGAAGCTGTTCCTCGAGGACAGAACATTAATAAGGTATTTAACGAGCAACAAAAGAAAGATGAAACCCCTACGGAATGGCTAGAAAGACTAAAGAAGAGTCTACAATTGTACTCCGGGTTAGATCCAACCACTGATTTGGGACAGGCATTACTGAAAACCCAGTTTGTAGCCAAGTCCTGGATTGATATCTGAAAGAAATTAGAGAAGATGGAGGACTGGCAACAAAGAGGGTTAGATGAATTACTCCGAGAAGCTCAGAAAGTTTATGTTAGAAGGGAAGAGGAAACTCAGAAAAAGCAAGCCAGGATTTTAGTAGCGGCAGTGAGGGAAGGACAGAGAGGCCCAACCCCTAGACAGAACACAAGACCCTCCGGGAGGGGAGACAAAAGCCAGGAGAGAGAAAAAGAAGTAGTGACGTGTTTTTATTGTGGAAAGAAAGGGCACGTTAAAAGAGATTGTAGAAAGAGAATGATGGATGAAAAGATGTTTAAAGAAGATTAGGGGGGTCAGGGGCTTTATCTGCTGGGGACCCGTGAGAAAACTGAGCCCTTGATAAAATTAAAAGTGGGTCCCCAGCGACAAGAAATCGAGTTCCTAGTGGACTTGGGAACAGAAAGATCTACTGTTCAAAGATTACCCTGGGGATGTAAAATATCCTCAGAAAAAATAGAAGTTATTGGGGCAAAAGGAGAACCTTTCAGGGTCCCCGTAATAAAGAATGTACTATTGGAATCGAATTCCAAATTAGGGGTAGGATCCCTGCTGTTAGTGCCTGAAGCAGACTATAATCTATTAGGTAGAGATTTGATGATCGAACTAGGAATTAGTTTAGAGGTAATGAGAGGAGAACTAAGAATCAAGTTGTGCCCTTTACGGGTAATTGACGAAGAGAAAATAAACCCCGAGGTATGGTATACTCCAGAGACTATCGGGAAATTAGATATTGAACCTTTCTCCATAACAATAAAGAATCCAGAAATACCAGTAAGAATAAAACAATACCCTCTGCCGATGGAAGGGAGGCAAGGATTGAAGCCTGAGATTCAAAGACTAATTAAAAAGGGAATATTAGAACCCTGCATGTCCCCTTTTAATACTCCCATCTTGCCTGTAAAGAAGCCAGATGGGACGTACAGATTAGTGCATGATTTACGAGAGAAATTAACAAATGGACAGTAGCCAGATTTCCTGTAGTGGCAAATCCTCATACACTTTTAAGTCAGCTGGGCCCCAATGATCAATGGTATAGCGTAATAGACTTGAAAGATGCCTTTTGGGCATGTCCTTTACAGAAAGATTGCAGGGACTATTTTGCCTTTGAATGGGAAGACCCAGACACCCACAGAAAGCAACAATTATGGTGGACAGTTTTACCCCAAGGGTTCACTGAATCTCCAAACTTGTTTGGGCAAGCATTAGAACAAATATTGCGAGGGTTCGAATTGGGGAAAGGAGTAACCCTTGTCCAGTATGTAAACGATTTATTGTTAGCTGGTAATGACGAGGAGACAGTTAGAGAAGAGAGTATTAGGCTGTTAAATTTTTTAAGTTTACAAGGATTAAAGGTGTCAAAGCCAAAATTACAGTTTGTCGAAAAGGAAGTAAAATATCTAGGACGCAGGCTGAGTAAGGGAACTAAGAAATTGGACCCAGAGAGGGTACAGGGCATATTATCATTGTCAGCTCCAAAAACTAAGAGACAGATTAGACAGTTGTTAGGATTATTAGGCTATTGCAGGCAATGGATTGAGGGCTATAGTAGAAAAGTCAAATTCCTATATACCAAACTAGTAAAAGACGGGCTATTAAAATGGACAGACGACGACGAGGACCAATTAAAAGCCTTAAAGGCTGATCTAGTTAATGCCCCTGTTTTAAGTTTACCCGACTTAAAGAAGCCATTCTTTTTATTTGTAAATATAGAAGAAGAAACGGCATACGGAGTGTTAGCTCAGGAGTGGGCAGGAAAGAAAAAGCCAGTAGGATACCTTTCCAAACTCCTGGACCCCATAAGTAGAGGATGGCCTACTTGTTTGCAAGCAGTAGTGGCAGCAGCCCTCCTAGTAGAAGAGGTGAATAAAATTACCTTTGGAGGGGAAGTTAAGATATTGTCGCCACATAACATCAGGGGAATATTACAACAAAAGGCAGATAGCTGGATAACTGATGCCCGGCTTATGAAGTATGAAGGAATTTTAGTATCTTCACCTAGACTAAAGGGCTGGTACATCAGGAGTTGATAACTCAGGTCTTACAAGCCTTGAGAGGCCCAAAAAGAATAGCAGTGGTGCATTTGAAAGGACATCAGAAAGGATTAAACCCCTTAATAAGAGGGAACAATTTAGCAGACCAGGAAGCTAAAAAGGCTGCGTTAAGAATAAATAGTGAAGAAACAGCCATAAAAGCTCGCAAGAAGAGTAATCATAGCCCTTCGCCAGAAATGGATGCAGATTGTCATATTTTAAGCTTTACAGTCCAAGAGAAAGAGAAATTGGCCCAGATGGGAATCAGAGAAAAAGAGAAAGGGCATTGGAAACTTCCCGATAATCGAGAAGTCCTCCCTAAGTCACTAGCTCTAAGAATAATGCGGGAATTTCATGGAAAAACTCACTGAGGAACCCAAGCCTTAGTAGACTGTCGGAGGATATCTAAGGGTTAACGGACAGGTGAACAATCCAGCCTTTCCTGATGACGTATGCTGGAATGCGGAAGAGCTGCAGAGCTGCGGGGAGGCGTGGACAACCCCCAGTGCCAGTGGGCCCCAACAAAGTCCTAACTGATGACCTATTTAAAAAAAAACAGGCCCCAACCAGGATAGTTTAGCCAAAGAAACAAAAGATAGTGTAATGAAAGTCGATAATGTAACAAAAGTCCTTGTAATGAATAACACCCAAGCCCCTAACAGAAACACTGAGGATAACTCCCTCTGGAAACTGATACAAGCCAGTTATTTGGTGTTAAACAAAACTAATCCGAATCTTACCGAGCATTGTTGGTT
The DNA here is from genome assembly GCF_009769465.1 of Tauraco erythrolophus. NCBI lineage: Eukaryota > Metazoa > Chordata > Aves > Musophagiformes > Musophagidae > Tauraco > Tauraco erythrolophus. Next base: position 12,686,418 of record NC_141497.1, read on the forward strand.
GTGTTATGGGATAAAACCGCCCTTCTATGAAGCTGTAGGAGTAATTGAAAAACCCAGACGTATGAATGGCACTAATCCAGCACAATGTATATGGGATACAGAGAAACATGGAATTACACTAACCCTAGTAATGGGAAAAGGTGTGTGTGTGGGTAAGGTTCCAGAGGATAAAAAGCAGCTATGTGTCAACCCTAACAACAAGGAACCACAAAAACCTAAAAGGCCAGCAGTGTGGTTGTTGCCAGCTGAAAGTACTAAATGGGTTTGTTCCACTATAGGAGTTACACCCTGCATATCGCTAAAACATTTCAATGAATCCTCCGACTTTTGTGTCCAAGTAGCGATAGTTCCTAAAATTATCTACCACCCTGAAAGTTTTGTATATGACTCACATATCACCCAGGAACACTATTTGTCTAAACGAGAACCTTTCACAACATTTACAATAGCTACTCTAATAATTTTGGGAAGTGTGGGAGTTAGCACAGGAGTAGCTTCATTAGTACAACAAAGTACAGAATTTAAAGCATTAAGGATGGCAGTAGACGAAGACCTAGCACGAATTGAGCAATCGATAACCACCTTAGAAAAATCCATTAGATCACTATCGGAAGTGGTATTACAAAACCGGAGAGGATTAGTGTTTTTACAACAAGGGGGATTGTGCACAGCACTTAAAGAAGAATGCTGTGTATATGCAGATCATACTGGAGTAGTAAGAGATACAATGACCAAACTGCGGGAAGGATTAGAAAAAAGAAAAAGAGAATGGGAAACAAAAAAAAAGTTGGTATGAATCGTGGTTTAATCATTCCCCCTGGCTGACTACCCTGTTATCAACACTCGCTGGCCCACTAATATTAATAATTCTGAGTTTGACCTTTGGGCCCTGTATATTCAACAAAACAGTTGCAATTGTAAAAAACAGATTAGAAGCAGCCCATTTAATGCTTATAAAAGCCGAGTATAAACCCCTAGAAATACCAGAAACAGAAGAGACCTTTATTTTAAGTCAGCAAGAGCTTAAGCGGTTTGATGAACAAAATGGTAAAAAGTAAAAGGGGGAATTGTGATAAGCTCAATATTGTTTGTTCATCAAACCTAGAAACTAACGTTGTTACATTGTTTCACGAGAAGGCAATTGCTTAACAAGATAGCCAATATCCTGCTGAGCAAGCAAGGCTAAACCGCAAAGTCAAGTTATGCAAACAAGTATGATAAAGACTGGGGAAAGAGGAAAAAGGGGGGGGGGACGGGGAGCTCATGAAGACGAGGAGTACGTGAAGTGAGGAAGACATGGAGTCTTCATCCCTGCGACCACCAGGAGGCAAAGGAAAGCAGAAAATGACCCCCTAGCAACAAGTCATGCAGACGCAGAGTACACCACTAAGAGAAACGCCTACACCGGAAGAAGAAGAGTATAAAACAAAAGACTTTGGAAAATCGGGTGCGAGCCGTTGGTGGAGTGAAACTCCCGGGCCGCCCAACGCTGTTTTACTTGTTGCCGCTTGCTAAATAAAGACGCCAATTTTAATTGGCTCCGTCTCCTCGCATTAATTGGTGAAACTAACTTATAACAGGTGGTGGCGGCGGCTCGTGCGTCTCGACAAGGGTGTTATCTGGCTGCAGGGCTTCTATGGCCGCAGCAGCAACTTTTCGCTCAGCTTTCAGATCCCGCAAAGTGTTAATTATGACACGCCACGTCCATCGCAAAGTGTTAATTATGACACGCCACGTCCATCCCACTTCTTTTGCTGATTTTCCCTCTTTTCCTCCCGCTAAGATGGTCTCCCAGAGATGTTCCCCCACTTCACGCCATTCGTCAACATTAAAGAGTAGCGGACAGGTTTTACAATGTCCATTTGTTTTCGCCCACTTAATGAGGCTTTCTATCTCCTTAGGGTTAACCGTTTCTCCTCTCTTAGAGAGTATACTGGTTAACAACTTGATTGCCGCGTCCGTTTCCATCGCGGTCTTACCTTGCAGAGGTTCGCTCGGCCATTGCGAACTACCAGGCTCCGGCGATTCTCTTCGTCCCATGCCCTTCCCTGCTGTCTCATCCACAGGTTCCCAATACCGTATCCACGATGCTATGGAGTCTTCCGCATTTAAGCGACTTTTTCCGCATTTAAGCGACTTTTTCCACATTTAAGCGACTTTTTCAGGGTCCCTGCTCAGGCGCCACTTGTAGCAAGATCCCTACTGTGGACGAGACCCGAGTCATGACCGTACACCAATATGGTTAGAAATCATGCTTATTTATTACAACCGACACACAGGTTATATAGCAGAATATGGCGTGACAGGACTACATTCTACAATTGGCTTGCTTAATGTAAACACACTCTCGTGGGTTATAGTGATAGGGTAGCGTTAGCAGACCACAGGTGATAAGCTCATCCCTTTGTTCTCCTCGTTGCGGTTCGGTCATTGGAGAGGCATCCAGGAGGCGTGTATCTGCACTCTGGGGCCCAAACAGGGATTGTCCATACCCGAGAGAATATTATGGCCGGTCTCGGAGAGGAACTCCTCCACAGAAGTTTTTGAGAAAGGTGAAAAGATAATCCAAATCCGTCTGAAAGCAGGCTTTGCCATAAAACAAAGCAAGGTCAAGGGACCTGCACAGGAGATTCAGTTTTTGGGAATAAAATGGCAAGATGGGCGTCGTCAGATTCCGATGGACATGATTAATAAAATAGCAGCTATGTCCCCACCAACCAACAAAAAGGAAGCACAAGCTTTCTTAGGCATTGTGGGTTTCTGGCGAATGCATATTCCAGATTACAGCCAGATTGTAAAACCCCTCTATCAAGTAACCCGAAAGAAGAATAATTTTGAATGGGGCCCAGAGCAAAAACAAGCCTTTGAACAAATTAAACAAGAAAGAGTTCATGCAGTAGCCCTGGGACCAGTCCGGACAGGACAAGATGTTAAAAACGTGCTCTACACTGCAGCCGGGGAGAATGGTCCTACCTGGACTCTCTGGCAAAAAGCGCCAGGGGAGACGCGAGGTCGACTGCGGAGAAGGGATTTGGAGATGTTCCTGAGACGACTCAATATGAGTTAGCTGCAAGAAGTCTCGTTTATTGCGCAGTTCTTATTGCTTATATAGACAGTTTTTGCCAGTAATCCTGAGACCACACCTTTTCTACACCATTATTGGATGATACATACGCTTGTCATATTTAACAGCTTATTTCAAACAGATACCCGCCTAGCGAAGCTCTGCTCTAAGCAAACACTACTCCCTTATCATACTGCATAGTTTTCTTATCCTTAACTTCAAGGGCATTCTGCCCTTGAGGCCTAACTTTCGAGCTCCAGTCTTTATTTACACAGGGTTTTCTTCGTGCAGTCTCTTCAAAGATCCACACTCCAACAAATTCCCCCTTTCTTTTCTTGCACGAATAAAACCCTGCGCACAAGGCTGGCAACCCCAGTTACTGGCATGTTGTTTTGGTACAGCCTTGCAAAAGCAGTTTCTAGCATACTACTTCCCTTTCTGAGGGCTTTACTATTTCCACTATATCCAGTTACTAGCATATCGTTCCCCTTTCTGGGAGTCTTGTCATCTAGACTATGCCCAAGATTCCGCTGAGCAGGAGGGTGTCAATCGGCAGGGTCGTCGCGGAGAAGAGAGGCAGGCACATGTTCCAGTTTTAGCTGGGACAGTGTTAGCTCTTCTTTTTTTTTTAGCAGCTAGAAGAGCTCCGTGTTTTGGTTTTACTCAGAGGCTCACTCTGAGAAGAATGCTGATAGCAAGTTGATGTTTGTGGTTAGATGTGAAACTCCAAGGACTTTTCAGTGTGCCGGAGTGCAGAAGCACGGCGGGATAAGGGGAGAGCATAGCTGGGACAAGGGGGACACGATTCCCCTTGTGATTTGTGGCGAACTTAAGACTGAGGGCCAAACTGGCCAATTAGTATTCCATATCATGCAGTGTCATGCCCAGTATAAAAGTGAGGGTCAGCCGGGAAGAAGGGCTTTTTGCGCTTTGGCTTTTGCGCTTTGGCTTTTGCCGCTTTTGCTCTTTTGCGCTTGCTGTGTTTTTCGCTCTATTGCTTTTCTTTCATTTTTTTCTTTCCTCTCTCTCTCCCAGTACTCCCAGTCTCGGAGTACTATCTCTCCCTTTCTGCCCCTCTCAATTTCGGGGCCTCGCGTTCTTCCGGGATTGCAGTTTCGGGACGAGACGGGCTTCGCATACGAGGGGGTGGTGAGCACCTACATTGTATTAAATCATCTGTATTAAATCACTCTTATCTCAACCCACGGGTTTCACATTTATCCTTTAATTCTTTCCCTCATTCCTGGGGGTGGGGGAGGGGGAGTGACCGGCTGTGTGTGGCGGGGGCGGTTCAACCTAACCCACGACAGCACAGCACCTTCAGGGCGTCCCCTGTTTATCCACAAAGTGTGCTCTGCAGCCTCCTTCCGCTCTGCTCTGAGCCATCCCTTTTACACCCTCAACAGAGTCTATGAAACAGATACTTAATTCTCCCCTCATTCCTGGGGGTGGGGGAGGAGGGGAGTGACCGGCTGTGTGTGGGGGTTCAACCTAACCCACAACAATCAGTAATAAGTTTCTGATCCTCTCTAGTATATTCTGGCTTACCTTCTAGGGAGATCTTTCCATCAGGAATCAAGGCTCCTTCTATTCTTACCTTTGTTTTGGCTACCTGTTTTGCCTCTCTGTCCGCCAGCTCATTTCCTTTTTCCAATTCGGAGCTTATTTTCTGGTGTGCTTTAATGTGCATGATCGCTATTTTTCTGGGGAGTTGGACTGCTTCCAAAAGTTTCAAGATTTCCTCTGCATGCTTAATATGTTTGCCCTGTGAGTTCAATAGTCCTCTTTCTTTCCATATTGCCCCGTGCGTGTGCACGACTCCAAAGGCATATTTAGAGTCTGTGTAGATGTTCACAGCTTTTCCTTGGGCCAATTCCAAGGCATGAGTCAGAGCAATTATTTCTGCCTTCTGCACAGAAGTGTTTATGGGTAGAGGTCTTGACTCGATTACCTTTTGACTGGTGGTAATGGCATATCCGGCATGTCTTTTACAGCTCAGGACATAGCTGCTCCCATCTGTGAACCAGTTCTCTGTGTTTTCCATGGGACTGTCTCTCAGATCCGGACGGCTGGAATAAGTTGATTCGATAGTCTCCAGACAGTTATGGTGCACTGGCTCTCCTGTATTTCTGCTGAGGAAAGAAGCTGGGTTGACAATGTTAGTGACCACAATCTTCACATCATCTTGTTCTATCAGTATAGCTTGATATTTCAAAAATCTTTGCGGGGAGAGCCAATGTCCACCCTTTTGTTCCAATATGGCTGATACTGTATATGATAACAACACAGTCATTTTCTGGCCCAGGGTAAACTTTCGGGCTTCCTGGATGCTTAGCACTATGGCCGCGACTGCTCTCAGGCATCCAGGCCAACCCTTTGCAGTTGCATCCAGTTGTTTGGAAAAGTAGGCAACTGCTCGCCGATATGGGCCTAGATCTTGTGCTAGTATTCCTAAAGCAATGCCTTGTTTCTCGTGGGAGAAAAGGAGAAAAGGTTTACTCACATCAGGGAGTCCCAATGCCGGAGCTGACATTAAGGCCCTTTTTAGTTGCTCAAAAGCTTGTTCTGCTTCCTTGTCCCATTTAAGGTCTTTGTACTCAGTCCTTGTTATCAATGTATACAAAGGTTTGACAAGCACTCCATAGTTATAGATCCATAGCCGGCACCACCCAGTCATTCCCAGAAAAGTTCGTAACTCTTTTACTGTTTTAGGTCTTGGGGTCTGACATATTGTTTCTTTCCAAGCTTGTCCCAGAGTTCTCTGTCCTGCGCTAATTTCATAACCCAGATAGACCACTTCACGCTGCACCACCTGGGCTTTCTTCTTTGACACTCTATATCCTTGGAGTCCTAAGAAGTTTAATAAACTTACAGTCCATGTCACACATGCAGCTTCAGTTTTAGTGGCAATTAAGATGTCGTCTACATACTGTAGCAGTTTCCCTTCCTCGGGTGGGGCTTCCCAGGACTCAAGATCTTTTGCAAGTTGATTACCAAATATGGTGGGGCTATTTTTGAATCCTTGTGGTAATACCGTCCAAGTAATTTGAGTTTTACACCCATTTTTAGGGCTTTTCAATTCAAATGCAAATATTTTCTGGCTGGCTTTGTGGAGAGGGAGGCAAAAGAAGGCATCCTTTAAATCTAAAACAGTAAACCAGGTTAGTTCAGGTGTTAATTCAATCAGCAAAGTGTATGGGTTCGCTACCACTGGGTAAAGATCTTCAGTCATTTTATTTATGGCCCGTAAATCTTGGACTATTCGATATGATCCATCGGGCTTGCGGACAGGCAGTATGGGGGTATTAAAATCAGACTCACATTCTTTTAATAACCCCAGCTGCAAAAGTTTTTCTATTATGGGCCAAATTCCTTCCCTGTCCTCTTTTCTCAATGGATACTGCTTAATTCTTACTGGTTGCTGTCCTTCCTTAAGTTTAACTTCCACAGGTGGAGCATCCTTTGCTCTCCCGGGTACATCAGTGGACCATACTCCGGGATATAGCTGATCCAGGATTTCCTCGTTGATTTTTTCCTTTGGTGGGGACACTGGCTAGAGACAGACTTATTATTTGAATATACTGTTGATTGTATACCTCCAGAGTGATTTCTCCTTTTTCAAACTTAATTTTTGCCCTTAACTGTTCTGATAAATCTCTTCCCAGAAGTGCTTTTGGAGCATCGGGTAAGTATAAAAATCTATGTATCCCCCATTGTTTCCCTAATTGGTATTTTAATGGTTTACAAAAATATGCCTTTTCTGTTTGGCCAGTTGCTCCCTTTACAAAAATGTAATCATTTCCTAATGGCATTAATGCTTGATTCAAGACCGAATATGTTGCCCCTGTATCAATTAAAAATTCTACTTCCTGCTGTTCTGTCCCTAGCTTCACCATAACCAGAGGATCCGCTAGGGGAGATTCTCCGGGTTCCCATCAATCCATGCCCACTTCAGCAATTATCCTCTCATTCCTGTTTCTGTTTCTCCCTTTCCTCAATTCAGGGAAATTTCTTTTCCAGTGTCCTTTCTTTTTGCAAAAGGCACATTGGTCCTTTTCCACTTTCCTAACCACTGCTATCACTTGCCTTTGTCCTTTCTTGTATTTCTCTTCTTGATTGCTAAATATTCTCCAAGCTTCATTTAACAATACCTCTAAATTTCTGCTGTCCGGTGGTCTAATTTTCTGTAATTTTCACCTTATATCCCCGTTAGATTGCCCTAAAAACAAGGATGCCAATTGTTGGATTCCTACCTCTGAGCTAGGATCTAAAGGAGTGTGTTTTCGCATTATATCCCGTAATCGGTCCAAAAATTCAGAAGGTGTTTCTGACGGACCCTGTTGCACAGCATATAATGTTGACCAATTAATTAATTGCTTTTGGAATCGCTTTTTCTATTCCCTTTAAAATCCATTCCTGGTATGCAGAAAGTTTATCCCTTTCTGCTGTCCGGTTGGGGTCCCATTTAGGATCCTGGAGGGGAAAATACTCCGTTACATCCTCTTTCCTAACTTTATGGTATTCTTCAGCTAGGTCTCCAGCAGTTTTTATAATCGATTGTTTTTCCGTTTCGGTTAGATATCCTAATAATAACTGTATATCTTGCCAATCTGGATTGTGTTGTTTTATTAAAAATTGAAAATGCTTAGCAGTTTTATCTGGACCGTTTCGATAGCCTCCTGCTTTCTTTTCCCAGACTTCTAAATCAGAGGTTAAAAAGGGTACCCTCAACAATACTGTTCCCCCATCTGATCCCACTGCTTCCCTTAATGGGGCTTGGAGAACTGACGGGGGTATTTGCCCTCGTGCTCAGGTCATAATTGGACTTCTATCCAGACTATTACTATGTGGGCCCCGATTTAAATTAGTACTATGTGGGTCCCTATCTAAACTCCTACTACGTGTTTTTCCACTACTTTCCTGTTGTGAATATGCATCAATATCCTCTTCCTGACTTTGTCTTTGATTCTGTGGTGGGGGCCTAAGCATATCCAAATCTACCTCTTCAGCCTGTATTGTTTTATCTGGTCTGTTGCATCGCTGTCCTATATTACATGACGAACAACACCTCTTAAGCTTCCTTTTCACTTTGACCTCTCATTCTAAGGCAAGGACCATAGGATCCTGTGGTGGTCCTATTCCACAAGCCCTTTGCCATTCAGGATGATTTCTTAAAGTAAAAAACATATCAGCATATGATGTCTCATCCCTTTTTCCTTCTCTTCTTAAGAATAACATTAACTGGAGAAGCGTATTATAATTTAAGACCCATTAAGTGGCCACCTCTCTCCATCTTCTAATTTATATAATGGCCACCACTGGTTGCAATACTTTATTAAAGTTCGTTTATTTTCTGTTCCCCCAGATCCTACGATATCTTTCCAATGAGTTAATATACAGTCTAAAGGACTTTTCTTCAATATTCCCCCTCCACTCTGACTATTACCCATAGTTAAATTACCACTACAGGAAACGCTGGACTCTTCATTAAACAGCAATATATTATAATTGTTATAATTATTGCTGCTCCAACAATTAACAAAACTTCAACAGTCCCTAGCATCAATTTTCCTTAAGACAAATATTTAGATAGTATTGATGTGTGGAAACAGACTCCACAACTTGGAAAGTTGTAAAGTAGGTATGTTTATTGCAGCGCTGGGTGCACGGGGGATCGCTCCACCACAAACGTGCACACCCGCCTGTCGTGGGTTATGTTGAACCGCCCCACACACAGCCGGTCACTCCCCCTCCCCCACCCCCAGGAATGAGGGAGAGAATTAAAGGATAAACGTGAAACCCGTGGGTTGAGATAAGAGTGATTTAATACAGATGATTTAATACAATGTAGGTGCTCACCACCCCTCGTATGCGAAGCCCGTCTCGTCCCGAAAACTGCAAATCCCGGACGAACGCGAGGCCCCGAAATAGAGAGGGGCAGAGAGGGAGAGAAAGAGAGAGAGAGAGAAAGAAAAAAACCAGCAGAGCAACAGCGCAGCAAGCGCAAAAGAGCAAAAGTGCAAAAAGAGCAAAAGCGCAAAAGCCCCTCTTCCCGGCTGACCCTCACTTTTATACTGGGCATGACGCTGCATGATATGGAATACTAATTGGCCAGTTTGGCCCTCAGTCTTAAGTTCCACACAAATGACAAGGGGAATCGTGTCCCCCTTGTCCCAGCTATGCTCCCCCCTTATCCTGCCGTGTTTCTGTACTCCGCACACTGAAAAGTCCTTGGAGTTTCACTTCCAACCACAAACATCAGCTTGCTATCAACATTCTTCTCAGAGTGAGCCTCTGAGTGAAACCAAAACAGGGAGCTCTTCTGGCTGTTAAAAAAAACTCTGTCCCAGCTAAAACTGGGACACCGCCGTAGCAGTTTTTCTTGTATTTATACAGACACACTCATCACCCCCTCCCCCAAAATGGCAGTCTCTCCCAGGAGATCATTTCCATAGCCCCCGCCTCAGGATCCGCCTCAGGCTCCTCCTTGACACGCCTCCTGGTGGTCGTGGGCAGGGGTCTTTGGGATGAAGGCCGTAGGTCTTCCTCGCTGTGTGTTTTCACTTCTTCCCTAAAACTCTAAAACTCTTGTTTTGGCTGGGCCTGTAGAGCCAAACCGTTTCCCTGGCCTTGAGTGGACATCTGGTTGTCTCCTACTTGTTATTGCTTGAAGACAAATGTTAGTTCTCGTTAGTCCTTATCTCTCCTCTTTGTCTGTTTTTCTCCCTATGGGTCACGAGTTACAACCTTGCCATCATTTATTTTGTCTCTCTTACCGGCCTTCTTTTCGGGTAGTTAGTGTTTCAAAGCAGGGATTAGTATTTGATAACTTCTAGCAATTCACAGAGCTATTTCACAGAGCTATGTATTTCCCAGAGTCTTATGCCTATTCTTATCCCTATCCATAGAAATAATAGCTAATATAGTCTTACGTAGTCTTATGCCTACTCCTATACCTATCCCCGTATCAGTCCCCCCTTTTCTATTAAATCAAGTAAATTCTTTTACTTGCCTAAGTGTCCCGATTGATATAACGCTTTGTGCATTGAAAATACCCTTCGAAACACACACCAAATCCATATGTACCGCAGTGTTAGTAACAGCATCAAGGCAGCTGTAGCTATTATCAGTATTATAACAGGATGTATTAGATGATTGAAAAATCCTGACCATCCAAAAGTGCTTCCCACCATTCTTCTCTACTTCCATCCTTCTCTACTCTCCTCTCTTTTTTCAATTTTCTTTATCTTGTTTGCATCATAATGAACTGTCACCAGAGTTTTCTGTCCGCTCTTTCTAATTTGCCCAGTATTTGCTTTAAACCAGGATGCTGTAGCAATTTATTTATCAAAGTTAGATTTGTTCCTATAGGTGTGGGTATTAACTCGTAGATCAATGTATAGTCTGATTTTAGAATATGATGGGATGTGACGGGAGCAGAATAGTGGAAGTCACATCGCGTGATTCGAGTGAAATTACAGATGCAGAAGTTTGAATGATTTTTAGTGCCTACTTCCGTTTCTCCTACAAATATGGAACTACATTTTGTTCGTAGGCATGCACAGCCTTTCCCTGCATATATTATGATTGTCTTTGAGCCAACATCAGGGCGAATTTCAAAATGACACACCTTTTGATCAGTATCAAGACAGATATCTTGTGCTCTTAGGGTATTACTTTCACTTATAAATCCTTGTTCTCACACAATGCAGGATTTTAGAGCTTGTCATCTGTCTCTTACCCTTTGGGCCCATGTTCTATGTTCGAAAGGATAAAGCAGGGTTCTAAAGCTATAATGGGATGGATCACAGTTTTTAGAACATTACAAATGGTTAGTACAAAGGCTGTAACTGTGTGCGTGGTGGGGTTACAAGTAAAATTTACCATATTCCACCAGGATTGAAGCGCTCTTTCTTTACTTGTGGCACCATCCCAGACTACCTTTCGGATTTCAGTGGGAAATATCCCTTCTTCTCCTTCTCTTAGAATAGAGGCGATACTATAGTATCTGATTGCATTCATAGTTGGGCCTGAACACAACTCAGGGCTAGTGAGATATTGGCTTGTAGCCCGTTGATCACATCTACAATTATATTGTGGTCTCTTATGTTTGTTTGTTCCCAATCTGGTCAGATTTGTGATGCTAACCACTGGTGAGCTCCTAAAGTCAATAACGAGGATTGTAAGGGCCATTGCAGTTTTGACAGATCTCTAGTGACAGCGGCCAGCTTGTTCATTATTACTTCTGAGTCTATGGTACTCAGAACTCCCAACCCTGTTCCTAATAGCCCCGTCAGGTCTCTTGGTTTTTGTCTTTGAGAAATACTTTTCCTCTTTCTTAGCCAAGTAGCCCATTCTTCATAAAAGGTTTGTAAGAAAGGAGAACACAATGGTTGGATTTCTGATACATTAATATACATTGATAACTCAACCCTTTTGAGAGACTATTCTGGGTTGAATAACACTTACTGCTGTCCTGTGTTTCTTATTACACATGGACCAATTTCATAAATTTTGGGTTCTAGCTTAGGTACTGGCATAGGTCGTGTGGTAGACTTATCTCTTTACGATGTGTAACTATCGCAGCAGGCATTGTTGTAACTGGCCCAGCGTTTATTTTAAATTTAAATGAAAGTCCAATAGCACTATTGGCTCAGAGACAAGCCACTTCAGTGGTTTTGCACTACTGTGAAATTATGCCAACAATCTAATTCTTTAGAAGCACATTATTTGTGGGAGTAATTGAGATAGTAATTTTAGTAATTTGGGATGCCTTTTTATGGGTGGGGCAATTAATAATTTGGCATCCTACTTTGATTTTTTTTTTTCCTACATTTCCCTGAAGTTGGTGAATTCCCTTTGTATCCTTACTCCATTCTTGTTTTAAATATTCTTGATTTCCATACATAACCATGGTAGATAGATTTAAACCTTCTCGAGCAGAGTATTTCTCCATGGATCCAATATACCTACCAAGGCCACTCAGTATCATTCTGGCTACAAGTGCTTTCCCACCCCTGAATTATAATTATGACTGTGAGAAAAGTAATTTCCCTGGTTGGACTTGCGTGACCTTCCATGGAGATCTATGGACTTTTTACTCTGGTGTGATGAATCCAGGCATTCTGTTCCTTGATCTTGATTGCTGTGTAGGAGGTGAGGAGTACTTGGAATGGTCCTTCCCATTGTGGTTCCAAAGTTCTTCCTGCAAGAGACTTGACATATACAAAATCTCCAGGTTGTATATTATGTACAGGTCCATCTAGACCTCTGCTCCGAGTTCCAAATACATGTTTTTCAATTTCTCTGAGTTGTTTGCTTAATGCCACCATATAGGAAGTCATAATTTCTTCACCAATTTGTGAAGACACCCCCTTTTGTACTCCATAAGGCTGCCCATAGATTGGGGCCAAGCCAAATTAGTTTCCTGTCCCAATTTAACAATTTGTTGTTTAATCAAATGATTCATTTTCTCTACTTGGCCACTCAATTGTGGCCGATATGGAGTATGTAATTGCCAATCTATTCCTAGATGGTGACTAATTAGTTGCACTACCTTAGAGATGAAGTGTGGTTCCTCTGTCTGAGGGTATTAGTGCTGGGACTCCAAACCTGGGTATTATTTCTTGGAGTAATGCTTTGGTTATTTCTCGAGCTTTAGCTGTTCTACATGGAAAGGTTTCTGGCCAGCCTGAAAAGGTATCAGTTAGTACAAGCAAATATTGATACCCACCTTTTCTAGGAAGTTCCGAGAAGTCAATTTGCCAATGTTGTCCTGGAGCATTCCCTTTCCCAATTTGGCCTATTTCTGGCTGTGCAATGGTCTTTGGACTAGTCTGGAGGCAGAGATCACATTGCTGAGTTACTTGTCTGACAGCGGTATACAGATTTTGAGCCACTATACTTGTGATAAGATATTTGTATAATGCTTCCACCCCACAATGGCCTTTCTTGTGTTCTTCTCGGGCTAATGGCCAAACCATATAAGAAGGAACTGTAAGTTTTTGTGTGGTGTCATGGCCCACCCATCCTCATTATATGATCCTTCTAGATCTGTAATGAGTTTACGGTCATCTTTTGTATATTCTGGCTTACCTTCTAAAGATATACATCCATTGGGGATTAGTGCCCCTTCTACCTGTATCTCTTTTCTAGCAGCCTGTTTTGCCTCTCTATCTGCCAGTTCATTCCCTCTTTCCAATTCTGTGCTCACCTTCTGGTGTGCCGATGTGCATAATTGCCACTCTTTCAGGAAGTTGTACTGCATTAAAAGTTTTAAAGTCTCTCTGCATGCTTGATAGCTTTTCCTTCAGCTCTTTCTAGAGCTCGAGTCAGGGTTATGATTTCAGCTTTCTGTGCCAAGGTGTCAGTTGGTAATGGTCCCGATTCTATTACCTTTTCAGAAGTGGTGACGGCGTATCCCGAATGTCGCATTCCACTCATAACATAACTGCTTCCGTCTGTGAACCAGTGTTCTACGCCCTTCATGGGGGTATCTTTGAAGTCAGCGCGGCTGGAGTGTGTCGCCTCAATTGTTTCGAGAAAGTCACGATTCACTCGTTCTCCAGTGTTCCCACTGAGAAATCAAGCTGGGTTAACAATGTTAGTAGTTATAATTTCAACATCATCCTGTTCGGCCATGATGGCTCGATACCTCAGGAACCTCTGCGGGAGAGCCAATGTCCCCCTTTTGCTTCAAGGACTGTGGACACTGTGTGGGACACGAAAACCGTCATTTTCTGGCCTAAGGTAAACTTCCGGGCCTCTTGAATATTCAGGATGACTGCTGCCACTGCCCTCAGGCAACTGGGCCATCCTTTTGTGGCAACATCCAGTTGTTTGGAAAGTACGCCACAGCTCGTCTGCATGGTCCCAGGTCCCATGCCAGTATCCCTAATGCTATTCTCTGAGAAAAATGGTTTACTCACATCAGGAAGTCCCAATGCTGGCGCTGACACCAGGGCCTTTTTCAGCTGGTGGAATGCTCCGTATCCCATTGGAGGTATTTTTGGCTGGATGTTACTAAAGAATACAGCGGTTTAACAAGCAAGTCATAGTTGTATATCCAGAGTCGACACCACCCCATCATTCCTAAGAAAGTTCGTAGCTCTTTCACAGTCTGTGGTCGGGGGGTCTGGCATATGGCTTCTTTCCGGGCTTGACCCAGGAAACGCTGACCAGCACTGATTTCATACCCAGGATATGTAACTTGTTGCAATGTTACTTGTGCCTTTCTCTGAGAAACCCCATACCCCTGGCGCCCAAGAAAATTTAGTAAACTTACAGTCCAGATGACACAGGATTCTCTGGTCTTAGTCGCGGTAAGGAGGCCGTCTACATATTGTAATACTTTTCTTTCTTCTTGTGGTGGTTCCCATGACTCTAGGTCTTTTGCTGGCTGGTTTCTGAAAATCGTAGGGCTATTCTTAAAACCTTGTGGCAACACCGTCCAGGTGAGCTGGGTCTTTCGACCACTCTTGGGATTTTCCCATTCAAAAGTAAAGATTTTCTGACTGGCTTCATGGAGAGGGAGGCAAAAGAAGGCATCTTTTAAATCTAAAACTGTAAACCAAGTCAAATCAGGAGTCAGAGTGGTTAACAGGGTATATGGATTAGCAACCACAGGGTATTGATCCTCTGTTATTTTGTTTCTATGATTGGACCCTATCTTCTTTTTGGTGGGTATTGTTTAATTCTTACCACTCTGTGTTCGCTTTTCAAATTTATTACCACTGGCTGGACATTTGTGGCACATCCTGGAACATCAGTTGCCCAAACTCCTGGATACACCCGGTCAGTGATTTCCGTGTCGATTTTTCCTTCTGTGGGAATATTAACTAAAAGCAAGCTCATTATTTGTACATACTGATGATCATTTACCTCCAGAGTAATTTCACCTTTCTTGAATTTTATCGTGGCTCCCAATTGTCCTAATAGATCTCTTCCCAAAAGGGCTTTTGGGGAGTTTGGCATATACAAGAATTTATGAATGCCCACTTGCTTACCCAGTTTATATTTTAAAAATTCAAAAAGTAAGCCTTTTCACTCTGGCCAGTTGCTCCTTTTACTACAATGTAATAATTTCCTAAAGGCATTAAGGCTTGATTTAAAACAGAATATGTTGCCACCATATCTGGTAGAAATTCCATTTCCTTTTGTTCCTCCCCTAGCCTCATAGTGATCTTTTGCAAGATCCTCGGCAGCTTTTATGACTAATTGTTTCTTTGTCTCAGTTAACATTCTAGCAATAATTGCATATCATTCCAATCAGGGTTGTACTGCTTTATTATGAATCTAAGATTTTGGGTGGTGCTTACTGTATCGCTGCGATATTCCTGAGCAGCTGTCTTCCATTCCTTTAAATCATTATAGGAAAATGGTACCTTAATTCTTATTGTCCCACTATCCGGTCCTACTACTTCCCGGAGGGGTGCCTGCAGAATTGGTGCTGTTGGCTGCTCTGCTGCCGCCGGCCGTTTTTTCTTAGTGCGGGAGGATATCGGGCTGTCTGGAGGAGTAGGGGTCTCGTTTGAGTCCTCATTTTGCTCCTGAGACTGAGGGGGAGGCTTGAAAATATCAGTTAGATCTTGTTCTGAGCCCTGGCGGGTTTTACTTTTTCTAGTACACCTTTGTCCAATGCTGCCGGCTGAGCAGCAGCTTTTTAATTTATTTTTGTTCTCCCTCTTGTTTTCTTTTTCTAATGCAAGGACTATGGGATCCTGTGGAGGCATTAGTCTGCAATCTCTCTGTCATTCAGGGTTATTTCGGAGAACAAAGAGCATATCTGCGTATTTAACTTTATCCCATTTTTCTTCCCTTCTTAGGAACAACACATTAATTGTAAAAGCGTGTCATAGTTTAGTGTTCCACCCTCACTGGGCCATTTAGCTTCATTTTCTAGCTTATAAAGCAGCCACCATTGGTTACAATATTTGATTAGTTTCTTTGTATTCTCCGTGCCTCCTTGTCCCACTATATCTTTCCAGTGTGTTAATATACAACCCAAAGGGGATTTTTCATAAGGTTTAC
The DNA here is from genome assembly GCF_009769465.1 of Tauraco erythrolophus. Taxonomy (NCBI): domain Eukaryota; kingdom Metazoa; phylum Chordata; class Aves; order Musophagiformes; family Musophagidae; genus Tauraco; species Tauraco erythrolophus. Next base: position 12,702,511 of record NC_141497.1, read on the forward strand.
TTTTTCCTCCCCCCATTTCACTTACTTTCCCTTTACTCCATTTCTCCCTTTTAACTGCACCTTAATATTCTGTCTGATGCTCATGTGAATAATAATACAATTTTTAGTTTGTCACTCGCTTTGTCCGTCTCCGACTGTTTCCCTCATGGGAGAACTGAACCACGGATTCAGACTCTGCACTTGCTTTGTGCACAATTACACGTCTCACTCACTCACACGTACGCTTTTACGGTATCACACGCTTCACTCGTCTCCGGCCGCTCTCCTCACGGAGAACACGAGACCATGGATCAGAACGGCACACTTGCTCCGCAGCCAGGCTGCGTCTCACTCGCTTAAACACTCAGTGATTAATCACACAATCACACATTTCAGGGCTGGCCCAGCAAACTTATACAAACATTAAAAGGCCTTATCACATGCGCTGATGTTAGACGATATAAACTTTGAATGGTATAAACTTTACGAAATAGACAGTACCAGATTTTGCAATAGATAACAGTATATAGAGATTTCAAATCGTCCCCATTGCTCTCTGACACCTCTCACCCTTTTCAGGGTATAGGGCCAGGTGCGGCTGGAACGAAATGTCTTCTCTTGTTACTTACACAAAACACAGAACGACAGGAACAAGAGAACATATAACAGAGCAGATAACAGACAATTACCGATCCAGCTATTACCCCTCCTGCAGCTGCCAATATTCCATAAGCCATATGACTGTGAGGTTGCGCTACTTACCCACCCCTCTGTGTCAGACTCAGTGTTCGGGCGCCCAAGTGAAATGCCAAAACGGCGCCTCGCCCTTCAGGGAAGTAGCGACAGCCTCTGAGTTTGCTCGATCTGCTCGCAAGATCGCTAGCGGTCTGCCAGTCCCTGGTTCTTGCTGGCCCAGTCTCCAGATCCGGATTCCAGCTCACCAGTCCCTGGTCTCAGTCTCTGGTTCTTGCTGGCGCACATTCCAGCTCACCAGTCTCTGGTTTCAGTCTCTGGTTCTTGCTGGCACAGATTCCAGCTCACCAGTCTCTGATCCTCTAAGGCAGCAAACTCCCCAGGGCCCTCCTTACCGCAGGGCACCCTGCCCTGCCCGGGGACAATGCTGCACGCCGGACGTCTCCGCGCGATTTACCAGCAGCCCCATACGCCGGACGTCTCCGGCCACTCTTACCCGAACATACCGTTTGTCCGCGGCTCAGGAAGTCCTTGTCTGCCTCTGGGTAATCGGCTGAGGAGAGGAGGCTCCTCCGAGGAAAGTTCTCGGGGCGCGCCTAGGGGCGTCCGCTCCGCAGTCGGTTCCACAGTCCAGCAGAGAGTCTCCTGCCTGGCTCGCCAAAACTGAGGTGCGGAAACAGACTCCACAACTTGGAAAGTTGTAAAGTAGGTATGTTTATTGCAGCGCTGGGTGCACGGGGGATCGCTCCACCACAAACGTGCACACCCGCCGTAGCAGTTTTCTTGTATTTATACAGACATACTCATCACCCCCTCCCCAAAAGGGCAGTCTCTCCCAGGAGATCATTTCCATAGCCCCCACCTCAGGATCCGCCTCAGGCTCCTCCTTGACACGCCTCCTGGTGGTCGTGGGCAGGGGTCTTTGGGATGAAGGCCGTAGGTCTTCCTCGCTGTGTGTTTTCACTTCTTCCCTAAAACTCTAAAACTCTTGTTTTGGCTGGGCCTGTAGAGCCAAACCGTTTCCCTGGCCTTGAGTGGATGCCTGGTTGTCTCCTACTTGTTATTGCTTGAAGACAAATGTTAGTTCTCGTTAGTCCTTATCTCTCCTCTTTGTCTGTTTTTCTCCCTATGGGTCATGAGTTACAACCTTGCCATCATTTATTTTGTCTCTCTTACCGGCCTTCTTTTCGGGTAGTTAGTGTTTCAAAGCAGGGATTAGTATTTGATAACTTCTAGCAATTCACAGAGCTATTTCACAGAGCTATGTATTTCCCAGAGTCTTATGCCTATTCTTATGCCTATCCATAGAAATAATAGCTAATATAGTCTTATGTAGTCTTATGCCTACTCCTATACCTATCCCCGTATCAGTATACCCCTATTTGTCTGACAACAATAATATCATACCCAGGGGGGCGCAATGTAGCAGAGTTAGTCCTGTACCTTATACAATATAGCTCTGAAGTTCGACTGAAACAAGAACCCTTGTTCCCCTTTTATGTGTTATAATATACTTAAAACACTTAACGCAGACAAAAGTACTACACCTTTACAAAGCGGACAATAATTTTAGGCTTTTGACTTTCAGACACAAAACCGTGAATTACTCACGTGCACTCACACACAAGTACTTTTAACATAGGATACCTAGGCATATTATAAGTAAGACATATGATCATTTTTCCAGTTGATATCCCTCCAGCAGCTGCAAATAGTATTTAAGTAATTATATCACCATTGTGAGAGGCCCGTTTACCTTCTCCTGCTTCTTATACAATCATTAGCAGGTCCGTCCTGGCTCCCGATACTGGGATGCAAAGGTAACCCCGGATTTGCTCATTAGCAAATTCCCCTTATTCAGTATTTCCTGAGTTTCAAGTTTCAAGCCAGTTTCCAACCTCCGGGCGAGCACTACTCTATTTTCCCCGCAAATTTCAAGTTTCAAGCCGGCTTCCGGTCTCTGGGCGAGCACTACACTCTTTACCCCCCGTAGGATGTCTCCTCACGGCTTACGGGTATCCCACTCCTATATGTGATCACACAATTACTATAAACCCAGGTAAAACATGAAACATACCTTGTCGGCTTTTAAGATGGTCCTTGTCTGTTCCTGCAGTGATCGGCTGAGTCTCCGGAGATCCTCCAGGAACTCTCAGGGGGCGCCTAGGATGTCCACGGCTCAGTCGGTCCTGCAGGGAAACGGAGAGTGTCCCATCTGGGTCGCCAAAACTGACGTGCGGAATAACACTCTATAATCGAAATTATAGAATCGGTATGTTTATTCAGCTCTGGACGCATGGGGGATCGCTCCACCACAAAACGTGTGTGCCCATCAGAGTAGCATTCTCGTATTTATACAGAAAAATGTTATATAAGCATAAGTTTTACCCAAATAGGTGGTCTTATTACAATGAGCTCTGAGAAGTCATTTCCATAGTCTCCACCTTTAACTTTTCCCAGTTGCACGTGCGCAGTGCCTTCTGGTGGTCGTGAGTAGGGGTCTCAGGGATGAAGGCCATATGTCTTCCTCGTTGCCCACTGAGAACGAGCTAAGGAAGGCTCTTGTTCCTGCCTAACGAGGGGACAACTGCTGCAGTTTACAGCTCCTTGGACGGGATTTGAAGTGCTTCACCTTATCAAGGAGTCATGGTGGCATCTCAGAGGAGGAAAAATGTGCTTTCAGCACCCACTCGAAGGGATGTCGGTGTTCAGATCACAGGCTGTGAGGAATGTCATAGCTTATCCTTGGTAGCTGGGAGCAATCCTGAGGATGGCTGTGTGAGGTGCGAGCAGGTTGATGACCTGCTAAACCGGGTGGCGCAGCTCTGGGATGAAGTGTTGGAGCTCAGGGAGGAGGTGAGCAGGTTAAGAATAATTAGGGAAAGTGAGAGGGAAATTGACAACTTCCATAATCTGGTTGTGGCAGAGCTGAAAGATGAAGTAGAGAGGTTAAAGGGGATCAGGGAGCGTGAGGAATTAGGGGACAGGGAGCAATGGAACAAGGTTCCTGCTCGGCGTGGCAAACGCAATTGCCTGGCAATTCCCTTGCCCCCCCAGGTGTCCTTATGTAACAGGTACAGTGCTCTGCAAGGGGAACTGGATGACAGGGAGGGTGATGGTTGTCCCTGCTTGGAGGTGTCTCCAAAGCCAGATCGAACTGCTGTTGGCATTAAAACCTCATCAAAAGAGGAAAATATAGACGAGGGCCCACGCAGAGGGTTGCCTAAGGTGAGACAGTCTGCCCTACGATTTCTGATTGCCTCTGTTAAAAGAAGAAGGAGGGTAATTGTCATAGGTGATTCCCTTCTGAAGGGAACAGAGGGGCCAATATGTTGACTGGACCCAACCCACAGGGAAGTCTGCTGCCTCCCTAGGGCCCGGGTCAGGGACGTCACTAGGAAACTCCCTGGTCTGGTACGGCCCTCTGATTATTATCCATTACTGGTAATGCAGGTTGGTACTGATGAGGTAACAGAGAGAAGTCCAAAGGCCATCACAAGGGACTTTGGGGCATTGGGGCGATTGGTCGAAGGGTCAGGAGCCCAGGTAGTGTTTTCTTCAATCCATTTAGTGGCAGGAAAGAATATAGAAAGGAACAGAAAAACAGACTTGATTAACAGATGGCTCAGAGGCTGGTGCCACTGATGGAAATTTGGTTTCTTTGATCCTGGGGAGGCTTTCGCTGAACCAGGTCTGATGGCACCGGATGGGACTTGGCTTTCTCAGAGGGGAACCAGGGTCTTAGCGCAAAAGCTAGCAGGGCTCATTGACAGGGCTTTAAACTAGATTTGAAGGGGGAGGGGGGGAATATCAAGAATGATAAAGATATGCTGGAAGTACCTGTAGAACAGAAGAAGGGAATTCCAGCCGCTCCAGCCAGGAAGTCAGATTCATCTGGGGCCCAACTTAAATGCCTTTATGCCAATGCGCACAGCATGGGGAATAAGCAAGAGGAGCTAGAAGTGTGTGCGCACCTGTTGGGATATGACCTTATTGGCATCACGGAGACGTGGTGGGATGACTCCTATGACTGGAGTGTCAGAATAGAAGGGTATAGGCTCTTTGGGAAGGATAGGCAGGGAAGAAGAGGAGGAGGAGTTGCCCTCTATGTCAAGGACCAGCTAGAGTGCATGGAGCTGCACCTGGGGACGAATGAGGTCCCGACTGAGAGCTTATGGGTTAGGATTAAAGGCAGAGCAGGGACAGGGGACGTAGTAGTAGGGGTCTGCTACAGACCACCTGACCAGGAGGACTGGGTGGATGAGGCCCTCTACAGACAGATAGGAGCTGCCTCACGTTCACGAGCCCTGGTCCTCATGGGGGACTTGAACCACCCTGATATCTGTTGGAAGGACAACACAGCAGGGCATAGGCAATCCAGGAGGTTCCTGGAATGCATGGATGATAACTTCCTTCTCCAAGTGGTAGAGGAACCAACGAGGAGAGGTGCTTTGCTGGACCTTGTTCTCACTAACAATGAAGGACTGGTGGGGAATGTGACGCTCAAGGACAGCCTTGGCTGCAGCGATCATGAAACGGTAGAATTCAAGATACTTAGAGAAGCAAGGAGGGTGCACAGCAGGCTCACAACCCTGGGTTTCAGGAAAGCAGACTTCGGCCTCTTCAAGGATCTCCTTGCTAGAGTACAATGGGATGAGGCCCTGGAGGGAAGAGGGGCACAAGAAAACTGGTTAATATTTAAGGATCACCTCCTCCAAGCTCAGGAGTGGTGCATCCCAACAAAGAGAAAGTCAGATAGGAAAACCAGGAGGCCCGCATGGATGAACAAGGAGCTCCTGGACCAACTCGGACACAAAAAGAAAGTCTATAGGGGGTGGAAGCAAGGACAGGTAGCCTGGGAAGAATACAGAGCAATTGTCCGAGTAACCAGAGATCAGGTTAGGAAAGCCAAAGCCCTGATAGAGTTAAATCTGGCCAGGGACATCAAGGGCAACAAGAAAGGCTTCTATAGATATGTCAGTGATAAAAAGAGATCTAGGGAAAATGTAGGCGCTTTCCGGAAGGAAACGGGGGACCCGGCCACCCAGGATATGGAGAAGGCTGAGGTTCTCAACGACTTCTTTGCCTCAGTCTTCACTGGCAAGGGCTCTAGCGGCACGGTCCAAGTCGCGGAAGGCAAAGGCAGGGACTGGGAGAATGAAGAACTGCCCTCTGTAGGAGAAGATCAGGTTCGAGACCATCTAAAGAACCTGAAGGTGGACAAGTCCATGGGACCTGATGAGGTGCATCCGCGGGTCCTGAGGGAACTGGCAGATGAAGTTGCTAAGCCACTATCCATCATATTTCAGAAGTCGTGGCAATCTGGTGAAGTTTCCAATGACTGGAAAAAGGGAAACATAGCCCCCATCTTTAAAAAGGGGAAAAAAGAAGACCCAGGGAACTACAGGCCAGTCAGTCTCACCTCTGTGCCCGGCAAGATCATGGAGCAGATTCTCCTGGCAACTATACTAAGGCACATAGAAAACAAGGAGGTGATTGGTGACAGCCAACATGGCTTCACTAAGGGCAAATCCTGCCTGACTAATTTGGTGGCCTTCTATGATGAGGTTACAGCATTGATGGATAGGGGAAGAGCAACTGACATTGTCTACCTGGACCTATCCAAAGCATTTGATACTGTCCCACACGACATCCTTGTCTCTAAACTGGAAAGACATGGTTTTGATGGACAGACCACTCGGTGGATAAGGAATTGGCTGGATGGTCGCACTCAAAGAGTTGTGGTCAATGGTTCAATGTCCACATGGAGGCCAGTGACAAGTGGTGTTCCTCAGGGGTCGGTACTGGGACCAGTGCTATTTAACATCTTTGTTGTAGACATGGACAGTGGGATTGAGTGCACCCTCAGCAAGTTTGCAGATGACACCGAGTTGTGTGGTGTTGTGGACACGCTGGAGGGAAGGGATGCCATCCAGAGAGACCTTGACAGGCTGGAGAGGTGGGCCTGTGAGAACCTCATGAAGTTCAACAAGGCCAAGTGCAAGGTCCTGCACGTGGGTCAGGGCAATCCCACGCACAAGTACAGGCTGGGCGGAGAATGGATTGAGAGCAGCCCTGAGGAAAAGGACTTGGGAGTGCTGGTGGATGAGAAGCTCAACATGAGCTGGCAATGTGCTCTGGCAGCCCAGAAAGCCAACCGTATCCTGGGCTGTATCAAAAGGCGCGTGGCCAGCAGGTCGAGGGAAGTGATTCTGCCCCTCTTCTCAGCTCTCGTGAGACCCCACCTGGAATACTGCGTTCAGCTCTGGAGTCCCCAACACAAGAAGGACATGGAGCTACTGGAACGAGTCCAGAGGAGGGCCATGAAGATGATTTGAGGGCTGGAGCACCTCTCCTATGTGAAGACAGGCTGAGAGAGTTGGGGCCGTTCAGCCTGGAGAAGAGAAGGCTCCGGGGTGATCTTATAGCAGCTTTCCAGTACCTAAAGGGGACCTACAGGAAAGCTGGAGAGGGACTTTTTACAAGGGTGTGTAGTGATAGGACAAGGGGTAATGGATTTAAACTGAAAGAGGGGAGATTTAGGTTAGATATAAGGAAGAAATTCTTTACATTGAGGGTGGTGAGGTACTGGAACAGGTTGCCCAGAGAAGTTGTGGATGCCCCATCCCTGGAGGTGTTCAAGGCCAGGTTGGATGAGGCTTTGGGCAACCTGGTGTAGTGGAGGATTTCCCTGCCCATGGCAGGGGGGTTGGAACTAGATGATCTTTGAGGTCCCTTCCAACCCTAACCATTCTTTGATTCTATGATTCTATGATGGGAGCTAAATAAGTAAAAGCACAACCTGTGATAGTTACAAAATTACAGATACAAAGGTTAGGGTGATCACTCATATTTTTAGTAACATTATCTACCAAAATGGAATTACAGGAAGTTCTCATGCAAACACATCCATTACCTATATGTACAAGTACAGTTTTAGGATTTTCGTCAGGATGTGTCTCAAAATGACAGACATTCTGTTCAGTGTCAAGACAAATGTCTTGAGCTCTGATGGTATTGCTTTCACAAATGAATCCTTGTTGCCCTTGCACCACACATGTGCTAGTTTCAATAGTTTGCCATTTATTCTCACTCTTTTGTGCCCACACTCTATGTTCCAAGGGATATAGTGTAGTTCCATTGTGATTCAATCCTAATGCAATGATTGGATATATTGTGTATACCGAAGTATTGTGTATAGTTAACACAAAGGCTGTGACCATATCATTTTGGGGATCATAAGTAAAATTAACTAACCGCCACCAAGATTGGAATATTTTTTCAAAATTATTTGCCTTATCCCATGTCACTTTCCAAATCTCATTGGGTAAAGTGCCTTCTTCACCTTCCTTTATAATCATAGCTGTTGTGGATTGGATCCACAATTGAGCTTGGATGCAGCTGAGAGCTAAAGAGATATTGTTTTGGGCTGCACCAAGTGCATCTATAATGGACTGATGGTCTTTTTCATTTATGTTCTCCCACTGAGATAATGTATGTGATAAAATCCACTGTTCACTTCCCAAAGCTAGAAGGGAAGACCGTAAAGGATGTTCCAATTCGTTTAGGTCACTAGTTGTTGCAACTAACTTATTCATTAGGACCTCAGAGTCTATATTATTTAGAACTCCCATTCCTGTTCCCAGGATACCGGTAACATCCCTCCTCATTCGTTTTTCAGGGAAGACGGTTCGTCTATGTAACCACATTGTCCACCCTATGTAAGAGGTTTTCAGAAATGGTGAACAAGCTGGTTGGATAGTGGAGATGTTACTTCGCGTTGACAATTCAATTCATCTGAGGGATTGTGACGTGTTAAACAACATCTGCTGTTGACCCTTATTCTGAATTACGTAAGGTCCAATTTCAAAAAAATAGAGCATTTGGCATAGGTGACGGTGTGCTAGGTGGACTTGTCATGTTAGGGCTGGGAGTGATTGTTGTCACTGGTTCAATAATGCCCATTTTAAATTTAAATGTGAGTGCCATGTCACCTTTCTGAGTATTCCAGAGGCAGATTATAAATACAGGCTGGGTTAATGCAAAATTGCTCCAGCATTCCAGTTTTTCATTTTCGAGGGCACAAAGATTCTTTGTGAGCACAGAATTATTGGTTCCTTCTACAGTAATTTCAGTCGCTTTCTCATGGATGGTTCCATTGATCATTCGGCAACCTATTTGGATCCCTTCTCCAATTGTTCCCATCAAGAGGGGAGCCTCATTGTCCCTGTCTCAGCCCCACTCATGTTCTGAGTATATTTGCATTTCATGCATAACTACAGTAGCTAAATTTAAGTTCAATTGTTTGAAAGATGGTCCCATACTTCCTGTGGACTTAAGGTAGGCATGAGACCATGGCCAACTTAGAGTGGAAGTGTTTACCATTTCAATCATACTTATCAGAATTGTGACAATTAACACCGGATCAGTCTTATTGTAGTTGGTCCTGTGGCTTCTGCTGTCCATTGTTCCTCAGGCGCTTTCTTCACCCGGGAGTAATGAATCCAAGCAGATCGTTCTCTGATCTTGATCGCCGTGTAGGTTGTCAGCAATATCTGGATCAGTCCATTCCACTTTTCCTCAAGGGGGTGACCTGAAATGGTTTTAACATAAACCCAATCTCCAGGTTTGAATGTATGCACTGGAGAATCTAATCCCTGTGCCCTGGTGGACATTACTACTTTGCTTACTTCTTCCAATTGTTTTCCTAATGCTATCAGATATTGTTGTAAGCCCATTTCTCCAACTTGACTGAGATCTTGCCCTTGATATCTAGTTTGAAATGGTTTCCCATATAAGATTTCAAAGGGACTCAATTTTTCCTTAGTTCTTGGTTTAGTTTGAAGCCTTAATAAGGCAATTGGAAGGGCCTGATCCCATCTCAAGTTGGTTTCTTGACAAATTTTGCTTAGTTGTGTTTTTATTAAGTGATTAATTTTCTCCACTTGCCCGCTTGCTTGGGGGCGATAAGGTGTATGCAATTTCCAGTCATTTTCTAAAAATTTACTAACAGATTGTACTACTTGTGATACAAAATGCATCCCTCTGTCTGAAGAAATTACTTCAGGGACTCCAAACCGAGGGATGATTTCCCTTAACAAAACTTTAGTCACTTCTCGGGCTTTGTTAGTCCGACAGGGAAATGCTTCAGGCCATCCAGAATAGGTATCTGTTAATACTAACAGATATCTATACCCGCCTTTTCTAGGCAATTCCGAGAAGTCTATTTGCCAATTTTGACCTGGAACACATCCTTTGCCAATGTTTCCAAACTTTACCCGGTTCTCTACCTTGGTGTTATTCTTTAAACAGGTTTCACATCTCCTAACCACATTTTTCACAGTTTGAAATAAACTTTGGGCTATTATTTGCTTAGAGAAAGAATTATATAAAGAACCTTAGCTTTTAAATCTTTAATAAGCTTTTTATCTTTTTCATCATATTCTACCTTTTCAGGTAGTGATAAAGATTTTTCTGGGATCAAACTTAATACCTCACCTTGTTCTGCTGCTTGCCTCGCCTTATGATCAGCCAATTCGTTACCCACCTCCTTGTCAGTGTTACCTTTTTGGTGTCCTTTACAATGCATGATGGCCACAGCTGTTGGAAGCTGAACTGCTTCTAAAAGTCGCAGTATCATATCGGCATGTTTAATACCTTTTCCTTGTGTAGTTAAAAGTCCTCGTTCTTTCCAGATCGCTCCATGAGCATGTACTACACCAAAGGCATACTTTGAATCTGTCCATATATTTACTCGCAGCCCTTCAGCAAGCTCCAGTGCTTTCACCAAGGCAATTATTTCTGCCCTCTGTGCCCATGTACCTTTTGGAAGAGATCTTGCTTCTATTACCTGATCAGTTGTTGTCACCGCATACCCGGCCATTCGGACTCCATTCTTCACAAAGCTGCTCCCGTCCGTATACCAGGTATGATTGGCCTCTTCCAGTGGTTCTTCTTTCAGGTCCGGTCTGCTCGCATAGACAGTTTCAATTGTCTCTATGCAGTCATGTACGATGGGGTCAGTTTCCTGTTTATCACTCGGGAAAGAGGCAGGGTTAACTATTGTAGATGTAACAATTTCCACATCGTCCTGCTCCATCAGGATCGCCTGATATTTTAAGAATCTTGACGGTGATAACCAATGCTCGCCTTTCTGTTCTAAAACAGAAATTACTGCACAGGAAGTATCATTTTCTGCCCCAGGGTAAACTTGCGAGCCTCTTGAATGATTATGACGACAGCCACCACTGCCTGGAGGCATCCTGGCCATCCTTTGCTGACTTCGTCCAGTTGTTTGGAAAAATATGCTACTGCTCGCTTGTAGGGTCCCAACCTTTAGGCTAAAATTCCCAGGGCCACTCCTCATTTTTCATATGCAAACAGCCAAAAAAGTTTAGCCACATCTGGCAAGCCCAAAGCAGGGGCTCTCATCAGTTCTAATTTTAATTCTTTGAAGGCTCTTTTGGCCTCGTCAGTCCAGATTGTTTCTGATTGTCTTTCAGTAGTTCGTATAAAGGTTTCACTAACAGTCCATAATTATGAATCCATAAACGACACCAACCTGTCATTCCCAGAAAAGTTCGAAGTTCCTTTACCGTAGTCGGTTCTGGAGTCTCGCAGATGGCCTCCTTCCTTTCATTTCCGAGCTGTCGTTGTCCTTTGGAAATCAGGTATCCCAAGTAGATCACTTCCCTCTGCAGGATTTGGGCTTTCTGTAATGACACTCGATAACCACTTAATCCAAGGAAGTTCAATAAATTCACAGTCCATTCTTTACACTCTTCTCTCTTTTCTGTAGCTATCAAAATGTCATCCACATATTGTAAAAGAATGCCATTGCCTGGAGGCCTTTCCCAAAGTTCCAATTCCCTTGCTAATTGGTTCCCAAAAATTGTAGGGCTGTTTTTAAATCCTTGAGGTAACACTGTCCAAGCGAGTTGAGTTTTACATCCCAAATCGGGGTTTTCCCATTCAAAAGCAAATAGATTACGGCTTTCAGGGGCCAAGGTGAGGCAAAAGAATGCATCCTTTAAATCCAGAACTGTGAACCATTCATATGTTTCTTTCAGGCTGGTTAACAAGGTGTACGGGTTTGCTACTACTGGATACAGATCCTCCACAATTCTGTTTATTGCTCTTAAATCTTGCACTATTCCGTATTTCCCATCTGGTTTCTTTACTGGTAAAATTGGGGTATTATATTCTGATTCACATTCAATCAGTAACCCAAACTTTTGGAATTTTTTAATTGTTTCTTTTATGCCCCTTTGGTCTTCCAACCTTAAAGGATATTGTTTTATTCTAACTGCACCAGAACCAGGTTTTACTTCCACCTTTATCGGTACAGCGTTCTTTGCTTTACCTGGAATCTCAGAAGCCCATACCCCTGGATACACTAGGATTTCTTCAATCTCTGAGGTACCTTCAGTTTGTTTTTCAATTTGGATCATAGCCAAACTTAAGACTTTGATTAATCGATCATCTTTAGCTTTGAATTCTACTTTACCCTTTTCAAAAACTATTTGTGCCTCCAATTGCTCTAATAGGTCCCGTCCAAGTAAAGGTTTCGGAGATTCTGGTAAATAAAGGAATTGGTGAATCCCTATTTGTTTTCCAGTCTGAAATTTAATTGGCTGTAGAAAGAAAGCCTTTTTCTGCTGGCCAGTGGCTCCTATTACAGTTACAAAATCATGATCTACAGGTATTAGTTCTTGATTTAATACAGAATATGAGGCACCCGTATCTATTAAAAATTCTACCTCCTCATTCTGGTTCCCTAGCTTTAATTTAACCAGTGGATCTGCAGGGTAGATTCCTCAGGTCCCTGTCATTTAGCTTCAGCAACCACCCACCTCAGGCTTTAATTTAGGCCATTCCTTTTTCCAATGCCCTCGTCTTCCACACTAAGCACACTTGTCTGATCGTAATGTTGTTTGGAAACTCCCTCGAGATCCCCGAGGAGGCCCTCCTCTGCCTCTGCCTCCAGGGGGTCCTTGGGGTCCTGCACTTCGTTGTTCTAATGCCAAGATTGTTGCTGTGGCTATTGTTCTACCTATTTTTCTCCTTTCATTTCTTTCTCTGTTCCTGTACACCCTCCATGCTTCTTCAATTAATTTTTCTAAATTCCGCAATTCAGGCTCTTTTAGTTTTTGGAGTTTTCTTCTAATATCTTCTGATGACTGTCCCAAAAACAACGATACCAATTGTTGCTGCCCTACATCAGATGAGGGGTCTAAGGCGGTATATTTACGCATTGCCAATCATAATCTAAGAATTCCGTGGGGGTTTCAGTTTGCCCTTGCTTTACAGCATAGAGTGCTGACCAATTTACAGCCTTTGGGATCGCGTTCTCTAATCCAAATTTTATCCAATTTTGATATCACTTTAATGTACGATAGTCTGTATTATCATTCAGTCTGTATTATCATTCAGATCCCAGTGCGGGTCAGTCAGGGGACTGTGGAGGAGTTCCTCTCCAAGACTGGCCATAATATCCTCTCGGGTATGGACAATCCCTGTTTGGGCCCCAGAGTGCAAGGTTACCAACTAGATTACTTTTGTCCTTCAAGTTAACTCAATGGCCTTAAAAGGAAATGTAGACTGATAGCCTGCCAAGATGCACGCCTCCTGGATGCCTCTCCGATGACCGCAGTGAGGAGACTAAAGGGATGAGCTTATTACCTGTGGTCTGCTAGCGCTGCCCTATCACTATAACCCACGAGAGTGTGTTTACGCTAAGCAAACCAATTGTAGAATGTAGTCATGTCACGCCATGTTCTGCTATATAACCTGTGTGCTGTTTGTAATAAACGAGCATGATTTCTAACCATATTGGTGTACAGTCATGACTCTGGGCCGTCCACAGAAGGGATCCTGCTACAGGGGAACATACTGATCGACTCCCCCTGCCAGCATTCCGGCTGTAATTTGAGCCTGCACATGAGTTCGGGCTGTTTTTAGAATTAACTGTTTCTCAGTTTCAGTCATTGCATCTAACATTATGTCTGTATCTTTCTAGTCCAGGTCTTAAGTATTAATTTAAACCAATGCCAAAACAAGGTGGGGGGGGCTGAACATTTAAAGCACATTCCTTTTGCCACTCAGGATGATTTCTTAAAGTGAAAAACATAATAGCATATACCACCTCATTCCATTTATAATTTCTTCTGAGAAACAGCATCAATTGCAATAAAGTATTACAATTCCATTATAAGAATTATAAGCATTATAGTTATACTCTAAGTATTATATTATAATATAATATATATTATTAGTATATATTACAAATATTATTCAGCAATTTTTCCTCATCTTCCAATTTATATAACAGCCACCACCAATTACAGTATTTGACTAAAGTTTTCTAATTTACGTTTCCTCCTGGGGGACCCCCAATATCTTTCCAATGTGCTAAGACGCATCCTAACGGACTCTTTTTTAAAATTTCCCCTCTCTGTTGGTTACCCATTATTTACTGGATTATTATTATCCCAATCTTGTTACCAAACAAACAACTAGAATTAAAATCACACCTCCTAGATATAACCAATTATCATTAAAATAACACGTTCACTCTTATTTTCAATCGCTTCGTCTATCTCCGTCTGTTTCCCTCGCGGGAGGACAGAACCGCAGATCAAGACTCCGCACTCGCTTTGTACTAAAAGTACGTCTCAGTCGCACACACACAAACAGGACAAAAACAAGTTTTACAACCACAAAAACATCCAACCATACAAACAATTAATACAACTCTTAGAATCACACAAACAATCACATAGGATTCAATCATTAATATTTCAGCTTCCAGATGGTTTCTGGTGGGACTGGAATCCACAATTGTAGTCACTTAAATAACCAAAGTGTACTTTTAAGGCGCCTCTGGTGGGACTGGAACCCACAATTGTAACCAAAGTATACCTTTAAGGCACTGGCTGTCCGGCACACGCTGTCCTGCGCAAGTCTCAGCTTACGGCTTACGGAGAGCTACCCCGACTCTGGTGGGACTGGAACCCACAACTGTAATCACTTACATAACCAAAGTATACCTTTGAGGCGCTAGCTGCCCGGTATACACTGTCCTGTGTACGGCTTACAGAGAGCTACCCTAATGGACTGGTCCCCAAACCAAAAGAATCAAAAAGAATATCTTTTCTAAGATGGAAGATGGTCCTTGTCTGTTCCCGCAGTGATCCGATTGAGGCAAGGAGTCCCTCTGGGGAAATCCCCAGGGGCGCCCAAGGGAGTCCTGTTCTCAGCGGGTCCTGCAGCCGAACAGAGAGGGTCCCATCTGGGTCGCCAAATCTGATACCTGAAAAGGAAACTGAACTTTCCAAGACTCGTTTTGGAGTTTTAGAAAGCAGGTATTCTTTATTGCAGCGCTGGGTGCACGGGGGATTTCTCCTCCTAGCGTGCACACCTGGCTTCTGGACAGAAAATTAGTTATACACTAGTTATACACTACAATCATGCATAATTCATAACATATTTACATATTCTTAAGCAATTGGCTAATTTTCTCTTGCTTTACATGTAAATTACTTCGCATGCTCAGTTTTCCTCCTCCGCCCCTTTCTTTTGGGTCTGGGGTATATTTAGGGCAGGTGGCCTGTGAGTCGGTGGTCGCGATCTCCCCCTGCCGGAATTACCTTTTCCCCCAAGTCACTGCATGTTCACAGTTCAGAAAAACATGAGAACAATGTTTATGCAGTTCCTGGGATGTTCCCTCCAAGGGCAGACAGTTCTTGATAAAGAGTCTCTGTTTTAATCACTCCTGACAGCTTCAAGGATGGACGTCTTGTTAGTTTCTTTAGGTATGCGTAAATCACCTACTGCCGACTGAACCCTTCATGAAACTTTTACACAAAAACTTTAACCTCTTTATTGTTGGGTAACGCGGGATTGGGGTGCGCAGCCCACCCTCCCGCAACCCCCCCGCACCTCCAGCGCGGTGCCGCTGGGCCCCGCCGGCAGCGCTAGGTGGCGCTGTCGGCCCGCCGCACCGCGCAGCCCGCGCGCAGCCCCCGCGCAGCCTCTGCGCAGCCCCCGCTCATCCCCCGCGAAACCTTCGCGCATCCCCCGCGTAGCCCTCGCTCATCCCCCTCGCATCCCCTGCGTATCCCCCGCGCCGCCCCCGCTCATCCCCTGCGCATTCCCCGTGCATCCTCCACTCATCCCCCGGTCATTCCCCGCTCAGCCCCTGCGCACCCCCTGCACATCCCCCGCACCGCCCCCGCGCATCCCCTGAGCATCCCTCGGGCATCCTCCGCTCATCTCCCTCTCATCCCCCGGGCAGCCCCTGCGCATCCCCTGTACATCCCTCGCGCCGCCCCCGCTCATCCCCTGCGCAGCCCCTGCGCATCCCCCAAGCAGCCTCTGCGCATCCTCTGCGCAGGTCTCGCGCATCCCTCGGGCAGCTTCTACTCACCCCCTGCTCATCTCCCCGCGCATCCCCCTCCCACCGCTGCTCCCCGGGCGAATTCCAGCTTCAGAACCGGGTCTTGCATTGGGGAGGGGGGGCAGGTGAAGTGGAGGGTGATGCTGCGATCATCACCGAGGGCATTGCTCCTGGCAACATTTAAGTGCCTCCAGGAATCATTTTTTTTCCCCAATTTACCATATTTATCACAACTTTTAGATTTTTGCTCCCGCCTGGGAGCTGTGTTACGGCGGCTGCACAGGAGCCGGGTGATGGGGAGGTACTGAAATGTGAAGCGCTCGGGGATGCGACTGTGCTGCCCAGCGAGCTCACGATTCTCAACATCTTGCCCTAAACCAGAGCCAGGCAGTGTCTTGTGTTACCGGTCCACCCTCCAAGCATATGCGAGGGTGACCATGATGGCAATGGCATCGCTGGCAGAGCCCACAGTGCCCACTGCATGCGTCTGCTCTGCCAGGAGAAGCCACGTATCCACATTTGGAGCCATTTGGTCATTTGCTCACCACCGCGTTGCACACACGCCAGTGCTGGTGTAAGGCTGGGAACTGGGACGGTGCTGGCTGAGGACTCCACAACTCTCCTGGCATTGCCAGAGCCAGGCTGTCGGGAAGCCGGGGCAGGACCAGTATGCATGTGGGTCACTCACGTGGCATGCTCAGGCCTTCATGGTATGGTTACCATCCATCCACCCCCTGCTCTAATCTTAGCTCTACCGGTATGTCAAGAGCAGCTTTGGCCCTTTGCAGTTCCCTGGGTAGATAAGTGATGGACATGACAGCTTCAAAGCCTCAGAGTTTCCTCAACATGAAGTCCAAGAGGCTTAAAAAAAAACTCTTTTAACAACGAAAAACATCCTAGCAAAGCAAAAATGTTGTAGTAAAGCAAAAACTTCCCAGTAAAGCAAAAATTCCCCAGTAAAGAAAAAATGTCCTAGCAAAGTAAAAGTGTCCTAGCAAAGTGAAAATGTTGTGGTAAAGCAAAAACCAGGATCAAGTTCAGTTAAAAGATACGAAATGCTATCATCATGTGTAGAAGTCCAGAATGATTAATTTAAAATTAATTACTTAAGTTAAATGGGATGACAAAAGTGATAATGTCGTGTAGCCTCCCAAGTTAAATAGTCAAGGCTTAAATAATTCGATAAACAAACATCACAACAACAAAACCCTTAAGGGTTTGGTCAAAAGTCCCTTGAAGTGAGTCCCCTTCGGTTCTATCATCTCCTGCGGCCCCGTGCTGGAGTGACAATTGTGTCACATCCAGGAGGGAAACTCCTCACTAACTGGGGAGCCCGTCCATCCTCCTCCCATGCAATGAGCAATTGGCGTGACTCCCCGACCACAGATGGCCTGAGAACGTGCGTTTGCTTCATAGGCACCCGGAGAGTAATCCACCTTGGAGCTGTGAAAATGGCCATTTATAACCTATTTATGGATTCTTTCGGCCAAAAGATCACGGCTCCACCTTTGTGAGCAGAGAATGGTGATTGATGACCCGTTGCTCATCAAATGTTCATGTCAGGTAGGCATCGATCAATAACCTTATCTCCTCCAGATCACAACAGCCCCATCCTTAAATTCCTGATTGTCGTGGGTTAGGTTGAAAACTTCCTCCCACACACAGCCGGTCACTTCCCCCTCCCCCACCCCCAGGAATGAGGGAGAGAATTAAAGGATAAACGTGAAACCCGTGGGTTGAGATAAGAACAATTTAATACAGATTATTTAATACAATGTAGGTGCTCACCACCCCCTCGTATGCGAAGCCCGTCTCGTCCCGAAAACTGCAAATCCCGGACGAACGCGAGGCCCCGAAATAGAGAGGGGCAGAGAGGGAGAGATAGTACTCCGAGAGTGGGAGTACTGGGAGAGAGAGAGGAAAGGAAAAAAAAAGAAAAGCAATAGAGCGAAAAACACAGCAAGAGCAAAAGCGGCAAAAGCCAAAGCGCAAAAGCCAAAGCGCAAAAGCCCTTCTTCCCATCTGACCCTCGCTTTTATACTGGGCATGACGCTGCACGATATGGAATACTAATTGGCCAGTTTGGCCCTCAGTCTTAAGTTCCACACAAATCACAAGGGGAATCGTGTCCCCCTTGTCCCATCTATGCTCCCCCCTTATCCCGCCGTGCTTCTGCACTCCGGCACACTGAAAAGTCCTTGGCAGCTTGTTATCAGCGTTCTTCTCAGAGTGAGCCTCTGAGTAAAACCAAAACATGGAGCTTTTCTAGCTGTTAAAAAAAAACCTCTGTCCCAGCTAAAACTAGGACACTGATTAACGGGTGATTGAAGGGAAACTAAGAAAAAACCCACGTGCTGCAACATATTTGGGTCCAACTGTTCCACCTTGTCATCTCATCGACTGTGTTAAAGAATATAACCCTTGAAAAGTCAGAGCTTGCAAGTCCCTGATCGCTCAGTGATCGCACCCGAAATCAAAAACCTGCAGGGTACAAGAGCAGAGGGTCTGCTCTCCAAAACCAGAAGACTCCAAAATCAGAAGAAAAGCTATTGAGAAGCAGTTTTGAAGTGAAGGACAGCACATTTTGCGTCCTCAGGCTCTCCGACATGAAATTCGGTTTGTAGAAGAGGGGTGATTCAGCCGGCAAAACTCTCGTGCCCAGCTTGGGGTGAGCTGAGCACCCACCCTGCATGATGGCACATCCGCCCGGGTGGGAAGTCAGGATGTGGTCCTCTGACTGGGCACCGCGAGTTGAGTCATTAAATAATTCTGGGGCTGCGCTGCGGAGACATTGGCACTTTTTTCCCCAGTGAGATTTTATCACGTCGCTTCTGCGATGCCGCACCTGGGAGATAAAATCTGGTGCCATGTCAAGTGCCGTAAGCAGCGCTATCGTTTCTCGAGCGCGGACTTCAATGGAAGCGACACATTTTCCAAATCTGTTAGAACGGAACCCCCAAATTTATCGCTGTCTGTCATTTTTCAATATGTTTGTTTCTAAGCTGCACTTGCTGATGAGGAGAATAACCATTGTTTAGCTCCAGTAACTTGGGGCTCCATTTTCAGTTAACAGATTGTTTATCAAAATGAAGACCCAGGGCAGCAGCTGTAGGATGGGGAGAAGGAGATTGATGTGGATAGCGGAGCAGTCCTGTGGGAAGGAGCTGAACAGAAGGGAATTTAATGACTACCTCCCAACACAAGCGATTGATTCACCGAGCCCGCTCAAGCAAGGCGGCACTGAGTGATTGGGTTTGGAGAATTCATTATTCATATTTATCGTGTAACTAGAGAGGAGACACCTTCAGATAGACCTTCAGACCAAATGGACTTTGCAGAATTAAATTCACCAGGGCTATTTTATTTTGAAATTCAAGGATTCCTGCTCTCCACTAAGACACCGAGACACTAAAATCATCACGAGTTCATTAAAATCCCGTCTAACTTCGTGCATTGAGCCTCCCCAAAACGACGGTGCTCTCATCACGCATCAAGGTCAGCCCACCCAAATGATGCTCCAGACCCTAGACCCTGTAACCCACAAGGAAGGTCAGTAAGGGTCCAAATCTGTGTTGTAGTCATGTTGGTTCTACAGTGTTCTCAGTTTAACACTTGATGACACAATTGCTTGAAAATCAGGGAGGAAACATGACGGGTGATAGGATTGAAAGGTGTGATGGGGATTCAGGTAGATCTCCTATAGAAGATGTGATCGCTAAGAAATAACATAGAATCATAGAATGGTTTGGGTTGGAAAGGACCTTGGTTGGTTCCAATCCCTCTGCCATGGCCAGGGACACCTGTCAGTAGACATGGAATGTCTAGTGAACATGATATGGGCGGTGCTGTAAAACTGCAGATCTCTGAGATGACTCCATAAAATGATGTTGATAACTCCTCCTTGCCACAGCCAGTTGCTCTGGGGTTGTGATGACGACTTCATCTTTCCAAACCCGAATCCACCACCGTCTACACCGCAGCATTCCTCCACCCTTACGCACACCGGCTCCTGCTCACAGCTCCTGCTGCCCCTCTTGCTGAAACACTCCTGGGCACACTTTTCAAGCACTTGACTAATGCTCAAATAAATGGGATTTTTCCTGTGCTGAGAGGCAGGAAAATGTCTCAAGGCTAAAGCTACAAAAAGAATTAGGTGTCTCATCTAAGCGCTGCTTTAAGAAACCAAATAGGAATGTGTATCCTCAATGCCAGGGAGGTTTTGAGTGAGCCCAGACATTTCTCCTGATAGATCTCCAGGTCAATGATCAGTATTTGCTGCTGAGCACATGGCTGCTGCCATCTCACCAGACCCCTCAGTCACGTTTCAGCCACATTAAGACTTCAGGATTAGGCTCTGCCCTGTTTATCTCACCCACAAGAGCTCCTTGGGCGTATCTGCTGGGTGAGGGCCAACTGGAAGCACCTCCAGAAGGATGATGCCAGTCCTTGACTTGGTGTGCCCATGCACGGTGTGCTTACCCAGGATAAATCCTCCTTTCTTCTTGAACGGGTACAAACGCGCGTCGCCCATAGACAGGCAGTGTCTCCCAAGTCTTGTGTTGTTTCGGGGTGAAAGCCACACGTTGCAACTCGTTTCCTCCAGGATAACCTGATGTGCAAGGGTCAAGGCTGTGGGCTCCTGCAGGCAGCAAAGTGATGGGTTCTGGCACAGCCATGGTTGCCCATCTTGTCCTCTTCTGGACTGAACTTTCTTGCTACAGGTCAAAGACAGGTTTTGCAACCCAAGGCAGATCCAAGTATTTCCTGCAGCTGAGGATAACACCCTGCAACGCAAATCCTAGAAGATTTATACCTTTGTGTATTCCACCATGTTCATGAGGGGAAAAAAAAGGTCTGGAGGAAGAGAAAACCATAAGTTTAGAACCTGGGATGGAAGAAGACAGCTTGGTTTGGTAGTAGGTAAGAGAATGTCACTGCATCGTTTATCATCCGGAATGTTCATATAGGCAAGAAAATGTGTGTCTCGGATCTTCTTCTTCAGCATCAGACCATGAAAATAGTCATGTTCTAGAAGCAACCATGTCTGAAGATTAAAAACTCCCAAGTGTCTGTGCTTTGCTGTGCCATACAGCTGCACAGCAGATCGGGGTGGAAACCGGTGACTCACAATTTCCAGACCTGAGTGCAGAAAATTAATGCTAATTAACCCTTTCTAGTAGCCAGATGTAAACATAACCATAATGGTCTAGGTCAGGTTTTTCCCGATTCCTTTGAATTTCTTTGTGGAAAGAGTCTCTCTTCCCAACCAGAGACCCCTTGCCAGGGTGGACTCTGTCCAGTGTCCAACTGGATTAGTTGGTTCATATGATCTCATCATCCAGCCTTGTGCTGGCCTGAGGAGCCCAGGAAGGAAGAAAGCAATGTGCTGCTGGACCATCAACTGGTGGTTTTGAGGAAAAGTAGGGGTTTTCTTCCAACTTTGCAAAGTTGTCATGGGTTAGGCCGCTCCGGCAACTGAACCCTACACAGTCGTTCACTCACCCTCCCCCAGCCCCAGGGATGAGAGAGAGAATTAAAGGATAAATGGGAAACACGTGGGTTGAGATAAGAACAATTTAATACAGATGATTTAATACACAGTGTAGATGCTCACCACCCCCTCTTATCCACAGCCCGTCTCGTCCCGAAGCTGCAATCCCGGATGAACGCGAGGCCCCGAAATAGAGAGGGGTAGAGAGAGATAGTACTCCGAGAGTGGGAGTACTGGAAGAGAGAGAAAAAAAAGGTAATAGAGCAAAAGCGCAGAAGCACAAAAGAGCAGAAGCGGAGAAAGAGCCAAAGCGCAAAAAGTCCTTCTTTCCGGCTGCCCCTCACTTTTATACTGGGCATGACGCTGCATGATATGGAATACTAATTGGCCAGTTTGGCCCTCAATCTTAAGTTCCACCACAAATCACAAGGGAAATCTTGGCCCCCTTGTCCCGGCTATGCTCCCCCCTTATCTCACCGTGCTTCTGCACTCCGGCCAGGACACAGCACACTGAAAAGTCCTTGGAGTCTCACGTCCAACCACAAACATCAGCTTGCTATCAACATTCTTCTCAGAGTGAGCCTCTGAGTAAAACCAAAACACAGAGCTCTTCTAGCTGCTAAAAAGAAGAGCTAACTCTGTCCCAGCTAAAACCAGGACAAAAGTGCAGAGCGGAAATGAAAAACTAGGCCTTAAAACTGCTTGTAGGAGACAGGAATCCAGCCATGAAAGGAGGACAGGATGTTTATCCAAAGGGAAAGGTCCCATCTGCTATCAATTCTCCAGACAGACCCAGAGCACATATTGCCTTCCAGACCCTCATCCCAGTTCTGCAACCGCACATAGCCAAGATGCAACGAGCACGGCCACTGCCCCAGCACTGCCTTGTTCCCCCCGCGCTCCCGGGAGCACCATTGGGTATCCTGGTAAAAGCAACTGCAATGGGAAGGTCCTTCCATAAATAATAACAGTCGTGCCTTAAGCATCACCTCCCGGGTACACACTTGCCCAGAGGAATGATAGAGACATTTCAATACGCAATTGGATAATTATATAGGATTACTGAGAAAGGCAAGGAAAGTTTGGAAGGATTATTTAGTACCAACAGAGCATATAAATCTTGCCAATAACCACCCCTAATTTTAATTAGAGTGAAGCAAATTTTATAGGGAGAGCATTTGGTTAGAACAAATGAATGATTTGGGGAAAAAAAAAATAATGACGAGCTCCTCGGTTCACAAGCTCTTCTGTGCGTACGAAACAGAAGGAACAAATTCCAAGCTCTGGTTTCTATTTAATGAATTCAAACCAGTGGTTGGTTAGACCAGATGTAATATTTATTTCATTTTCAAATAACAAATACTGGGAGAGGACCTGTTTAGTCAGGAGTAAGCAGGCATTTCCTAGTCTTGGTTAAACACGTTTAAAATGTCTCTATAAACTGCAGGAAGAGTAAGGACTTCATTTTCCTGCTGATGTTGTGTTTTCAGCCTCGGCAAGATAAGGAATACTCTTTATTCTTGCCCAAACTACTCATGCAACAAAACTCTTATCTTAAAAAGACATTGACAGGAACAGTTAACATACTGTATAATTAAAGCAATAAATTAATTACCCAGCTTCCCTGCTGACTATTAAACACTTGAGGCAAAGAGCTGTCTTTTGCTCCTCGTTGAAGGATTATTACGTTTAGTTTGAACATGAGCTTGAACAATCTGGGTCACTTTCTCTGGTGCAAAAGCGCAGCCACAAAACCCTTCGTGTTTGCAGACATAGAATTATAGAATGGTTTGGGTTGGAAGGGACCTCAAAGATCATCTAGTTCCAACATCCCTGCCATGGGACACCTGCCACTACACCAGGTTGCTCAAAGCCCCATCCAACCTGGCCTTGAACACTTCCAGGAATGGGGCAGCCACAACTTCTCTGGGAAAGCTGGTCCAGTGCCTCATCACCCTCAGAATGAAGAAGTTCTTCCTTAGATCTAATCTAAATCTCCCCTCTTTCAGTTTAAAGCCATTTCCCCTTGTCTCATCACTACATACCCTTGTAAAAAGTCCCTCTCCAGCTTTCTTGTAGTCCCTTTAGGTACTGGAAGGCTGCTAGAAGTTCTCCCTGGAGCCTTCTCTTCTCCAGGCTCAATAGCCCCAACTCTCTCAGTCTGACTTCATAGGAGAGGTGCTCCAGCCCTCTCATCATCCTCATGGCCTCCTCTTGACCTGCTCCAACAGCTCCATGTCCTTTTTGTGTTGGGGAGCCCAGAGCTGAATGCAGCACTGCAGGTGGGGTCTCACAAGAGCAGAGCAGAGGGGCAGAATCCCCTCCCTCGACCTGCTGCCCATGCTGCTTTGGATGCAGCCCAGGACACAGTTGGCTTTCTGGGCTGCCAGTGCACATTGCCGGTTCATGGTGAGCTTCTCCTCACCCAATATCCCCAAGTCCTTCTCCTCAGGGCTGCTCTCAATCCTTTCAACCTTCTTAGGAGACTGGTTGGAAGGGTCCCTTGAGAGTTGGTCCTGAAAGGCAAAGGAGTCCAGGAAGCCTGGACAATTCTCAAGAGGGAAATCTTCAGAGCCCAGGAGCAGGCTGTCCCAGTGAACCACAAGACAAGCCGGAAGGGCAGAAGACCAGCCTGGCTGAACAGAGCACTCTGGCTAGAGCTCAAGAAGAAAAAGAAAGACTATGACCTATGGAAGAAGGGGCTAATCACTCATGAAAAATATAAGGATTCTGTGAGACGAGGCCAACTGTATGAAATTCAACAAGACCAAGTGCCAGGTCCTGAACTTGGGCCACAACAACCCCCTGCAGCGTTACAGGCTTGGGGAAGTGTGGCTGGAAAGCTGCCCAGCAGAGAAGGACCTGGGGGTGCTGGTCGACAGCCGATTGAACATGAGCCAGCAGTGTGCCCAAGCAGCCAAGAAAGCCAATGGAATCCTGGCATGTATCAGAAACAGTGTGGCCAGCAGGAGCAGGGAGGTGATTGTCCCCCTATACTCAGCACTGGTGAGGCCACGCCTTGAGTACTGTGTCCAGTTTTGGGCCCCTCACTTCAAGAAGGACGTTGAGGTGCTGGAGCAGGTTCAAAGAGCAACGAAACTAGTGAAGGGTTTAGAGAACTTGTCCTATGAGGAGCGGCTGAGGGAGCTGAGACTGTTTAGTCTGGAGAAGAGGAGGCTCAGGGGGGGCCTTATTGCTCTCTACAATTACCTGAAAGGAAGTTGTAGGGAGATGGAGGTCGATCTCTTCTCCCATGTTATGAATGACAGGAGAGAGGGAATGGCCTCAAGTTACGCCAGGGGAAATTTAGGTTAGATATCAGGAAGAATTTCTTTACAGAGAGGGTTGTGAAATATCGGAACAGTCTGCCCAGGGAGGTGGTGGAGTCCCCATCCCTGGAGGTGTTTAAAAACCGTGTGGATTTGGTGTTGAGCAACATGGTTTAGGGACCCTGACAGTGCAGAGTTGTCATGGTTTGATGTGGGGGGGGGGGTGGTTCTGGTGGCAGGAGAGGGGTTTTGCTCCCTGCGACCTCCCTGGTTTTGGAACCGGGTTAGGCTTAGTTCTGGCCACCAGATCAGACTGCCATCCCCCTCGGGGTTGAGCCAATAGGGCGCCTCTGCGAATTGCCCTATTTAAGTCAGGACAAAGGAACCAGAAAAGGTGCTTTGCCCAGGATCAAGGAGAGAAGGGAGGAGGGCACTGCCCCCGCTCCCTGGCTCCCGGCCGGGCAGCTGCCTGCATCGGGCCAGCGCTGCCCACGGAGAATGGCAGCGGCGGAGCCAGCTGGGGAACTCGGGGGCACCCCACTCCCGGGGTGCCCACTGGGCTGAGTTCACCTGGAGAGGACTGAGATCTGAGAGAAACAGCTGCATCGACACCAGGTCAGTGAGGATGGAGCGGGAGGAGGTGTGCCGGAGCCGAGTTTCCCCTGCAGCTGATGGTGAGATAGCAGGCGGCCCCCCTGCAACCAGGACGGCCTCGGTGGAGCAGAGACCCACTCGCAGCCCGTGGGGAGAAGATGCCTGAGCCTGAGGATGGTCGTGTTGGGGTGCACGGCAAGGCAGAGAGGCATCTGGAGTCTGCGTGACGACCCACGCCAGAGCGAGTGGCTACAGCTCCCTAAGTATCCGAGACTGTGGTAAAGCCCACACTGGAGCAATCTGTGGGGAAGGATTGTTTCCAGTGGGCTGGACTCACGCTGGAGAAGTTTGTGGATTTTTCCTCGTGGGTAGGGGATCCATTGGAGCAGGGGAAAAGGGTGTAAGGACTCCTTCTCCTTTAAGAAAGAAGCAGCAGTAACAGCACGGAATAAACTGACCTGCACTCCCCCAGTCCTTGCTCCCTGTGCTTCTGGGGGGAGGAGGTAGAGCCGGGAGGAAAAGGAAGGGGGGGGAAGGTGTCGGTTTTAAGATCTGGTTTTGTTTCTTTCTGTCCTCTCAAGTAATCGGTTTTTGTTTCCCTTTGTCCTTCTAAGTAATCATTAATAAACTGTTTTGCTTTGAGAAAAGCTCTGCCTGTTTTGCCCGGGACCATGGTTGGTGGGTGCTCCCTCTGTTCTTGTCTCAACCCTCAGTCCCTTTGTTTTTTTTTTCTCTCCTCTCTACTTTACTGGAGAAGGAGAGACTGTGTGAGTTTTAGTTGCTGGATCAGCCTAAAACCACGACAAGAGTGAATGGTTGGACTCGATGATCTTGAAGGTCTCTTCCAACCAGACGATTCTATGATTCTATGATTCTATGATTCTATGATTCTATGATTCTATGATTCTCTGCCCAGCATGTACTTGTGCTTGGGATTGCCCCGACCCACGTGCAGGACCTTGCACTTGGCCTTGTTGAACTTCATGAGGTTCTCACAGGCCCACCTCTCCAGCCTGTCAAGGTCCCTCTGGATGGCATCCCTTCCCTCCAGCGTGCCATGTAAAGGTGGTTGAAGCGGCTTTGCTAACATGTATGTGACGCGGGGGAGCTGGGACCTCCTCTAACACATTCCTCCAGTTTCTGGGTGATTTCAGTGGTTGCAACAAGGATCCTTAAGAGATGGACCCAGACATCAGCTGCAGAAGGATTTTAATTAAACCCTATAAGCCATTGCCTGGAGTCAGGCCGGGGAAAATGTCACGGGTGAAATCCTGTGTGCGTGGCACCGTGGGACAGACTCGGTATTTGGCATCTCTCATCTCCTGGGTTCTCTTGGAGTGCGGAGTGACTCACGGCAGGCAGCAGACACATGACTCACGGCTTTTATGGAACTGAGGGGCTTGTCAGAGCCAAAATGCAGCCTGACATTCTTATCTCCAAACTCTAACCTTAAATCTGTTTTTTTTAGATATCTTCTTTCTGGGGTTGTGTCTGGAAAGGACATTAAAAGCTATCGATAAAGGCTCTTTATGCATGAGGGGCTTTGCTTGAAAGAACTTTGAATCTCCATTACAGTTTATAAATCTTCACTTCAAATCTTCCTGAATTTTTTCCATGGAATTTGGCTTCGGCTCAGCTCCTTGAGGAGGAGAGAGTGAGATGCGCTGGGCAGGACACATGGCAGAGGGCCACAGGGAAGAGCCGGCTGTGTGCCTTGGCCAGAAGAAAGGTGAGTTGGGACAAACCGGTTCCCAAAGAGGGATGTGTTGTGTTTTATTGATCAGCAACCTTCCCGCTAAGGAAATTCCCAGCTAGACTGGAGCTGAGGAGCAACGTCACGCTAATTGAGAGCTGCGACATGGTTGCTGAAGCTGGCAGGTCTCTGCAGTCACACCAATCAAAGAGCTATCACGCGCAGAGGAAAACGTGACGTGGCTGAATTCCTGGTTATATTTTCAATAGAGCCTCTTCCACAGATGTATGCGAAGTTTCTTTCCGTTGTATTCAACAGGCTTTGGGTCAGACCCCCAAATTTGCAAATAAGCTTAATGCTTTACTCAGCAAAACACAGAGCTGAAGTTTTGAGGGAAAACCTGTAGCAACATATTAACTTTTTCATTCTCTTTTTCATGAGTTTGTACGTATAACTGTAGTTCTATGTAGGTAAAAATTAGATATTTGAATGAAAACATGAAACGGTTGCTTAATTGAACAAGTTCTCAGAGTTGAAAGAGTTTCCAGTCATATGCTGAGCTCTCAGTGTATCCCATAAAACCCTACGTGTATTGATTCGGAGAAGTTGTGGCTGCCCCATCCCCGGAAGTGTTCAAGGCCAGGTTGGATGAGGCTTTGAGCAACCTGGTGTAGTAGAATCATGGCAGGGGCTTGGAACTAGATGACCTTGAAGGTCCCTTCCAACCCAAACCATTCTATGATCCCATGATTCTACAGCTGGATCAAAACAGGATGCCACAACAAGGAGGAACGACGATCCCAGGGCAAGACTGAATCACTAACCTTAATTACCAGGGTTTGTTAGCCACCGCTGCCACGTGGGCGTGACACGTGTCACAGACTCAGGTTAATCCCTGAGTCCAAACCGCAGAAGTTTAGGACGAGTCGCGTGGAACCCATTTTTGTGTGGTGGATCTTGACAGCACCACGGAACACCTCTGCTGTGCTGGTGGCACTGATGTGGCCCTACGTGGGCATCTGCGAGGGGGTCAACTCATTCTGTAGCTCATAAATCACCCCAAATGGGCTTCCCCGTTAGAAGAGGTATCTCCATGTCACCTTGTGTCACCGCTCCGCTGTCACAATCATGCTGCAAAGCACTGAATCTTAAACCCTCTGGGATTTCCCTCGGCAAAACACAGTGGGGTTCGTGAGCAATTCCATATGTGGCTTCAAAAATATATCAAATCCCATTTTTGCTTCACCTTCCTTAAGCAAAACACAAGTGAAATCATCACCTTGGACTGATCCTTCCTGGGCTGCAGAGAACAGTCAGAGCCTGCTGAGAAGGTTGTTAGTCCCAGGAACCCGCTAAACATTAACCATCAATGGTTAATTAATTCAGTTGGTCTGATAACAAGAAAAGCCAACTCTTGGGCCCCCTGTTTTGGGGGTTTTTCAGGAAGTAACACTCCAGGAGTCAGTAGTAACTTGAAGCAGGGCAGGAGCAGGTCGGTAAGGATGGACCTGCCCGGTTGGTGCCTGGCAGCGCTTGCCCTTGGCTCCGTCAGAGCCAACCTTGGAGCTGGGCGCTGCCTTCCTTGTGTTTGCTCTGCAACCAGGGCTGGGAACAGGGCCGCACTTCGTCCTTGAGGCTCTTTGTTTCCTTGGGGAGGCAAGGAAGGAGGCGAGGAAGGGGCAGTATGTACCAGGCAGCAGGAAAGAGCAGCAAATTTTTTTCCCCCCAGGTTCTAATGAATAAGAAAATCCTCTTACGCTCCACCAGAAACCTGTTGTTAAGACACCGGAGTCACACAGGACTCGACCTCGCTCAGGAATGAGCCTTTACTCCGAGGAGGTGCGGTGTGTATGGTAGGGCACGTATGGTAGGTCACGTATGGTGGGACACGTATGGTGGGGCACGTATGATGGGACATGTACGGTGGGACATGTATGATGGGACACGTATGATGGGACATGTACAGTGGGACATGTACGATGGGACACGAGGGGCAGGGACCTGCAAGGGCCAAACGTATCTGGCAGGTTAACTCATGGCTCAGGGACTGGTGATACAGCCAGGGCTTTGGGTATTTTGACCATGGGGTAATTTTTGAGAAGCCTGGGTTGCTAGGGGCAGATGGCGTGCACCTAACCGAGAAAGGGAAGAAGGTGCTTGGACAAAGGCTTGCCAGACTTGTGCAAAGAGCTTTAAACTAGTATTGCTGGGGGAGGGGGAGCACAGTTCAGCCCACCGCTGTCAGCATGGCGCCAGTGCCAGCACCGAGGGTCCAGAGGCTGAGGAAGGATCGCAGGTATGTTCAAACGAACTTACACTGCCGTCCAAGAGAACCCCTGTCGCTCCAGCCAGTGAGTCGGCTTTGTCGGGAGCCCAGCTAAAGTGTATGTACACCAACGCACGCAGCATGGGAAATAAACAGGATGAGCTGGAGATGCGTGCACATGAGCAGGACTACGACCTTATTGGCATCACGGAGACGTGGTGGGACGACTCCTATGACTGGAGTGTCAACATGGAGGGGTATAAGCTTTTTAGAAAGGACAGGAAGGGGAGACGAGGAGGGGGTGTCGCTCTCTACGTCAGCAACCAGCTGGAGTGCCTGGAGCTTCGCCTGGGGTCGGAGGATGAGCTGACAGAGAGCTTATGGGTCAAGATTAGAGGACGGGGACGGATAGGGGATGTTACGGTAGGGGTCTGTTACAGGCCACCTGGCCAGGAGGACAGAGCAGATGAGGCGCTTTATAGCCAGATAGGAGCAGCCTCACGGTCACAAGCCCTGGACCTCATGGGGGACTTCAACCACCCTGACATCTGTTGGAGAGACAATACGGCAGGGCACAGGCAGTCCAGGAAGTTCCTGGAATGCGTGGACGACAACTTCCTCCTGCAGGTGATAGAGGAGCCGACAAGGAGGGGTGCCATGCTTGACCTTGTGCTCACCAACAGGGAGGGACTGGTGGGCGATGTGAAACTTAAGGACAGCCTTGGCTGCAGTGACCACGACACGGTGGAGTTCAAGATCCATGGGGCAGCAAGGAAACTATACAGCAAGCTCTGTACCCTAGACTTCAAGAAGGCGGACTTCAGCCTCTTCAAGGACCTGATGGGCAAAGTGCCGTGGGAGGCGGCCCTGGAGGAACGAGGGGCCCAGGAAAGTTGGTCCACATTCAAGGAGCACCTCCTCCAAGCTCAGCAGAGGTGCATCCCGATGAAGAACAAGTCGGGCAAAAAGACCAGGAAGCCTGCATGGATGAGCAAGGAGCTCCTGGACCAACTGAAAATGAAGAGGATAGCCTATAGAGGGTGGAAGCGGAGACAGATAGCCTGGGAGGAATACAGAGAAGTTGTACGACTGACCAGGGATCAGGTGAGGAAGGCTAAAGCCCTGAAGGAATTGAATTTGGCAAGGGATATAAAAAGCAATAAGAAAAGCTTCTATAGGTATGTAGGGGACAAAAGGAAGTCCAAGGAGAACGTAGGCCCCCTCCGGAAGGATACTGGTGCTCTGGTTACCCGGGACATAGAGAAGGCTGAGTTACTCAATGACTTTTTTGCCTCAGTCTTCACTGATAAAGCCTCTTGTCTTACCACCCAAGCTGTGGAAAGAACTAGCAGGGACTGTGAGGATGAACCACCGCCCACTGTACTTGAAGAGCAGGTTCGGGAACATCTGAGGAACTTGAAGGTGCACAAGTCCATGGGACCTGATGAGATCCATCCGCGGGTCCTGAAGGAACTGGCGGATGAAGTTGCCAAGCCACTGGCCATTGTATTTGAGAAGTCGTGGCGGTCTGGCGAGGTCCCCAATGACTGGAAGAGAGGGAACATAACCCCCATATTTAAAAAGGGGAACAAGGAGGACCCGGGCAACTACAGGCCGGTCAGCCTCACCTCTGTGCCTGGCAAGGTCATGGAGCAGATTCTCCTGGGAACCATGCTAAGGCACATGGAGAGCAAAGAGGTGGTGGGTGACAGCCAACATGGCTTCACCAAAGGCAGATCGTGCCTGACCAACTTGGTGGCCTTTTATGATGGGGTGACAGCATCGGTGGACAAGGGTCGACCAACGGATATCATCTACCTGGACTTGTGCAAAGCTTTCGACACTGTCCCGCACGACATTCTTCTCTCTAAACTAGAGAGGCATGGGTTTGATGGATGGACCACTCGGTGGATAAGGAATTGGCTCAATGGCCGCACTCAGAGAGTAGTGGTCAACGGCTCGATGTCCAAGTGGGGACCGGTCACGAGTGGTGTCCCTCAGGGGTCCATGTTGGGCCCGGCCCTCTTCAACATCTTTGTCGGTGACGTGGACAGTGGCATGGAGTGCACCCTCAGCAAGTTCGCCGATGACACCAAGCTGTGTGGTGCCGTCGACACGCTGGAAGGGAGGGATGCCATCCAGAGGGACCTCGACAGGCTGGAGAGGTGGGCACGTGCCAACCTCATGAAGTTCAACCAGGCCAAATGCAAGGTCCTACATCTGGGTCGTGGCAATCCCAGGCACAAATACAGACTGGGAGGAGAATGGATCGAGAGCAGCCCTGAGGAGAAGGACTTGGGAGTACTGGTGGATGAGAAGCTCAATATGAGCCGGCAATGTGCTCTTGCGGCCCAGAAGGCCAACCGCATCCTGGGCTGCATCAAGAGGAGCGTGGCCAGCAGGTCGAGGGAGGTGATTCTCCCCCTCTACTCAGCCCTCGTGAGACCTCACTTGGAGTATTGCGTCCAGTTCTGGAGTCCCCAACATAAGAAGGACATGGACCAGTTGGAGAGGGTCCAGAGGAGGGCCACGAAGATGATAAGAGGGCTGGAGCACCTTTCCTATGAGGACAGGCTGAAAGAGTTGGGGCTGTTCAGCCTGGAGAAGAGGAGGCTCCGGGGTGACCTTATAGCGGTCTTTCAGTACCTCAAGGGGGCCTACAGGAAAGATGGGGAGAGGCTGTTCAGGAGGGCCAGTTGTGATAGGACAAGGGGTAATGGTTTTAAAATAGAGGGAGGTAGCTTCAGGTTGGATATT
Source organism: Tauraco erythrolophus (assembly GCF_009769465.1). Lineage (NCBI taxonomy): Eukaryota > Metazoa > Chordata > Aves > Musophagiformes > Musophagidae > Tauraco > Tauraco erythrolophus. The sequence continues at coordinate 12,734,650 of NC_141497.1, forward strand.
AGGAAAAAATTTTTTACCATGAGAGTTGTAGAACACTGGAACAGGTTGCCCAGAGAGGTGGTGCATGCTCCATCCCTGGAGACGTTCAAGGCCAGGTTGGATGAGGCCCTGAGCAATCTGATCTAGTTGGAGATATCCCTGTTCCTTGCAGGGGGGTTGGACTAGATGACCTTTGAAGGTCCCTTCCAGCCCTAACCATTCTATGATTCTATGATTCTATGTACGGTGGGACATGTATGGTGGGACATGTATGGGTGTGCAGCACTTGGACCTCCTCTGCCTGCCCTGGGCCAAAGCACCCTCAGATTCAAAATGTTGCTGGAAAAAGAAAACCAAGTGCAACTTGATATTTTTATGGCCGTCATGCGATAGGGAGGGATAAAGATCGCAGGGGACTTGACTCACTGATCAAGACTTTCCTGTTTGTGAAAGAGTTTATTGTACACTTTTCTCTTCCTGTTCTCCATTTTATCTTCTTGCCCTTTAACCCGTTTCCCGGTCCGTTTGTGGCTTTCTCGGTCGTATTTCCATCAATATTTTTCTTGAAAGCCCTCTTCTCCAAGATGTTCCTCGTTCCTTCCAGCCATCTGCTTTTCCGTGCCTCGCTTTTATCTGCATGTACTACATTTTCTCACTTTCTTCCTTCTGCCTCATTAGGACTACGAGGTTGTATTAATCACCCCAGCTGGAAGGGGTATTTCTCCACACCTCCTTTTCCCCCACCCACTTTCCCGTGTAGAAAATGAGAAGTTTGACCACATATCCAAGCAGAAAAAACCTCGACATGCTCCCAGTGACATGGACACGTTTAGGGCCACGGTTCAGTGATGGGTTTGGCAGCCTTGGGCTCACTCTTGGGCTCAAACATCTCCAAGGTCTTTTTCCGCAACCTCAGTCATTCTGTGACCCCATGTCCCCCTCCCCGCGGCCGTGCCCCACCGCAGCCATATCCCACCGCGGTGCTGCCGGCTGAGGCCGGGGAGTTGTTCCCTGCAGCCAGGATCCGGACTGACCTCCCAAAAGCCCCCCGGACGGGAAGCTGGGGGTCTTGGCTGTGGGTCACCCCCCATGGAGGGCAGCACCAGCCTTTGCTCCCGGGGCTGGGACCCCCCCGAGGCCGGCCCGCAGGTGGGGGCGGGGCCAGCGGGGCGGGACGACGGAGCCCCGGCACCGGCTCCACCCGGGACCGGAGCGGAGTGGGGTCGGTTTGTAGCATGTCCGCAAGTCCCGGAGGTGAGTCTCGGCTCCGGCTGCCGGAGAGGGGGGGTTTAGGGGCAGGGCGTTGTTCTCCGTGGGGCGGCGGCACCTCTTCCCCTTCTCCGACCCCCGATGGCACCCGAAGAACCCCTTCCCCCAACCCCTGGTGCCACCTGAAGAGCCCCTTCTTCTGACCCTCGGTGACACCCGAAGAGCCCCTTCCTCGACCCTCCATGGCACCCAAAGAGCTCCTTTCCTGACTCCCAGTGGCACCTAAAGAGCCTCTTCCCCTGGCGGCACCCCAAGAGCCCCTTCCTTTGACCCCTGGTGGCACCCAGAGAGCCCCTTCTGTCGGTGACACCTGAAAAGCCCCTTCTGCTGGTGGCACCCAAAGTGCCCCTTCCCCGACCCCCAGTGACACCCAAAGAGCCCCTTTCCTGACCCCTGGTGGCACCCAAAGAGCCCCTTCTCTCACCCCACTTGTTTAGGGGACTCTTAGGGGACAGGTCCCCGTTCCCACCCACTGGGTATCAGCTCAGCATTCCATAAAGCCTTTTTTCAGCGTTTCCCCCCAAATCACTGCACCCCAAGAACCCAAACCTTGACAAATCCCCCTCCCCTGGAGGTACCATTCACACCCACACCTCTGCTTTTACCAAAGCACAACCCGTTTATCTTTCTTTCCCTGCCTCTGCTAATGAGTCTGCGTAAAGCCGGAGGTGAATTATTCTTTGCAGCTTGCAAAGACCAACGCGTGTCTTGTAGCCAAAAGTCCGTGGGCTGTTTGCAAAAGGACAACGGTAACAAATAAGTGTTTGTGGGTTTTTTTGTGGCTGTGCTCAGGCACCAGGTGTTAAAAAGTGAATGAATATTCTAAAAATCCTTGTCTAGCTGTGGAATGAGCACGGTATTTATTTACGTGGCTGTTCCTGGAGCATGCATGGGGGGGGGGGGAACAAACCCACAACAAAAATGCAGAAACCTTGAGTTTGAGTTACAGTGCTCAGCTGGAATTAATTTATCTGCCTATTCCTGATAATTGCAATTAAATGGATTCATTTCGATGCGAATGACTCCAGCCCTGCCTTCATTCCGTAGCTGGTCAGGCTACCCGAGCCTGAGCAGAGGTTTATGGTGAACACCTGGCCCTCGTGGTTGCAGGTGACCTGCCTTTGGACCTTTGAAATTCTCAAGTGTCCCTTTTTGCTGCCAGCCTGCCCCGGCTGCGATGAGTCTCGCTGTCCCCAGGGCATCTGTGTTTCCGGCGTCGGCGTCACCTTTGATCAGTCGCTCACGAAGGTTGCGGCTGAGGAGCTGCACCTCTTTCTGGCCGAGAGATAAGAGAAACGTTGTTTTATATTGGATGTTACTCAAAATAAGGTTATTCTGAATAATTTGGGCTCTTCCTTATGTAAGCGAGAGTGGTGCTTCCCTGCTTGCTGCGTCCTAGGTTCTCTCCTGCGTGAGCTTTGGAGCAAGCAACCAAACGGAAGTGAAAGCACAGAGACATGTTTTTACATTTGTATTTTATATTTATATTTTTTAGGCCAGGTTGGATGAGGCTTTGGGCAACCTGGTGTAGTGGAAGGTGTCCCTGCCCATGGCAGGGGGGTCAGAAACGGATGATTTTTGAGGTCCCTTCCAACCCAAACCATTCTATGATTCTATATTCATAAAAATAGAATATTTTATGAATATTCCAGTGTTTTCTCACACCCGCGCTGATGATCTCAGGGCGAGCAAAGGTGACCTCACACGCTTGATGGGGTTCTAGCAAGGAAAGTCTGTGAATAATAAATGAACTTGGCACTTCTTTTAACACTGCTATGGGGACAGAGGTGCCCGGAGGAGTATTGGGGGTCTAGCTGTGGGCAGATCCAGCTGTGCAGCCCCATGGGTTGCTTCTCTGCTGCTGGTGGTCTACCAGCTGAGGAAGAAGGACCTCTCCAAGGATTTGTCCCACACAGCCTGGTGTTGCTGTATGTCGCTGTTGAGACGGACACAACATACGCAGGTTCAAGTAGTATTCATTTATTATATAATTAATTCCACCTACTCTTGCAGGTTCCAGCACACTTTTATACTAATTCTAACAGTGCACGCGACATAAGCAATTAGGTGATTGGTTAACTACAGCTGTTCACGCGCCTTAGCCTAATACATGATTGGTGATCACGCGCTCTATATCATCCAAGCCAAATTCATTACATCAGACAATTAGTGCAAAAGCACAGTCCAGTTTCTTATCTTACAGTTCCTCCTTATCTTACGGTTCCCTGGTTCTCCCAGCACCTGCAAGTTGTTTTCCATTTCTTCTGTTCAGGGAGTTTTCAGATCTGCAGGGGTACACAGCAATCTCTCCAAGGTCAGTTTCTTCATCTTCTGTCCTGGGATCCACGGACCAGCCGTAGTTTCCTACAGCCTGGGACCAGCCTATCAGGGTAGGGAGGCGTGCCTGTTATCGCTCCCTTCTCCTGGCTCAGCTGCTTCCGAGCTGAAAAATATTTTCCAGTCCAGGACTTATCTCCTGGAGGTTTCAGCCTGAATTGCTCCTGGGTTGCCTTGGCATTGAGTGACTCAGTAGCTGTTAGATTGTGGGCAGGAGGGAAAACAGCAGCCAGAAAGACAGAACAAACTTTGGTTAACCCCTTGTAGCATTGGTGGGACTGGTGAAAAACCTCTCCTGTGCTGCAGCCGTAGGCATCTGTGGTTTCTGCTTTACCTTCCAGCCTGGATCAGTCGTGGCACTGTGGAATCAGGGGATGACATTTGGAGGGAAGGATTTGTTTTTTTGCATGAGGTCAAAGCCCTCCAGGGTCGTGTCTGGATTTCCAGCTCTTCTTTGCTATTCGAGTAGAAGCTCTGGTAGGAGATGTAGCTTGCTCTTATGCAAATTGATTTTCCTCCTCTCTCCCATGTCCAGAACAGGGATGTGGCATCTGCTGATACTCCTGACTTCTAGAAGGTGGAGAAGAGTACAAAGGAAAGCAATAAGAGTTTTTATTTTATTGCTCTTGGAATTTGCAAATCACTTAAGAATTGGAGTTCTAAGTAGTAAGCTTGAAGTATCCTGGGGCACTTCTAAGCTTCTAAGCTTGAAGTGCCCTGGGGCACTTCAAGCCCACGTGTTAAATTTCTCTATGCTCATTTATAGTTAATTTGTTGTTTCTGTTGTTGTTCGCCTGGGACACAAGGTATATGGAGATGTCCCTGGTGGGGTGAGCTGCTGCAGATCCACCTGGGCAGTTACGCAAACCAGCTCCACGCAGCTCTCAGGGAATGGCATTCCTCCTCCATTTCCGCAATAAACATTTCAAGTTGGCTCATTATGTTTTATTGGAAAATGAGCCAGTTAAGGAACGGGCTCACCTGGGCAATCTCCCCGGTAGCGCTGCAATACTTTGTGTTGGGTTGACTCAACCACCAGCCTGGGCAGGAGCCCCAGGACCTTGAACTTGAGTATTTTAAAATAAATGCATGTTAAAATGAAACATTATTGTAAATAATTATCTCTGAGCTTTGTAAAGTGCAACCGCTCTTTGTCTCTCCTGCTGTGAGCCCATCCACACCCTCCGTGCTCCGTAATTGGCTTTATTATTCCTCCGTGTTAACCTGAATCGGTTTCAGATCCTTCAAATGTGCTCGTTAAAAATCAGCTGCTCTATCGTGTGCCTGGGATAGGGCTGGGAATGCGGCGTCTTGAAATCCCAATGCTCACTTCAGAGCCATGCGGCTGACACTGGATGTCACCATTGCACAGCACAAACCCAACCGAAGGTGCTGGGAAGTTATTTTCCCTGCGAGAAAAAGCCACGTCTCTTATCTCCCATCTATTTCCCCCTAAGTAGTTGAGGTTTTTTTCATTTTCCTAAGAGTTATGACATCATTTAAGCTTTGTGCTGCTTGTAGCATCTGAGCAGGACGAGGTTAATCCTGCTGAGCCCGATTAAAACCAGTTCTGTTCTGGCGTAGCCGTTGAGAAGGCAGAGCCAAGCGTGGCCTGAATTCCCCAACGGCAGTGGGATTACCGTGGGCAGGATGGTCCTGTTTGGTTTATAAACTGGGCAGATGGATGGCAAAAGTTTGGAGTTGTTCTTGGTTAAACTGTGTGTGTGGGAGTTACGCGCTTGTTTTTCTGCCTGGGATCTCTGGCCATGTGTTTTCTGAAATAATATAGGACGGGGGTGTAGGCTGGTAGTGAAAAGTCATTGAAATCTTCGGTGAAAATAATTTGTGAATATATCACTTTTCCCATCCATTAAAAAAAAATAATAAATCAGGTGTCTGCATTTTTATTTTTTTTAAGTGGTCCTTAATGTTTAGTGCTTTAAGCTTGCGATGTCTGCTTGGCTCCAGTATGTCCCTGAGCTTGAAATGGAATTAAATGGGATGGAATAATAGGATTGTTCTCCATCCTTGTGTAATGAAACAGGCTCCTTTCTTCTCTCGCTTGTACATACCAGAAAAACACATGTATAGTGATGACTACCCTGCTACTCACTGAGCAAATAACACGAGAAGACCACGGCTCAGAGGGAAACTATGTCCTTTATGGATCCTTGTGTTCCCAAATCACTGAGGAAGCTGAATATGTGAAAAAGGTATTTCTGAAGTCGTCACTGTTCTGTTCCTTTCTTTGCTTCAGCAGGAAAGAGGGTAAATGAAACTAACAACCACGGAAAGAGAAAATCCTGACCCGTGTGGCAACACGCACTTAGAAAACCTTCTGATTTATGCATCGATCATAGAATCATAGAATGGTTTGAGTTGGAAGGGACCTTCAAGATCATCTAGTTCCAACTTCCCTGGACCAGGCAGCGGAGTTGGAATGAGATGATCGTGAAGGTCCCTTCCAACCCAAACCATTCTATGATTCTACGATAAGCTCTGGAGCAGTGAACAGCTTTATTTGGAGTAGAAATATTGGTCTGGAGGACCGGTATCTTGGGAGGTGGAGGATGACCTGTGGGATGGGCAGATCCTGGAGGTGTCGGTCAGCAAACCCAAGAGCACCCAGGAGAGCACAGCATACAGTAGTTTTGAGAGGTGTGAAATAGTCTTGAGTTGTTCCTTTCCTGAATGCCACAGGAAATGCAGGAAAAATGGAGTTTAATGAGTGCATTTAATGAACTCTTGTGTGTAATGACAGAAGAGCTCCAACTTTTGATTTAAGCTAAAAAAACCCAGACTTCCTTAAATCCCTTTATGATTAAATTTATGGACTTGCAGAACAGTACTGTAATTTCATAAATTTTCTGGTGGATACTTAAGCATCTCATAATCCAAAATCATTTGCATGAAGCAATAACCGACAAAAAAACTATATTCTGTGGTGGTGACACCAGCTCATGAAGGGCCCAGGAAGTTGGGCACTGCCTGATGATGACACCACCATGAATAGGTAGCACATGCCTTATTATTCCTTTTTAATTCTTTATTTTTTTCTAATTTTTTTTTTTCTCCCCATGAGAGATCTTGTGAGCAGCGAGACTCAGGCTGGTGGATCCAGTATCTTCTCTCTTTGCTCTAAGCAGCAGAGCATGGTGATGATAATCCACAAAAGCAGTTTTGCTGCATCCCAGAAGAGCCCTGTGGAACAAGGGAGAGGAAGGATCAGCGGGCTGAAACACGGTTAATTAAGAAAGAATCAATCTCAAAACATTATTTTTAGAAAAATCTTCCTCCTTTCTCTGCTCGCTTGAGGAGTGAGCTGAAACAAAAGCCTCTGTAGGGAAAAGGGAGTGATTTATGGTTTGAACCCTTTCAGAAGTACAGACTGCCCTTTGGTGGTGGTGGTTTATTTTTAACAAATCAACTCGGAGTACTGGAAGAAAGGCTGTATAAATGCCAGCGTGTTCTGGCGCAAATCCGACAGATTGCAGGTTGTCCCCTCACACGTACCAGCTCTCAAAACGGCCGGGAGGCAAACACTGAGCACGCATTCCTGAACACCTGCAGAGAGGGGGAAAAAAAGTGGTTTAAGCAAGTTAAAACCACTTTGAGCAAGTGGTTTGGAGCAAAGAGTTAACCCCTGGGAAGCAAACAGATGTGGCAATGTTGTGTCCGAACAGTTAAAATATGTGGGAGTAAAAAAAACAGGGTATTTTTTTTAGCAGCTCAGACCCCACTCCCTGCACGAGCCGGAGAGGTGTTTATAAGAAGCCAGATCTTTTAGAGTCGGATCGATCACTCAAGCTGTTTTTCTATTCTTTAAAAAAAAAAAATAAAAAATTTCCATATGTGTTTCCTTTTAGCAGCTTCCGCAAGTCTCGGGCAATAAACCGGAGTCCAAGAGTAGTGGCTGGAGCTGGAGCTGCAGCCTCGTTGCGAGGACCATGAAGGAGACCGAAGAGCAGCTGCTGCTGGTGAGCAGGGAGAACCAAGTGCTGAAGATCAAGGTGTGTTTGGAGATTTTTATTTATTTTTTTTTTAAGCTTTCGGATGAATACTTGTGCCTTCCAGCCCAGTTAGAGTTGGCATGAACAAAATTCATGTGGAAAGCCGCTCCTGGGAACGCATCCTATTTGTGGCCAGTGAGACGGGACAGGCAGCTCTGTTAGTAGTCGACAGCAGATGTATTTACAAGCGGTTGTAAGTGCATCTCTCCTCTTAAGCCATCATCCACCGTTCGTCATGGGGGGATGGCTCAATACTGAATAAATCTGCCTTTATTTGGAAACTAAATTTAAAATCGTGAAAATGTGATTGTAACATCACTTGTTTTTTTTTCTCAAAGCACAATATATATGTGTTGTACTATTACTTGTTCTAGCTGGAAGCCATGAGAGAAGCAGGTGTACAGGCTCTCAGATCTGCCTCCCAGAAACTCTACGAGAGTTACCAGACTCGGTCAGAGGAACTGAAAAAAAAGCATGAGAATGAGAAGCAGCAAATCCAGCTACAAATCTTCCCCCATGTGTGGCCACCACCATCCTGTTCACTCGCAAAATATTTATGCAGGCTCTGGCTCTCTGTGCTGCAAACTTTGACCTAAGAGCTACTGAGTAGCTATCGTGGAGTGGGGAGTTCAATAGGAATATTAAAATGTAAAATTATTTTAGTTTTATTCCTAATTTTTGGAATTGGGGCGGTAGAGTTGGCTCAAAACTCCTTGAACCGTTGCGGCAGCCCCATCTCGATCCGTCCTCTACGTTCCCCAGCTCCCAGCACGGCTGCGTTAACATTCTTGGTCCCAGGTCTACAATCTCCAACAAGAAGCAAAGCTCGGAAGACACCAGCCGCCTCACCGAGGGCATCAAGGAAAAATGTGCCCATGTGGCAGAGATGGAGAAGCACGTGCAAAGGATGGAGGAGGTACGTCCAGCTGTCCTGGCAGTGGGAGTCAGCTCTGCCCTGGGAACGCCGGCGTTTGGGAAGAGGAGTTGATGCTCAGGGTTTGGGGTGTGTTAGCTGTTGGAATTGGGACTAAAAAGGCTTCTGCCATGTTCCACCAAATTCCTTTTGCTGGAACTATAAAGAAAAGGTGCAATTTGAGCTCCTTTTTTCAGTTATTTTGGTATTTGGTTAAAATCTGTAGAGCATCAGGGAGAAGTCTATGATTTCTACTCCTGAAGAGCTGCTCTTCCACCTTCCTCCATCTAGCATTGGACATGAAAACGTAGCCATCCCAGCACTAAAACCTGCTCCTTTTAGCCCTCAGAAGGCATCACCGTAAGCATCCGAAATCCCGGGCAGGCGAATGAGTGCTGTGGGCAGAAACTTCCAGAAAATTTCTTCGCCTTTATTGTGCGTTTTCTTCATGGTAGTTGCGTTGGAAGACGTGATGGCACTGTGCGTTGTTTCTCTGATGTACGCACTCAATAGTGGTGGAAATTACTCCTACAGAAGTGCCGTTCTAAAATGAAGTTTTTCCTGTCCTGAGATTACTGTAATTTACTGGGATTAGGGAGTCAATGAGTGTATTTCTACCTCCATTACAGGCAGTGAGTTTTTCTGATACTAAGAGTTTTGTCATCAGTTTTGGTCAGATTTTTCCCTCTGTGGCCAAGGTTTTAAGAGGTGGATGTAGCAGTAACGCAGTAGCCTGTGACCATTGAGCACAGACTCTCACCAGACCTCAGGATTTTGCTAATTAAGTCAAGGAGAGAACTGCTATTTTAAAAGAGTTTGGACTTTTCTCATGGTAAATCAGTACTGTCATCCCTTCCAGATTAAATTCAGAGAGGTCAGACTGGTTTATATCTCCAGCTGGTGTTGATGTGGGTGATTATTGCTGAATTCTGTCTGGTTTTAGACACTGAGAGGAGCCTAAAATGGCAGGTGATGTAATAATAGTTTTTATGTGACTTGGAATTGTTTCCTTCGGAAAAGAAAACTCTGATAGAGAAGAAAATGTCATTTGAAAAGATGCTTCAAGAGATGACATCAAGCAATGAAGACAGCAAACGGTGATTAAATGCCTGTGATAAAGTGTTTTTCTTTCTTTCTGGGAAATTATTTCAAGCAGAGTACTGATCGCTTCCTCAGTTACCTTCTGGTAGTAAAATTACTCCTGACGAAAGTGACTGGTTCAAAACCTGATTTACTGTGAGTGCTTGGAGAAGCCAAGACAGATGTTGATGTTCTACAGCTCTTAGATGTTGATTCTACTCCAATTCCTAGTACTTTTCCTTCCACCTTGCATGCACGAATTGCTTCTCTCTTGTCATGGTTTGATGTGGAGGGGGGGTGATTCTGGTGGCAGGAGAGGGGTTTTGCTCCCTGCGACCTCCCTGGTTTTGGAACCGGGTTAGGCTTAGTTCTGGCCACCAGATCAGACTGCCATCCCCCTCGGGGTTGAGCCAATAGGGCGCCTCTGCGAATTGCCCTATTTAAGTCAGGACAAAGGAACCGGAAAAGGTGCTTTGCCCAGGATCAAGGAGAGAAGGGAGGAGGGCACTGCCCCCACTCCCTAGCTCTCGGCCGGGCAGCTGCCTGCGTTGGGCCGGTGCCACCCACGGAGAATGGCGGCGGCGGAGCCAGCTGGGGAACTCGGGGGCACCCCACTCCCGGGGTGCCCACTGGGCTGAGTTCACCTGGAGAGGACTGAGATCTGAGAGAAACAGCCGCATCGACACCAGGTCAGTGAGGATGGAGCGGGAGGAGGTGTGCCGGAGCCGAGTTTCCCCTGCAGCTGATGGTGAGATAGCAGGCGGCCCCCCTGCAACCCGGACGGCCTCGGTGGAGCAGAGACCCACTCGCAGCCCGTGGGGAGAAGATGCCTGAGCCTGAGGATGGTCGTGTTGGGGTGCACGGCAAGGCAGAGAGGCATCTGGAGTCTGCGTGATGACCCACGCCAGAGCGAGTGGCTACAGCTCCCTAAGTACCCGAGACTGTGGTAAAGCCCACACCGGAGCAATCTGTGGGGAAGGATTGTTTCCAGTGGGCTGGACTCACGCTGGAGAAGTTTGTGGATTTTTCCTCGTGGGTAGGGGATCCATTGGAGCAGGGGAAAAGGGTGTAAGGACTCCTTCTCCTTTAAGAAAGAGGCAGCAGTAACAGCACGGAATGAACTGACCTGCACTCCCCCAGTCCCTGCCCCCTGTGCTGCTGGGGGGAGGAGGTAGAGCCGGGAGGAAAAGGAAAGGGGGGGGGAAGGTGTCGGTTTTAAGATCTGGTTTTGTTTCTTTCTGTCCTCTCAAGTAATCGGTTTTTGTTTCCCTTTGTCCTTCTAAGTAATCATTAATAAACTGTTTTGCTTTGAGAAAGCCCTGTCTGTTTTGCCCAGGACCATGGTTGGTGGGTGCTCCCTCTGTTCTTGTCTCAACCCTCAGTCCCTTTGTTTTTTTTTTTTCTCTCCTCTCTACTTTACTGGAGAAGGAGAGACTGTGTGAGTTTTAGTTGCTGGATCAGCCTAAAACCACGACACCTCTCCCGATTCTTGCCTGGAGGCGAGTGACATTGTGCATGCAGTAGGTAAGGCAGAAGCCTTCATGATGTATGAATTTACTTATCAACAGCTAGTAAGGGTGGTCCTACCAGGCAAAATATGTCTCAAACCATAGTTTTATTTGTTCTGCTCAATAAAGAATCATAGAATGGTTAGGGTTGGAAGGGACCTCAAAGACCATCTAGTTTCAACCCCCCTGCCATGGGCAGGGAAACCCTCCACTACACCAGGTTGCCCAAAGCCTCATCCAACCTGGCCTTGAACACTTCCAGGGATGGGGCATCCACAACTTCTCTGGGCAACCTGTTCCAGTGCCTCACCGCCCTCTGAGTGAAAAATTTCTTCCTTATATCTAATCTAAATCTGCCCTCTTTCAATTTAAAGCCATTTCCCCTTGTCCTGGCACTACATGCCCTTGTAAAAAGTCCCTCCCCAGCTTTCCTGTAGGCCCCTTTCAGGTACTGGAAGGCTGCTATAAGATCACCTCGGAGCCTTCTCTTCTCCAGGCTGAACAGCCCCAACTCTCTCAGCCTGTCTTCATAGCAGAGGTGTTCCAGCCCTCGGAGCATCTTCGTGGCCCTCCTCTGGACCCGCTCCAGCAGCTCCATGTCCTTCTTGTGTTGGGGACTCCAGAGCTGAATGCAGTATTCCAGGTGGGGTCTCACGAGAACAGAGTAGAGAAGCCTTTATACATATAGTTCTGGATGGATTACAGTCATGTATCCCCAGGAAACATCCTTGCTAGCAACAAGCTCTTGAGCTGCTCCTGCAGGTCAGCAATCCCTGGGGATTGAACCCGGGGTGCTCTGCTCTTGCCCGCAGGTGCCTGGATCTCCAGAGGCAGATGTCCATCCTCCAGGAGCAGATCTGTCACCTGCAGCACATGATCCAGGCACAGCACCACTGCCTGCACAGCGTGATACAGGAGGTCAGGCTGGCGCGGGCTGTCCCATTGGGCAGGTCTTCAGTGGTCCACTTCCATTAAGATGGAAATGGCATCACTAAAAATGGGGTTATTGTGTTGGAGTCAATGATTTCGGGCAGACCCTTGAGTTCTCCTAGAGTGCTCCCCTCACCTCGTGGAGCACTTTCTTTTCCCATCCAGCTAAGGCAAGGCCCAGCACTAACGAGGTTTCTGTAATATGACAACAGGAGGTAGACTTGTCCTAAGGAAAACACGACACCGTGTGTTGGGAAATTGTTTCATAAATCAGTTAATCATTAGTTTGAGTTCTTCGACGGTAAAATAGTAGGGACTTGAACGGTCTGCGATTCCCCTGGCACGGGAGATGTTTAACTCTTGGGTTTTGTTTGACACAGAGATGTTTCTGATGTATTAAGGGTTTTAAATCTCTTACAAGCTTTCTTTCTTAACTCTCAGGCAGAGGAAATGAACAACGAACTCAAAAGCCAAGATAAAAAAATAGACCTGACAGAGAAGCTGGCTGCACTGGAAGCACAGATGAAGTCAGAAAGTAAAAAAAATATATTGAAGGGAGAGAGCAAAAGTGTTGCTGTATGTCGCTGTTGAGACGGACACGACATACACAGGTTCAAGTAGTATTCATTTATTATATAATTGTGATAGTTCGATGTGGGGGAGGGGGTTCTGGTAGCAGGAGAGAGGGTTTGCTCCCTGTGCCACCAGATTGGATTCCTATCCCCCTGGGGGTTGAGCCAATCATCGGCGCCTCTGCGAATTACCCTATTTAAGTTGGGACAAAGGAACAGAAAAGGTGCTTTTGCCCAGGAGCGAGAAGGGAGGAGGGCGCTGCCCTTGCTCCCTGGCCCCGGCCGGGCAGCTGCCCGCGCCGGGCCGGCGCCACGTGCTCAAGATGGTGGCGATGGAGCCGCTTAGGGAACTCGGGGAGCACCCCACTCCCGGGGTGCCCGCTGGGTTGAGTTCACCCAGAGAGGACTAGGACCTGAGAGAAATGGCCACACAGACACCAGGTCAGTGAAGATGGAGCGGGAGGAGGTGTGCTGGAGCTGAGTTTTCCCTTGCAACTGGTGGCGAGACGGCAGGTGGCCCCCCTGCAGCCAAGATGGGCTTGGCGGAGCAGAGACCCACTCGCGGCCCGTGGAGAAACCCACGTCGGGGAAGAGATGCCTGAGCCTTAGAGAGGTGGTGGAGCATGGGATGCACGACGAGTAACTGTTAATAATGGAGCTTGGGATGCACGACGAAGTTGTGAGGCATCTAGAGTCCGTGGGATGATCCACGCCGAAGCGAGTGGCCACAACTCCCTAAGAATCCGAGACTGTGGTAAAGCCCGCACTGGAGCAATTCAATGGGGAAGGATTGCGTCCTGCGGGTAGGACTCATGCTGGGGAAGTTTGTGGATTTTTCCTCGTGAGTAGGGGATCCATTGGAGCAAGGGAAAATGGTGTAAGGACTCCTCCCCCTTTAAGAAAGGAGCAGCAGTAACAACATGGGATGAACTGACCTGCGCTCCCCCATTCCCTGTCCCCCTGCACCGCTGGGGGGGAAGGTAGAGCCGGGAACAAAAGGAAAGGGGGGTGGGGAGGTGTTGTTTTTAAGATCTGGCCTTGTTTTCTCTTTATCCTCTCAAGTAACTGGTTTTGTTTCCCTTTGTCCTTTTTAAGCAACTGTTAATAAATTGTTTTGTTTTAAGAAAACTGAGTCTGTTTTGCCCAGGACCATGGTTGGTGGGTGCTCCCTCTGTTCTTGTCTCGACCCTCAGTCCTTTTATTATAAAACCACGACAATAATTAATTCCATCTCCCTCTTGCAGGTTCCAGCACACTTTTATACTAATTCTAACAGTGCACGCGACATAAGCAATTAGGTGATTGGTTAACTACAGCTGTTCACGCGCCTTAGCCTAATACATGATTGGTGATCACGCGCTCTATATAATCCAAGCCAAATTCATTACATCATGCAATTAGTGCAAAAGCACAGTCCAGTTTCTTATCTTACAGTTCCTCCTTATCTTACGGTTTCCTGGCTCTCCCAGCACCTGCAAGTTGTTTTCCATTTCTTCTGTTCAGGGAGTTTTCAGATCTGCAGGGGTACACAGCAATCTCTCCAAGGTCAGTTTCTTCATCTTCTGTCCTGGGATCCACGGACCAGCCATAGTTTCCCACACAAAAGCAGTTCTCTACAATCAGGGGGCCCTTCACACTGCTGGGCTTGTGACAGTATGACACTGTTGGGGTGGTATTTCTTTGCACTGCATCTTCCACTGGATTTAAAAAAAAATAAAACCCAAAGAACAAAACAAACAAAAAAATCCCCCCCAACCCCTTTCTGGGGGGTCTTTGCTGGTGTCCAGGTTTGTCTCCTGCCCAAAGAGTAGTGGTAAATGGGGCTAAATCTGGCTGGAGGCCGGTCACCAGTGGGGTTCCCCAGGGCTCAGTGCTGGGTCCAGTTCTGTTTAACATCTTTATCAATGACCTGGATGAGGGGATTGAATGTACCCTCAGTAAGTTTGCAGACAACACCAAGCTGGGAGGCTGTGTCGATCTGATTGAGGGTAGGGAGGCCCTTCAGAGGGATTTGAACAGACTGGATCGTTGGGCTGAGGCCAATGGCATGAGCTTTAATAAGGCCAAGTGCAGAGTCCTTCACTTGGGGTGTAAAAACCCCAAGCATCGTTATAGGCTCAGGGAAGAGTGGCTGGAGAGCTGCCTGGCGGAGAAGGACCTGGGGGTGTTGGTTGACTACTGGCTTGATATGAGCCAGCAGTGTGCCCAGGTGGCCAAAAAGGCCAATGGGATACTGGCGTGTATCAAGAATAGTGTGACCAGCAGGAGCAGGGAAGTGATCCTGCCCCTGTACTCGGCACTGGTGAGGCCGCACCTGGAATATTGTGTCCAGTTTTGGGCCCCTCGCTTTAAGAGAGATATTGAGCTCCTGGAGCGGGTCCAAAGAAGGGCGACTAAACTGGTCAAGGGACTGGAAAATAAAACTTATGGGGAGCGGCTAAGGGAATTGGGGCTGTTTAGCCTGGAGAAGAGGAGGCTGAGGGAAGACCTGATTACAGCCTACAAATACTTGAGAAGGAATGGTGGGGAGGTGGGGGAAGGGCTCTTTATATTAGTGATGGGTGATAGGACAAGAGGAAATAGGTATAAGCTTAGTCAGGGGAGGTTCAGGTTGGATGTTAGAAAGTATTTCTTCTCTGAAAGGGTTGTCAGCCACTGGAATAGGCTGCCCAGGGAGGTGGTTGAGTCCCCATCCCTGGATGTGTTTAAGAAAAGGGTGGATGAACTACTTAGGGGTATGGTTTAATGGGAGATTAGAGATCATCCAGTCCAACCGTCCCTAAGGTCTTTTCCAACCTAGAAATCTATGAAATCTATGAAATTATGTTATGCTGAAAGAGGATTATTTTATTTTTTTCCCTCATAGAATAAAGAACTGAAAGACAGAGTAGAGTTTCAAAAGCCGTCTGGACCGAGTAAGTACCTTGGGAGGTACCACGGGACATGGGAACAACCAAGCCTGTGCCTCTTACCTCTGCTATCCTTGCAGAGCTGAGTCAGGCCTTGCTGAGAGCAACCAAATTTCATCCTGCAGAGATTACCTTCTCTGTAAAAGAGAGGAAAAACACAAGCTCTGCTTCAAACTGGTGGTGTGAGGGTGGTTCCCCAAGTCCTGACTCCCATGCAGCTGTCCAGCTTGGATGGGGCATGCTCAGGACATCCACCAAGGGCATCTCAGAAGCTGGTACATCAGTTTGAATTTAAACAGGAGCCTTTTCTAGGGGATACAGTCCTTTGCTATAGTCAATCTGTGTGGAGAAATTTTCCAGCTGCTGCAGCATGCTGTGAAAGTTCTTTCCCCATGCAGGCTAGCTGAGAAACACCTGTAGCTTGTTACACTGGGAAAGATGTTTTGAAACAGGTTCTGTAGCATTCAGCCAATCACTCTGGGAGGGTGGATGGTCAAGTGACCAATAGCCTTGACCCATCTGGTGAACCATGTGACTTGTAATTATTTAAGGTAGGGCATTTTCTCCTAGAAGGTGGTGTATTTCTCTCCTTATTGCTAGATGTATATTGACCTGTGTTGGAGCTACAGCCTGAAGCCTTCTTGTTGCAACAATTGGTGAACCCGATGTGATCTGAACGCAAATGAAATCAGAAGGTGCATGCATTCTATTGTGGGGCTCCAGGGGCAGAACTCTTTGAAAGAAAGTGTGATGTTTTCTGCTTTCAAATCTGTAATAACGGATGCAGGAGCTGACATAAGTGATAAAACTCTTTGCGAATTGCTAAATTAGGTGGCAGAACATTAATGTCTAGCTGACCTTAACACTGTCTTTAGCCCAGAAGCCTGGAAATGTCTAGGGGATAAGTTAATGCATGAAGTTGTGTTTGGAGATTGATGTGCGGAAACAGACTCCACAACTCAGAAAGTTGTAAAGTAGGTATGTTTATTGCAGCGCTGAGTGCACAGGGGATCACTCCACCACAAACGTGCACACCCGCCATAGCAGTTTTTCTTGTATTTATACAGACACACTCATAACCCCCTCCCCAAAAGGGCAGTCTCTCCCAGGAGATCATTTCCATAGCCCCCGCCTCAGGATCCGCCTCAGGCTCCTCCTTGACATGCCTCCTGGTGGTGGTGGGCAGGGGTCTTTGGGATGAAGGCCGTAGGTCTTCCTTGCTGTGTGTTTTCACTTCTTCCCTAAAATTCCTGTTTTGGCTGGGCTTGCAGAGCCAAACCGTTTCCCAGCCTGGCCTGGCCTTGAGTGGACACCTGGTTGTCTCCTACTTGTTATTGTTTGAAGACAAATGTTACTTCTCGTTAGTCCTTATCTCTCCTCTTTGTCTGTTTTTCTCCCTATGGGTCACGAGTTACAACCTTGCCATCATTTATTTTGTCTCTCTTACCGGCCTTCTTTTCGGGTAGTTAGTGTTTCAAAACAGGGATTAGTATTTGATAACTTCTAGCAATTCACAGAGCTATTTCACAGAGCTATGTATTTCCCAGAGTCTTATGCCTATTCTTATACCTATCCATAGAAATAATAGCTAATATAGTCTTATGTAGTCTTATGCCTACTCCTATACCTATCCCCGTATCAGTCCCCCCTTTTCTATTAAATCAAGTAAATTCTTTTACTTGCCTAAGTTTCCCGATTGATATAACGCTTTGTGCATTGAAGATACCCTTCGAAACACACACCAAATCCATATGTACCGCAGTGTTAGTAACAGCATCAAGGCAGCTGTAGCTATTAACAGTATTATAACAGGATGTATTAGATGACTGAAAAATCCTGACCATCCCAAAAGTGCTTCCCACCATTTATGTTCTCCATCCTTCTCTACTCTCTTTTTTCAATTTTCTTTATCTTGTTTGCATCATAATGAACTGTCACCAGAGTTTTCTGTCCGCTCTTTCTAATTTGCCCAGTATTTGCATTAAACCAGGATGCTGTAGCAATTTCTTTATCAAAGTTAGATTTGTTCCTATAGGTGCGGGTATTAACTCGTAGATCAATGTATAGTCTGATTTTAGAATATGATGGGATGTGACGGGAGCAGAATAGTGGAAGTCACATCCCGTGATTCGAGTGAAATTACAGATGCAGAAGTTTGAATGATTTTTAGTGCCTACTTCCGTTTCTTCTACAAATACGGAGCTACATTTTGTTCGTAGACATGCACAACCTTTCCCTGCATATATTATGATTGTCTTTGAGCCAACATCAGGGCGAATTTCGAAGTGACACACCTTTTGATCAGTATCAAGACAGATATCTTGTGCTCATATGGTATTACTTTCACTTAGAAATCCTTGTTGTTCTCGCACAATGCAGGATTTTAGAGCTACTGTTTGTCATCTGTCTCTTACCCTTTGGGCCCATGTTCTATGTTCGAAAGGATAAAGCAGGGTTCTGTCATGGTATATCCCTAAAGCTATGATGTTATGGATCACAGTTATTAGAGCATTACAAATGGTTAGTACAAAGGCTGTAACTGTGTGCGTGGTGGGGTTACAAGTAAAATTTACCATATTCCACCAGGATTGAAGCGCTCTTTCTTTACTTGTGGCACCATCCCAGACTACCTTTCGGATTTCAGTGGGAAATATTCCTTCTTCTCCTTCTCTTATAATAGAGGCGATACTATAGTATCTGATTGCATCCATAGTTGGGCCTGAACACAACTCAGGGCTAGTGAGATATTGGCTTGTAGCCCGTCGATCACATCTACAATTATATTGTGGTCTCTTATGTTTGTTTGTTCCCAGTCTGGTCAGATTTGTGATGCTAACCACTGGTGAACTCCTAAAGTCAATAACGAGGATTGTAAGTGCCATTGCAGTTTTGACAGATCTGTAGTGACAGCGGCCAGCTTGTTCATTATTACTTCTGAGTCTATGGTACTCAGAACTCCCAACCCTGTTCCTAATAGCCTCGTCAGGTCTCTTGTTTTTTGTCTTTGAGAAATACCTTTCCTCTTTCTTAGCCAAGTAGTCCATCCTTCATAAGAGGTTTGTAAGAAAGGAGAACACAATGGTTGGATTTCTGATACATTAATCTGCATTGATAACTCAACCTTTTTGAGAGACCAGTCTGGGTTGAATAACACTTGCTGCTGTCCTGTGTTTCTTATTACATATGGACCAATTTCATAAATTTTGGGTTCTAGCTTAGGTACTGGCGTAGGTCGTGTGGTAGACATATCTCTTTACGATGCGTCCCAGTGTTTATTTTAACTTTAAATGAAAGTCCAATAGCACTATTGGCCCAGAGACAAACCACTTCAGTGGTTTGCACTAGTGTGAAATTATGCCAACAATCTAATTCTTTAGAAGCACATTATTTGTGGGAGTAATTGAGATAGTAATTTTAGTAATTTGGGATGCCTTTTTATGGGTGGGGCAATTAATAATTTGGCATCCTACTTTGATTTTTTTTTTCCCCCTACATTTCCCTGAAGTTGGTGAATTCCCTTTGTATCCTTACTCCGTTCTTGTTTTAAATATTCTTGATTTCCATACATAACCACGGTAGATAGATTTAAACCTTCTCGAGCAGAGTATTTCCCCATGGATCCAATATACCTACCAAGGCCACTTAGTATCATTCTGGCTACAAGTGCTTTCCCACCCCTGAATTATAATTATGACTGTGAGAAAAGTAATTTCCCTGGTTGAACTTGCGTGACCTTCCATGGAGATCTATGGACTTTTTACTCTGGTGTGATGAATCCAGGCATTCTGCTCCTTGATCTTGATTGCTGTGTAGGAGGTGAGGAGTACTTGGAATGGTCCTTCCCACTGTGGTTCCAAAGTTCTTCCTGCAAGAGACTCGACGTATACAAAATCTCCAGGTTGTATATTATGTACAGGTCCATCTAGACCTCTGCTCCGAGTTCCAAATACATGTTTTTCAATTTCTCTGAGTTGTTTGCTTAATGCCACCATATAGGAAGTCATAATTCCTTCACCAATTTGTGAAGACACCCCCTTTTGTACTCCATAAGGCCACCCATATAAAATCTCAAATGGGCTCAGCCCTTCTTTTGCTCTGGGTTTGGTTCGTATTCATAAAATTGCCAGAGGCAGAGATTGGGGCCAAGCCAAATTAGTTTCCTGTCCCAATTTAACAATTTGTTGTTTAATCAAATGATTCATTTTCTCTACTTGGCCACTCAATTGTGGCCGATATGGAGCATGTAATTGCCAATCTATTCCTAGATGGTGACTAATTTGTTGCACTACCTTAGAGATGAAGTGTGGTTCCTCTGTCTGAGGATATTACTGCTGGGACTCCAAACCTGGGTATTATTTCTTGGAGTAATGCTTCGGTTATTTCTCGAGCTTTAGCTGTTCTACACGGAAAGGTTTCTGGCCAGCCTGAAAAGGTATCAGTTAGTACAAGCAAATATTGATACCCCCCTTTTCTAGGAAGTTCCGAGAAATCAATTTGCCAATGTTGTCCTGGAGCATTCCCTTTTCCAATTTGGCCCATTTCTGGCTGTGCAATGGTCTTTGGACTAGTCTGGAGGCAGAGATCACATTGCTGAGTTACTTGTCTGACAGCGGTATACAGATTTTGAGCCACTATACTTTTGATAAGATATTTGTATAATGCTTCCACCCCACAATGGCCTTTCTTGTGTTCTTCTCGGGCTAATGGCCAAACCATAGAAGAAGGAACTGTAAGTTTTTCGTGTGATGGCATGGCCCACCTATCCTCATTATATGATCCTTCTAGATCTGTAATGAGTTTACGGTCATCTTTTGTATACTCTGGCTTACCTTCTAAAGATATGCATCCATTGGGGATTAGTGCCCCTTCTACCTGTATCTCTTTTCTAGCAGCCTGTTTTGCCTCTCTATCCACCAGTTCATTCCCTCTTTCCAATTCTGTGCTCACCTTCTGGTGTGCCGATGTGCATAATTGCCACTCTTTCAGGAAGTTGTACTGCATTAAAAGTTTTAAAGTCTCTTCTGCATGCTTGATAGCTTTTCCTTCAGCTCTTTCTAGAGCTCGACTCAGGGTTATGATTTCAGCTTTCTGTGCCAAGGTGTCAGTTGGTAATGGTCCCGATTCTATTACCTTTTCAGAAGTGGTGACGGCGTATCCCGAATGTCGCTTTCCACTCATAACATAACTGCTTCCGTCTGTGAACCAGTGTTCTACCCCCTTCATGGGGGCATCTTTGAAGTCAGCGCGGCTTGAGTGCGTCGCCTGAATTGTTTTGAGACAGTCACGATTCACTCGTTCTCCAGTGTTCCCACTGAAAAATCAAGCTGGGTTAACAATGTTAGTAGTTATAATTTCAACATCATCCTGTTCGGCCATGATGGCTCGATACCTCAGGAACCTCTGCGGGAGAGCCAATGTCCCCCTTTTGCTTCAAGGACCGTGGACACTGTGTGGGACACGAAAACAGTCATTTTCTGGCCTAAGGTAAACTTCCAGGCCTCTTGGATATTCAGGATGACTGCTGCTACCGCTCTCAGGCAACTGGGCCATCCTTTTGCGGCAACATCCAGTTGTTTGGAAAAGTACACCACAGCTCGTCTGCATGGTCCCAGGTCCTGTGTCAGTATCCCTAATGCTATTCTCTGAGAAAAATGGTTTACTCACATCAGGAAGTCCCAATGCTGGCGCTGACATCAGGGCCTTTTTCAGCTGGTGGAATGCTCGGTTTGACTCCGTATCCCACTGGAGGTAATTTTGGCTGGATGTTACTAAAGAATACAGCAGTTTAACAAGCAAGCCATAGTTGTATATTCAGAGCCGACACCACCCCATCATTCCTAAGAAAGTTTGTAGCTCTTTCACTGTCTGTGGTTGGGGATCTGGCATATGGCTTCTTTCTGGGCTTGTCTCAGGAAACGCTGACCGGCACTGATTTCCTACCCAAGATATGTAACTTGTTGCAATGTTACTTGTGCCTTTCTCTGAGAAACCCGGTACCCCTGGAGCCCAAGAAAATTTAGTAAACTTACAGTCCAGATGACACAGGATTCTCTGGTCTTAGTCGCGGTAAGGAGGTCGTCTACTGTTGCAGGATCCCTTCTGTGGACGGCCCAGAGTCATGAACATACACCAATATGGTTAAAAGATCATGCTCCGTTTATTACAAACAACACACAGGTTATATAGCGGAATGTGGCGTGACACGACTACATACTACAATTGGCTTGCTTAGCATAAACACACTCTCGTGGGTTATAGTGATAGGGCAGCGCTAGCAGAACACAGGTAATAAGCTCATCCCTTCAGTCTCCTCATTGCGGTCATCGGAGAGGCATCCAGGAGGCGTGCATCTTGGCAGGCTATCAGTCTACGTTTCCTTTTAAGGCCATTGAGATAACTTGAAGGACAAAAGTAATCTAGTTGGTAACCTTGTGCTCTGGGGCCCAAACAGGGATTGTCCATACCCGAGAGAATATTATGGCCAGTCTCGGAAAGGAATTCCTCCACAGTCTACATATTGTAATACTTTTCTTTCTTCTTGTGGTGGTTCCTGTGATAAATGAGTGAGTCCCAAACAGAACTCCAATCAAAGTTTACAATTTATTAAGCGAATAAAAGCAAGCAAACAGCGCTGGGTGCGCCGGGAGTCTCCGCTCCACCAAGACGCACACCTGCCGTGGCAGTTTTTCTTGTATTTATACAAACATATTCATAGCCCCCCCAAAAAGGTCAGTTTTTTTCCCATGAGATCATTTCTATAGTCCCCGCCTTAGGATCCGCCTCAGGCTCCTCCTTGACACGCCTCCTGATGGTCGTGGGCCTGGGTCTTCAGGATGAAGGCCGGAGGTCTTCCTCACGTGGGCAGGTAAAGCATAAGAATTTGTTACCACAGGGAATTTAATGATTGTTCGCTGATCTACAGCTCTCAGGTCTTGCATCATTCTATATGACCCACCCGGTTTCTTTACGGGGAGGATGGGTTTATTATGAGGTGACATACATAGTTCCAAAGTTCATTTTTCTAAAAGTCCGTCAACTACGGGTTTTAACCCCTTTCGACCCTCCATGGGTATAGGGTATTGCTTGATTCTAATCGGGTGATGTAGATTTATTATGTAAACGCTTACGGGGTCCATTTCTACTTTTCTAATTCCTTTTTCTTTATATTTTGGCCCCTGTATCTATTAAAATAGAACCTCTTCCTTATGGGGACCTATTGTTAATTTTATCAAGGGCTCTGTTGATGTTGAAGTCCCCAGAATATATAGCCCCTGACACCCCTATTCTTCCTTAAACATTTTTTTTATCTTGTTCTCGCTTACGGCAGTCTTTTGAACATGTCCCTTCTTGTTACAGTAGTAACAAATGGGAACCGTGAATTTTTTATTTTTTTTTTTTTTTTTTTAAAACCGGCTGCCCCCGGGGTATGTTTTCTAATTTTTTACTTCCCCAGACAGGGCTTTATTCCTCTGACTTTCTCTCACTGCTGCTACAAAGATTCTTGCTTTTGCCGTTTGTTTCTCTTCGTCTCTTCTAACATAGACTTTTTGGGCTTCCCTAAGTAATTCCTCTAATCCTCTTTCCTGCCAATCTTCTAATTTCTCTAATTTCCTTCTTATATCCTTCCAGGATTTAGCTACAAATTGCGTTCTAAGTAATGCGGTCCCGGCCACTGTATTCGGATCAATTCCTGAATACATTTGTAGGCTTTTTCTTAGCCTCTCCAACCATTCTGTTGGAGATTCATCTTTCCCTTGTTGTTCATTAAATGCTTTATTAATATTTTGCCCTCGGGGAACCGCTTCCCTTATTCCTTGTATGATCAACGTTCTCAGATCCCTCATGTTTTGTCTCCCCTGAGGTTGTTGATGATCCCAGTGGGGATCCACATTAGGCCATTTCTGGTCTCCCGGGGGTCCTGCTTGATTTTGTCTTTCCCAAATTCTCATTCCAGCTTGTCTAATCATTCCTTTTTCTTCAGCAGTAAATAAAATCCCTAAAATGGATTGTATTTCTTCCCAGGTATAAGTATTAGGACCTAGGAATTGATCCAATTTTTCTGCTACTTCGAGGGGATTATCCAATAGGGTTCCCATTTCTTTCTTAAAATTTCTTATGTCTGTGGTATTTAATGGGACTGCTACGAACCCTATACCCCCCTGATTGCCCCCGAGAGGAACCTCTCGTAAAGGATATAAAGAGGCTCCCTTGGATACGGCAATCTTACTTCTTGTACAAGCAGCCGGGGTTTTTCCAGCTCCGGTGCTGTCGGTGGAGGTGGCAGAGGTATAGACAGTTCTGATGGGGATATTACGGCCACTGGGGGGGAAACCACCACAGGAGGCGGATTGTTAAGATATGGTGGCGGTAAATTATCCAGTGGTTTTTATTTATTGTCTCTCTCTTTTTTTTTTTTTCTCTTTGCTTTTATCTCCTTCTTTTTCCTCAAATTTCTCATCCGTTTTTAATGTAAGTATTGAGGCTGAAAAAGGACCTGAAGTCCTGATCCATAATTTTGCATATTCGCTTTCCTCCTGACTGAAAGGTTCCTTTGAATTAACATATATATTTAAGGCTTGGCAAATCCAATCTTCAAAGGATCCAAAAACGGGCCAAAAAACATGTGGCTTTAAAGGTTCTTTTGGCCATGTAATCATGCAGTAGTGAATCAATTTTAATTTATCTTTTTCTTTTCTGGGGCCCCTTTCATCCCAATTTCTGATCATTAGTCCTAATGGACTTTCTACCGGTATATCTGGTAATTTGCTCCCTTTTTCCTGATCCTGGGTCTTTGACTTGTTTTGACCCATCTAGGAATTTTACTGTGGCAATTCCTACAGCCCTTGATTGCTGGTATGAATGTGTGGCAATTCCTACAGCCCTTGGTGGCTGATATGAGTGTGTGACAATTCCTACAGCCCTTGGTTGCTGGTATGAGTGTCTGGCAGGGGGTTAATGATCTATCACTCACCCACGAGTCCTATAGGAATCGCTTCGGTCCTTCACCGGCCAAGTCCCTCGCGGGAGATTGGAACCGCGGTTAGAAGACCTCCGCACTCGCTTCGGAACTACGTTCCGTCTCGGTCACACTCTTACACACACACATACACACACAGGCAACCGTATCCCACCCAACCGAACGATCAACGCCTTAAATACTTACACCTCCGTCGTCTTCTTACGACTCCGTCATTCGGATTGTCGTTCGGGATATAACCGAACGGTGTACGCACGGCCTCGGCCGTCTCGGTTCGGGATCGAACCAAACAGTATACGCACACCACAATCACACGCGGCGTTACTCACAGCTCCGCTGTCTTCGTTCGGGATTATACCAAATGGTCGCTCGGGTCTGCGCGCAGAGAATTACGGGCAAAACAAAACTACTGAAACCGGCAAGGGAGCTGAGCTCGTATAAAAATAAAATTCTTTGCTTGCTTCTATTCAGGTTCAGGATGGTGTCAGTCCCGACCCAACCCGACCAGGAGTCACCAAAAAAGTAAATGGTGAGGCGCCCCTCCTAGATCAGGTCAGACTTCAGGAACTAAGACCATCCCGGACGAGCCCCCAATTGTGATAAATGAGTGAGTCCCAAACAGAACTCCAATTAAAGTTTACAATTTATTAAGCGAATAAAAGCAAGCAAACAGCGCTGGGTGCGCCGGGAGTCTCCGCTCCACCAAGACGCACACCTGCCGTGGCAGTTTTTCTTGTATTTATACAAACATATTCATAGCCCCCCCAAAAAGGTCAGTTTTTTCCCATGAGATCATTTCTATAGTCCCCGCCTTAGGATCCGCCTCAGGCTCCTCCTTGACACGCCTCCTGATGGTCGTGGGCCTGGGTCTTCAGGATGAAGGCCGGAGGTCTTCCTCACTGTGCACTTTTCACCTCTTCTCTAAAATTCCCGATTTGGCTGCGTTTGCAGAACCAAACCGGTTCCAGCCTGGTCCGTCCTTGAGTGGACATCTGGTTGTCTCTTACCTATTACTGCCTGAAGACAAATGTTAGTTCTTGTTAGTCCTTATCTTGCCCACATAGGCTAGTTTTTGTCTCCTTTCCTCCCTACAGATGTGTGGGTCCTGAGTTACGACTTTGCTGGCATCTGTCTTATCTCTCTCACCAACCTCCTCCCTGGGCAGCCAGCAGGGACTGGGACTTCACACTTTAATTAAGGCAAGCAATAATTCATACAGCAGTTAATGTAGCAGTTAGTATTGAATGTTTAAACAATAACTTGTTAGTATTTGGTATTTAAACAATAACTAATATATACCCTCTTATGTGATTTTGTTAGTATTTCTATATTCCCTCTGTCAGCCCCCCCCTTTTTATTAGATCAAGTAAATTCTTTTACTTGCATAAGTTTCCCGATTGATATAACACTTTGTGCACTGAAAATATACACACCAAACCCATATGTACAGCAGTGTCAGTAGCAATATTAAAGCAGCTGCAGCTATTAACAGTATTGTCACAGGATATTTTAAATGACTGAAAAATCCTGGAGCTGAAGGTGACCACCTGAAGAGAGCTTCCCAGCATCTATGCTCTCCATCCTTTTCTACCTTTTCACCATTTCCTTTTATCTCGTTTTGCATCACGATGAACTGTCACCAGAGCTCTTTGTTCTGCAGTGCCAGAGCATCCTGTGTATCACTCTGGCGGTCGACAGCATCATGAGGAATTTCGCAGGTTTATGTTTTTGCATTTCACAGAGATCTTGAACTAAGATAATCATTTATCTTGAATGGGCACACCCCGTTCCTTACCACCATATTGACACGAATCAAATGAACATATTTCACATTCCCATGACTCTAGGTCTTTTGCTGGCTGGTTTCTGAAAATCGTAGGGCTGTTCTTAAAACCTTGTGGCAACACCGTCCAGGTGAGCTGGGTCTTTCGACCACTTTTGGGATTTTCCCATTCAAAAGTAAAGATTTTCTGACTGGCTTCATGGAGAGGGAGGCAAAAGAAGGCATCTTTTAAATCTAAAACTGTAAACCAAGTCAAATCAGGAGTCAGAGTGGTTAACAGGTGTTATGGTTTGAAGTGGGGGGGGAGGTCCGGGTGGCAGAAGCTGCCCATCACACCGGACTCCCGTCCCCCTCGGGGCGGACTCCCGTCCCCCTCGGGGCTTGAGCCAATCGGCGCCTCTGCGAATTGCCCTATTTACGTCGGACAAAGGAACCGGAAAGGGGTGTCTGTGCCCAGGAGCAAGGAGACGGGAGGGGGGCATGGCCCCCGCTCCTGGCTCCCGGCCGGGCCGGTGGCCCGGGCCGGGCCCAATGCCCGCCCCGTTGAGGATGGCGGCGGCGGAGCCGCTTGGGGAACTCGGGGAGAGCCCCGCTGCCGGGGCGCCCACCGGGCCGAGTTCACCCAGACAGGACTGAAATCTAAGAGAAACGGCCACACAGATAAAAGGTCAGTGAAGATGGAACGGAACAACGTGTGCCGCGGCTGAGTCCCCCTTGCCAGCAGCCCCTTTGTAACAGTCCTCGGTGGAGCAAGCAGAGACCCACTCGCAACCAGTGGATGACCCACATCGGGAAGAGATGCCTAAGCCTGAGACTATTGTGAATCATGGGCACAGGTAGAGACACATTTACGCATTTTACGCATTCAGAATCTGTACGGAGACGCATTTAAGGTCGACATGACGACCCACGCCGGAGCACATTTAAAGTTTATTGATGACCCACGCCAGAGCGAGTGGCTACAGCTCCTTAAAAGCCCAGGACTGGTAAAGCCCGCACTTGGGGCAAATCTGATGGGGTAAGGATTTGCCCCCCAGCGGGTAGGATTCACGCTTTCGCCGTGAGTAGGGGATCCGCTGGAGCAAAGGACAATGGTGTAAGGACTCCTTTTCCTTTAAGAGAAGCGGCAGTAACAACTTGGAATGAACTGACCTGCACTCCCCCATTCCCTGCCCCCCTGCGCCGCTGGGGGGAGGAGGTAGAGCCGGGAAGAAGAGGCAAAGAGGGGGGGAGTGGTGTTGTTTTTAAGACCTGGCCTTGTTTTCTCGTTATTCTCTTAAGTAACCGTTTTTGTGTGCTTTTCTCTTTCTAGGTAACTGTTAATAAATAGTTTTGCATTAAGAAAAAGCCTCTTTTGCCCGGGACCGTGGTTGGTGGGTGCTCCTCTGTTCCTGTCTCGATCCTCAGCTCTTTTATTACATTTTTCTCTCCTCTCCATTTTACTGGACTGGGAGAGCTGCGTGGGTTTGGTTGCCGGACTCAGCCTAACCCACGACAACAGGGTATATGGATTAGCAACCACAGGGTATTGATCCTCTGTTATTTTGTTTCTATGATTGGACGAATCCCTTCCCTATCTTCCTTTTTAGTGGGTATTGTTTAATTCTTACCGCTCTGTGTTCGCTTTTCAAATTTATTACCACTGGCTGGGCATTTGTGGCACATCCTGGAACATCAGTTGCCCAAACTCCTGGATACACCCGGTCAGTGATTTCCGTGTCGATTTTTTCCTTCTGTGGGAATATTAACTAAAAGCAAGCTCATTATTTGTACATACTGATGATCATTTACCTCCAGAGTAATTTCACCCTTTTTGAATTTTATCGTGGCTCCCAATTGTTCTAATAGATCTCTTCCCAAAAGGGCTTTTGGGGAGTTTGGCATATACAAGAATTTATGAATGCCCACTTGCTTACCCAGTTTATATTTTAAAGGTTCAAAAAGTAAGCCTTTTCACTCTGGCCAGTTGCTCCTTTTACTACAATGTAATAATTTCCTAAAGGCATTAAGGTTTGATTTAAAATGGAATATGTTGCCACCATATCTAGTAAAAATTCCATTTCCTTTCGTTCCTCCCCTAGCCTCATAGTGATCTTTTGCAAGATCCCTGGCAGTTTTTATGACTAATTGTTTCTTTGTCTCAGTTAAACATTCTATCAATAATTGTATATCATTCCAATCAGGGTTGTGCTGCTTTATTATGAATCTAAGATTTTGGGTGGTGCTTACTGTATCGTTGCAATATTCCTGAGCAGCTGTCTTCCATTCCCTTAAATCATTATAGGAAAATGGTACCTTAATTCTTATTGTCCCACCATCTGGTCCTACTACTTCCCGGAGGGGTGCCTGCAGAATCGTTGCTGTTGGCTGCTCTGCTGTTGCTGGCTGTTTTTTCTTAGTGCGGGAGGATATCGGGCTGTCTGGAGGAGTAGGGGTCTCGTTTGAATCCTCATTCCGCTCCTGAAACTGAGGGGGAGGCTTGAAAATGTCAGTTAGATCTTGTTCTGTGCCCTGGCGCATTTTACTTTTTCTAGTACACCTTTGTCCAATGCTGCAGGCTGAGCAGCAGCTTTTTAATTTATTTTTGTTCTCCCTCTTGTTTTCTTTTTCTAATGCGAGGACTATAGGATCTCGTGGAGGCATTAGTCCGCAATCTCTCCATCATTCAGGGTTATTTCAGAGAACAAAGAGCATATCTGTGTATTTAACTTTATCCCATTTTTCTTCCCTTCTTAGGAACAACACATTAATTGTAAAAGCGTGTCATAGTTTAGTGTTCCACCCTCACTGGGCCATTTAGCTTCATTTTCTAGCTTATAAAGCAGCCACCATTGGTTACAATATTTGATTAGTTTCTTTGTATTCTCCGTGCCTCCTTGTCCCACTATATCTTCCCAGTGTGTTAATATACATCCCAAAGGGGATTTTTCATAAGGTTTACTTTTTCCCCCCCCATTTCACTTACTTTCCCTTTACTCCATTTCTCCCTTTTAACTGCACCTTAATATTCTGTCTGATGCTCATGTGAATAATAATACAATTTTTAGTTTGTCACTCGCTTTGTCCGTCTCCGGCTGTTTCCCTCATGGGAGAACTGAACCGCGGAGTCAGACTCAGTGTTCAGACGCCCAAGTGAAATGCCAAAACGGCGCCTCGCCATTCAGGGAAGTAGCGACAGCCTCTGAGTTTGCTCGATCTGCTCGCAAGATCGCTAGCGGTCTGCCAGTCCCTGGTTCTTGCTGGCCCAGTCTCTGGATCTGGATTCCAGCTCACCAGTCCCTGGTCTCAGTCTCTGGTTCTTGCTGGCACGGATTCCAGCTCACCAGTCTCTGATCCTCTAAGGCAGCAAACTCCCCAGGGCCCTCCTTACTGCAGGGCACCCTGCCCTGCCCAGGGACAATGCTGCACGCCGGACGTCTCCGCGCGATTTACCAGCAGCCCCATACGCCGGACGTTTCCAGCCATTCTTACCCAAACA
The DNA here is from genome assembly GCF_009769465.1 of Tauraco erythrolophus. NCBI lineage: Eukaryota > Metazoa > Chordata > Aves > Musophagiformes > Musophagidae > Tauraco > Tauraco erythrolophus. Next base: position 12,764,395 of record NC_141497.1, read on the forward strand.
TACCGTTTGTCCGCGGCTCAGGAAGTCCTTGTCTGCCTCTGGGTAATCGGCTGAGGAGAGGAGGCTCCTCCGAGGAAAATTCTCGAGGCGCGCCTAGGGGCGTCCGCTCCGCAGTCGGTTCCACAGTCGAGCAGAGTTTCCTGCCTGGCTTGCCAAAACTGATGTGTGGAAATAGACTCCACAACTTGGAAAGTTGTAAAGTAGGTATGTTTAGTGCAGCGCTGGGTGCACAGGGGATCGCTCCATCACAAATGTGCACACCTGCCGTAGCAGTTTTTCTTGTATTTATACAGACATACTCATCACCCCCTCCCCCAAAAGGGCAGTCTCTCCCAGGAGATTATTTCCATAGCCCCCGCCTCAGGATCCGCCTTGACACGCCTCCTGGTGGTCGTGGGCAGGGGTCTTTGGGATGAACGCCGTAGGTCTTCCTTGCTGTGTGTTTTCACTTCTTCCCTAAAATTCCTGTTTTGGCTGGGCTTGCAGAGCCAAACCGTTTCCCAGCCTGGCCTGGCCTTGAGTGGACACCTGGTTGTCTCCTACTTGTTATTGCTTGAAGACAAATGTTAGTTCTCGTTAGTCCTTATCTCTCCTCTTTGTCTGTTTTTCTCCCTATGGGTCACGAGTTACAACCTTGCCATCATTTATTTTGTCTCTCTTACCGGCCTTCTTTTCGGGTAGTTAGTGTTTCAAAGCAGGGATTAGTATTTGATAACTTCTAGCAATTCACAGAGCTATTTCACAGAGCTATGTATTTCCCAGAGTCTTATGCCTATTCTTATACCTATCCATAGAAATAATAGCTAATATAGTCTTATGTAGTCTTATGCCTACTCCTATACCTATCCCCGTATCAAGATAAGAGTGTAGTTGACCTGCTGTGTACATGGGGGATCCTGCATGACATAATGCAAAAATGGACAGCAGGAAGAAAAGAAAAAGAATTATCGGGCTCTGATGAATCTGTGAGTGAAGGTTCCAAAGGGGACGATGAGTTATCTGATGGGACACTGACCCCGGGCAACACGGGCAGTGTCTCCACTGCCCTCAGAGACTGAGAGAGTTGTGGAGACTGCACAGGGATCCTACCCCTCTCTGTGGGATTATGTTCCATGCGATTTTGTGATACTGGAATATCCCTCCGCACAAAACAAAGCATTGGAGGGTTCCCCACCCTTTGCCTCAGCTGCCTACCCTTTCTCCCCTGTGCTACAGCCGCCCGTACAGCCAGCGGGATCTGTCCGTCCTACGGCTCTGCCATTCACTCCTCAACCAGGCCAGGCACCCATGCTTGCTGCTCCACAATCCGCCCTGGCGGCGCCGCAAGGACCTTTCACACTGTTCCTGGGTGTGACCATGGCACCCTGGTCTTCCGCAGCTCCGTTTCTGGCATCTTCGTGTCCCACACTATCGCCTATAGAGCTCGGCTATCCAGCACATGCACCAGCATCCAGACATTCTCCGGTACAGGTGCAGATGGTGCAACCACCATTGACAAATTTCTTGACATACCAGTTTTTGGCGGTCCTTCAAGAAACGTCACAGCAACTTGTGGTACTGACGGAGGTGTTGCGGCAGGCTACTACTGCTGGACTTGTGCCAGCCTTCCTCATCCGTGAGGCCATCGGACATACCTCTACCCGACAATGTAAGCAGTGTCACTACGGACACGCTTACTACACTGCAGGAAACTGTGGCAGCAGTTAGACGCCGGCAACCAGTAACACAGCTGGCCCACAACTGTCCTTGGATGCTTCCAGAATGTAAGGTGACTGTGCGTCCAAAAAATTCAAAACAGTTTTGGGAAGGGGTCAAGAGGCAGGCGCTGGAGGCTGGGGACTGGGATTTAATAGAGAAAGTTGGCATGCCTGAATATGAAGAGACCTGAGCAGGTTGTTCAGGGAAGTAGTGAACCCACAGAGGGTATTATCCAAGCCTTTCTTGTGCAGAAAGCGCTTCCTAACTCAGTTCAATCAGACAAACATGAAGTTATCTGTTGGAGAGTGGTTCAAGATCTACAGTCTTCAAAAGAAGATCTACAGCCATCAAAGTGGCACAATATGGCCTAAGTTCTCCTCAAGTCATGCAGATCATTAGAATACTAAATACTGACTTGCTCTCTCCATTTGATATTAAGCATCTGGGTCAGGTATTATTTCAACCTGTTCAATATGCAGTCTTCGAGGCCAATTGGAGAAGGATGGCTGAAAGAACTGCAGCTGGGAACATGCAATTACTTCCAACCAATCCTAGATATGGAGTTTCAGCAGATGCTCTTATGGGAGCTAATGCTTTCTCTGATCCTGATGCTCAAGCTACCTGGCATTCTCAAGTCCTTGAGCAGGCTCAAAAAATTGGTATGGGAGCCCTATTAAAAAGCATAGACATGGCTGCTCCTAAAACATGATATGTGAAGATATCTCAAGGACAGAAAGAGCACTTTTTATCCTTCGTGGAGAAAATTGCTGCAGCCCTCGAAAAACAGGTTGAAGATGAGACCCTGAGGCAGCTATTGTGCAAACAACTAGCAAGAGATAATGCCAATGATGAATGCAGAAGAATTATAGATGCTTTGCCAGGGGAACCCACACTAACAGACATGGTCGAAGCCTGCTCGAAGGTAGGATCTGAAGACCATAGATCTGCTCTGGCTGCAGTTCTGCAGCCTATTCAATTCAAAAATTCTGATCGTAGACCAAAAAGGCAACCTGAGAGTGAGAGCAACCAGAAACAGACCAGACAAAAGAGGAAAAATAAGGACAACAGGAGAGTTGCTCGCTGCATGAGATGTGATAGGCCAGGTCCCTTTGCAAAATACTGCGAAGCTACGTACCATGCCAATGGATGACTCTTGACACGTTCGGGAAACTTGACCAGGAGCGCAATGGGGATGTGCGCTCAGACACAAACGTTTCCCCAAGGCATGGCACCGACACAGGCCTACTCAGCCAGCTTAGGGCCAGCACCCAGGGATCAGCCAGGGTGGATGTGCACACCGCATCAACAGTCATCTTAGAATCCTGTTGTGTTTATAAGGTTCCCTTGGATGCATTTGGGCCCCTAGGACAGGGACTGAGTGCACTGCTGGTGGGAAGATCTAGTACCACCATTCAAGGGATCTTTGTACACCCAGGTGTTATTGATGCTGATTTTACAGGCCAGATTTGTGCCATGGTTTCCACACCCACCCTCCCCGTTACTATTCCTGAAAAGACTCAAATCGCTCAACTTGTGCCTTTCAAATCATGTGTTCCTAAGACAGAACAGCGAAGTCGCGAAGATGGTGGCTTTGGATCTACGGGATTTCCACAGGTCTTTTGGACCGCAGATATATCTAGCCAAAAGCCGCAGATGACATGCACCCTAACTCTACCAAATGCCCAGCCGTCCAAGATTCGTCTCCGAGGTTTGATTGACACGGGCGCTGATGTGACAATCATCTCCTCCTCTGCATGGCCTCCCACATGGCCTTTAGCCCCTGTGGGGTCAGCCATTGCAGGACTGGGGGGAACCACACAGAGCTATTTAAGTGAACGACCTGTGGTGGTGAAAAATGCAGAGGGGCAAACAGCTACGGTTCGGCCCTATGTCACTGCAGCTCCACTTAACCTCTGGGGGTGGGATGTATTGGCGGCTTGGGGGGTAAGGATTGGGACAAATTTTTGATGGGGGCCACTGTGCTGAAGGGCGCAGAGTATCCTACGCTGCCTTTGCAGTGGCTAGTAAGCAAACCCATCTGGCAACCCGAGTGGCCCCTACCAAAAGAAAAATTAGTTGCCCTTCATCAGTTAGTTCAGGAGCAATTACAATAGGGACACCTTGAGCCTTCCACTAGTCCCTGGAATACTCCTGTTTTTGTAATTAAGAAAAAATCAGGGAAACGGAGATTATTACAGGATCTCTGAAAAATCAATGCAGTTATGGAAAGTATGGGGGCATTGCAGCCTGGTATGTCCTCACCCACCATGATTCCAGCAGGGTGGGAAATCCCGATCATTGATTTGAAGGATTGTTTTTTCACAATCCCCTTACATCCTGATGACAAACCAAAGTTCGCCTTTACTGTGTCTGCAGTCAACAATGCTGAACCTGCAAAGAGGTACCAATGGAAGGTTCTACCTCAGGGCATGAAGAACAGCCCAACTATCTGTCAATGGTATGTCGCTCAAGCTTTGTCCGGAATCCGTGAGCAGTTTCCTGAAGCATACTGCTACCATTACATGGATGATATCCTGGTAGCAGCATCCACCCAGGACGAACTGCTGAGGATACAGCCTCGGCTACTCGCTGCTCTGCTTTCTTATGGATTGCAAGTGGCTCCGGAGAAAGTTCAACAGCATCCTCCTTGGAAATATTTAGGAGCCAAAATTCTGGATCAAACTATACAACACCAAGAGGTGCAATTCTCAGATTCTATTAAGACCTTGAATGATGCTCAGAAATTGCTGGGTATCATCAATTGGTTATGTCCTTATCTAGGGCTAACCACGGCGCAACTTTCCCTGCTTTTTAATATTTTAAAGGGGGACCCCGAGTTGAATTCACCTTGGAAATTGACTCCTGAAGCGCGATGAGCACTGGAGGAGGTTCAACAGGCCATTTCTGCCCGTCAGGTGTACCGAGTAGATCCCTCCATTGATATTACCGTTTTTATTACCACTCCAGATTTTCATCCTACAGGTATCATTGGCCAGTGGAATAAACAGTGGCCTGACCCCTTGCATATTCTGGAATGGGTCTTTTTGCCGCATCAACCAAAAAAGACAGCATCCACATTATTTGAATTAATCAATTGTCTGATAATCAAATGCTGCCAACGGTGTTTGCAATTAATGGCAGCGGATCCTGCAACAATTGTTCTTCCAGTACAGCAGGAACACTTTGAGTGGAGCCTTACTAACAGTGCTCCTCTCCAAAGTGCGCTGGAAAATTTCTCAGGACAAATTGCATACCATCTGCCCAGCCATAAATTGCTTCAATTGGCAAAATCGACAAGCTTTACCTTGTGGCCAAAAAATAGTCGGGTGCCAGAACAAGGACCCACCGTCTTCACGGATGGGTCCGGGAAAACTGGGAAAGCTATTGTTACCTGGAAGGAGGAATCTGAGTGGCAGGTGCTGGAAGGCCATGAGTCAGGCTCAGCCCAGTTGGTTGAACTAAGGGCTGTCGCCATGGCCTTTCAACGGTTCTCGCAGGTACCTTTGAATTTAGTCACTGATTCTGCTTATGTAGCGGATATAACCCAAAGCTTAGATTGTTCGCTTCTGAAAGAAGTAAATAATGCGGCTCTGTTTTCTCTATTAAAAACTTTATGGTGTGCAATTCAAGCTCCAGTTCACCCATATTATATTCTGCATGTCCATAGTCATACTAATTTGCCAGGTTTTATAACAGAAGGCAATGCCAGGGCTGACATGCTAGCTAACCCCGCATGGGTAGCACCTCAGCCTGATAAAATTGCACAAGCCAAGGCATCGCATAGTTTCTTCCATCAAAGTGCACATACCCTGCAGAAACAGTTTCACTTAACGCCCACTGAGGCTTGGGACATTGTCAGTGCTTGCGCTGACTGCCACGGACTTGCTGCGCCTCTGCCATCGGGGGTAAACCCCAGAGGCCTAAAGGCCCTGCAGCTTTGGCAGACGGATGTAATGCATGTTCCTGAATTTGGCAGGTTTAAGTATGTGCACATGTCTATTGACACTTTCTCCTCAGCTATGTGGGCGTCTGCTCATACTGGGGAGAAAGGTTGCGATGCCATTGCCCATTGGAAACTCGCTTTTGTGGTCTTGGGCGTGCCTTTTTCTGTGAAAACCGATAATGGCCCAGCCTACGTCTCACAGAAGACGCGGCAGTTTTTACACCTATGGGGTGTAAATCATACTTTGGGTATTCCGCATTCTCCTACTGGCCAAGCCATTGTTGAACGCGCTCATGGCACCTTGAAGCGTGTTTTAGATAAACAAAAAGGGGGAATGCATGGAGAAACCCCACAGAGTCGCCTAGAAAAAGCGTTATACACAATTAACCATCTTACGGTGCCATCAAATTCAAATAATCCTGTTATTCTGAATCATTTTCTTTCATTACAGTCTTCAGGTGAGATGCACCTGCCTCGAGCGAAAGTCTGGGTATGGGACCTACTCACTAAGAAGTGGGAAGGCCCGTGTGAGCTTATTGCTTGGGGTCGTGGGTATGTTTGCATTTCCACAGATACTGGGGTACGATGGCTGCCTGCAAGATGCGTTCGCCCTGACCTGCGGCACCAGAAGCAAAACAGGCAACCTTCAAATGATGGCCAGAATGCGGATCATCAATCGAATGATCCTTCTGATGAAGATAATGACAGAAATGTTGACCATCAGCCTGGTCCATCCACAAGTAGAGACTGAACTATAAGTTTCTTATGGAGTCAGAATGTTAGAGCCCTTACGGCTATTTGGAATTAATGATGGAATGTATAACTGGGTTTGCTAGATGTATCTCCCATGGCATTGCTGGAGAATCTCTCTGCCCACCTTAAATTGGTCTTAAACAAAAAGGGGGAATTGTGGAGAAATTTTCCAGCTGCTGCAGCATACTGTTAAAGTTCTTTCCCCATGCAGGTTAGCTGAGAAACACCTGTAGCTTGTTACACTGGGAAAGATGTTTTGAAACAGGTGCTGTAGCATTCAGCCAATCACTCTGGGAGGTGGATGGTCAAGTGACCAATAGCTTTGACCCATCTGGCGAGCCATGTGACTTGTAATTATTTAAGGTAGGGCATTTCCTCTTAGAAGGTGGAGTGTTTCTTCCTAGCAGCAGGGGATTTCTCTCCTGACTGCTGGAGGTACATTGGCCTGCATTGGAGCTACAGCCTGAAGCCTTCTTGTTGTGGCAAATCTGGACACAAGTTTCTCCCCTCAGTTAGCAGAGCAGGTGTTTAAAGTCAGCTCCTCTACTTAGGGCCATAGTTATGAACCTCTGATTTATTTCATATATGGTTGTGGTGGATTTAAGCCTGGCTTAGGCAGGCGAGGGTGTCTGAGCGACCTCTACCTTGTGTTTCATTCTGCAGCACTCCGCAAGCATTCAGAGCTTTCAGAGCATCCCCTTACTTGATGCTAAGGAAGCAAAAGAGCTAAAGGACCGACTGGATGTTTGTTTCCTACCTTTGTCAGAAGGACTTTTCCTATGTGTTGCGACCCGTCGCTCCTACAACCTCTTCATTACAGCAAAGCACCTTCAGCATGTGCTGCCCCTCTCCGACAACATGGTGCAGAAGCAGTGCTGCGGAGCTGCGCTTGAAAGAATAAACCTGGAAATGAGGCGAGAGCTGATGGGAGAGGTGATGAGCTCATTAATGCAGCCCCGGCCATGCCTGGGGGGTGTTACACTGCTGGAGCAGCTCCGTGGTGGCCATGGTGAGGGCAGCAGCATGCACCTGCCTGCACCAAGGGGCTTCTACCTACACCAACTGCAGCAGAGACTCAGTTGAAGTGTGACTCTCGTTTCATTAAGATTATAAAAGAAACCTTTGGCTACCTGGTATGTTGGCATGGTCGCTGCTTTCCCAGCTGCTGTTGTAGGGTGGACGGAGCGTAGGGTGGAGGTGGAGCGGTGGTCCTGTCTTTAGAGGGGCTCAGCACGTAGAAGCAGCATAATGTCCTGGTGTCCTTGGGCAAGGAACGAGCGGATCCTTTTCTCTTGCTTTCCTGAAAACTTTCCACGGCAAATAGGAAGTTTTCCACCCACAGCAGGAGTGTCAAGTTCCTCCTTGAGCCTTCCCTCTGGCTGAAATCCCTTTTGCAAGGGAGAGCGGTTGCTGCGGGGAGGAGAGCTGCTTTTTCTCTTCTCTAAAGCGGAATGGGTGCTGCAGTGGTCAGCAAATCCCCTCTTTTTGAGAGATTTGACACCCCTCAGGAGCTAAACGGTGTCCCCAGGGGAGTGACAGTGGCTTTGCACACTCACGTGTACCTCTGTGCTGTGGGACAGAGGGAACCTGAGAACTGCCATGTCCCTGGTCTGTCTTGTAATCCCTGATATGTCCCTGGTCCGTCGTCTAATCCCTGACGTGCAGACAGAGCAGCGTTTGAGGGGGAAAGAATCACAGAATCACAGAATGTTAGGGATTGGAAGGGACCTCAAAGGATCATCTAGTCCAATCCCCCTGCCGGAGCAGGACCACCTAGATTAGATCACACAAGAACGCCTCCAGGAGGGTTTTGAACATCTCCAGAGAAGGAGACTCCACAACCTCTCTGGGTAGCCTGTTCCAGTGTTCTGTTACCCTTACTGGGAAGAAGTTCTTCCTCATGTTTAAGCGGAACCTCCTATGTTCCAGCTTACATCCATTTCCCCTTGTCCTATCATTGGATGCCACTGAGAAGAGCCTGGCTCCATCCTCATGACAGTCACCCTTTACATATTTATAAGCATTAATGAGGTCCCCCCTCAGTCTCCTCTTCTCCAAGCTAAAGAGACCCAGCTCCCTCAGCCTTTCCTCATAAGGGAGATGCTCCACACCCTTAATCATCTTTGTGGCCCTGTGCTGGACTCTCTCAAGCAGTTCCTTGTCCTTCTTGAACTGAGGGGCCCAGAACTGGACACAATATTCCAGATGCGGCCTCACCAGGGCAGAGTAGAGGGGGAGGAGAACCTCTCTCGACCTACTAACCACACCCCTTCTAATACACCCCAGGGTAGCATTGGCCTTCTTGGTCACAAGGGCACATTGCTGGCTCATGGTCATCCTGCTGTCCACCCGGACCCCCAGTTTCCTTTCCCCTGTGCTGCTCCCCAACAGTTCAGTCCCCAACTTGTACTGGTACATGGGGTTGTTCTTACCCAAATGCAAGACTCTACACTTGCCCTTGTTGTATTTCATTAAATTTCTCCCCACCCAACTCTCCAGCCTGTCCAGGTCTCTTTGAATGGCAGCACAGCCTTCAGGTGTGTCAGCCACTCCTCCCAGTTTAGTGTCATCAGCAAACTTGCTGACCATGCACTCTATTCCCTCATCGATGAATATGTTGAACAATACTGATCCCAGTATCGACCCTTGAGGGACTCCACTGGATACAGGCCTCCAACTGGACTCTGTCCCATTGACCACTACTCTCTGGCTTCTATCCTTCAGCCAGTTCACAGTCCACCTCACTATCCGATCATCCAGACCACACTTCCTCAGTTTAGCTGTGAGGATGCTGTGGGAGACTGTGTCAAATGCTTTACTGAAGTCAAGATAGACCACATCCACTGCTCTACCATCATCCACCCACTGGGTGATGTCCTCATAAAAGGCTATCAGGTTTGTCAAGCACGACTTCCCCTTAGTGAAGCCATGTTGACTGCCCCTAATGACCCTCTTATCCTTGATATGTCCAGAGACAGCACCAAGGAGAAGTTGTTCCATTATCTTTCCAGGGATGGAGGTGAGGCTGACCGGTCTATAGTTACCTGATTCTTCCTTCTTGCCCTTTTTGAAGATCAGAGTGACATTTGCTTTCCTCCAGTCCTCAGGCACCTCTCCCGTTCCCCACGATTTAACAAAGATGATGGCGAGTGGCCTGGCAATGACATCCGCCAGCTCCCTCAGCACCCGCGGGTGCATCCCATCAGGACCCATGGATTTATGGATGGCCAGGTTGCTTAACTGGTCCCTAACCAAGTCCTCATCAACCAGGGTAGACTCCTCCTCTATCCTGACTTCCTCAGGAGCCTCAGGGTTCTGGGGCTCATCAGGATAGCCTCCAGCAGTATAGACTGAGGCAAAGAAGGCATTCAGTAACTCTGCCTTCTTCTTATCCTCTGTCACCAGGGCACCCTCCTCATTCACCAGTGGGCCTACATTGCCTCTAGTGTTAGTTTTATCTGCAATGTATTTGAAGAAGCCCTTTCTGTTGTCCTTGACCTTTCTTGCAAGGTTTAATTCCAAGGAGGTCTTAGTTTTCCTAGTTGCCTCCCTACATCCTCTGACAGCAGACCTATATTCCTCCCAAGTGGCCTGCCCCTCCTTCCATGATCTGTACACTCTCTTTTTCCACTTGACTTTGCCCAACAGTTCCCCATTTAACCATGCAGGTCTCTTGGTACCCTTTCTTGACTTCCTACCTGTTGGGATGCAATGGTCTTGAGCTCGGAAGAAGAGGTCCTTGAAGGCTAACCAACTATCTTGGGCCCCTTTACCTTCCAGTACTCTGTCCCATGGGATTTCTCCTAGCAATTGTTTGAAAAGATCAAAGTTGGCCCTACTCAAGTCCAGGGTTCTAGTTCTGCTAGGTATTCTCTTCCTGCCACATGAGATCCTGAACTCCACCATTTCATGGTCACTACAACCAAGGCTACCCTCGACCTTCAGCACTTCAACCAGACCCTCCTTATTAGTGAGAATAAGATCCAGCAGCGCTCCTCTCCTAGTAGGCTCATCCACCATTTGCATCAGGAAGCTATCATCAATGCACTGAAGGAACCTCCTGGACTGTGGATGGCTGGCTGAGCAGGCCTTCCAGCAGATATCAAGATAGTTGAAGTCCCCCATGACAACCAGGGCCTGCATTTGCGAGACTGCTGTCAACTGCCTGTAGAAGGCCTCATCAACCTCCTCATCCTGATCCGGTGGTCTGTAATAGACACCAATAACAGTATCACACATGCCAGATTGTCCTTTAATTCGCACCCACAAGCTCTCAACTTGCTCCTGATCTGCCCCTGGACAGAACTCAATGCACCCTAGTTGTTCCCTCACGTAAAGGGCAACTCCACCACCTCGCCTTGCTGGCCTGTCTTTCCTGAAGAGGACATAGCCATCCATGACCACATTCCAGTCATGCGAGCTGTCCCACCAAGTCTCAGTAATTGCTACAAGATCATCTCCTTGTTCTCTGGAAAGAGGAAAGTAATTGTCGTGGGTTAGGCCGATCCGGCAACTAAACTCCACAGAGCCGCTCTCTCACTCCAGTAAAGTGGAGAGGAGAAAAATATAATAAAAGGACTGAGGGTCGAGACAAGAACAGAGGGAGCACCCACCAACCATGGTCCCGGGCAAAATAGACTCAACTTTCTGAAAACAAAACAATTTATTAACAATTACTTAAAGAATAAAGACAAGCAAAACCAGTTACTTGAGAGGATAAAAAGAAAACAAGGCCAGATCTTAAAAACAACACCTCTCCACCCCACTTGCCTTTTCTTCCCGGCTCTACCTTCTCCCCCAGCGGTGCAGGGGGACAGGGAATGGGGAAGTGCAGGTCAGTTCATCCCATGTTGTTACTGCCACTCCTTTCTTAAAGGAGAAGGAGTCCTTACACCATTTTCCCTTGCTCCAATGGATCCCCTACTCACGAGGAAAATTCACAAACTTCTCCAGCGTGAGTCCTACCTGCAGGACGCAATCCTTCCCCATCGGATTGCTCCAGTGTGGGCTTTACCACAGTCTCGGATTCTTAAGGAGTTGCTGCCACTCGCTCCGGCATGGGTCATCATATAGACTCTAAATGTGTCTCTACCTGTGCCCATGCTTCATGACTGTCCTCAGGCTCAGGCATCTCCTCTAAACAAAACACCTCCCCACTGACGGGGGTCATCCCACGGACTCTAGATGCGTACCATTCTCAGGCCCAGGCATCTCTTCTCTGCGGAGAAGGGATTTGGAGAAGTACTGAGACGACTCAATATGAGTTAGCTGCAGGAAGTCTCGTTTATTGCGCAGTTCTTATTGCTTATATAGACAGTATTTGCCAATAATCCTGAGACCACACCTTTTCTACACCATTATTGGATGATACATACGCTTGTCATATGTAACAGCTTATTTCAAACAGACACCCGCCTAGCGAAGCTCTGCTCTAAGCAAACACTACTCCCTTATCATACTGCATAGTTTTCTTATCCTTAACTTCAAGGGCATTCTGCCCTTGAGGCCTAACTTTGGAGCTCCAGTCTTTATTTACACAGGATTTTCTTCGTGCAGTCTCTTCAAGGATCTGCACTCCGACACTTCTCGACATGGGTTCTCCATGGGCCACAAGTGGGTCTCTGCTCCCCCGGGACCACCTTGGCTGCAGGGGGGCCGCTTGCCGTCTCGCCACCGGTTGCAGGGGAAACTCAGCTGCGGCACACCTCATCCCGTTCCATCTTCACTGACCTGGTGTCGATGTGGCCCTTTCTCTCAGATCTCAGTCCTCTCTGGGTGAACTCGGCCCAGTGGGCACCCCGGGAGCGGGGCTCTCCCCGAGTTCCCCAAGCGGCTCCACCGCAGCCATCCTCAGTGGGTGGCCCCGGCCCGGGCTGCCGCCCGGCCAGGCACTGGGGAGCGGGGGCGGCGCCCCCCTCCCCTCTCCTCGCTCCTGGGCAAAGGCACACCTTTCTGGTTCCTTTGTCCCAACGTAAATAGGGCAATTCGCAGAGGTGCTGATGATTGGCTCAAACTCCGATGGGGATGGGAGTCCGATCTGGTGGCCAGCTCCTGCCACCAGAAACCTCCCCCCCCCCATCAAACCATGACAATAATATAGTAATTGGTTGGACAAAAGGGGTTTTATTCCTTCAGATTTTAACCTGAAGCTTCCAGTTTTTCCCCTGGTTGACCAGTTATGTGATGGAGGTGGGAGGAACATGCTTCAATTTACCTCGGGTTCGAGGGAAATTTCATAGCCCAGATATATCCTCTGCCATCACTGGTTTACCACTTCCAAAACGCTGTAGTACAGAAACGAAGTTCTTATTCCACAAGAAATTTTAACATTAACATTTTAATTTAATTTAGAATGAGAGTTAAAATTACTACTCATTACTAATAATTACTATTAAACATCTAAGCGTGCTTTTAAACGTGTCTATAATTAACTGGATTTGCAAATTCTGAATATTTCATTTGGTTTCATGACAAATGTTAACTTCCTCAGGGGTCAGTACTGGGGCCAGTGCTATTTTCCTCAGGGGTCAGTACTGGGACCAGTGCTATTTAACATCTTTGTTGGAGACATGGACAGTGGGATCGAGTGCACCCTCAGCAAGTTTGCAGATGACACCAAGTTGTGTGGTGTTGTGAACACGCTGGAGGGAAGAGATGCCATCCACAGGGACCTTGACAGGCTGGAGAGGTGGGCCTGTAAGAACCTAATGAAGTTCAACAAGGCCAAGTGCAAGGTCCTGCACGTGGGTGGGGGCAATCCCAAGCACAAGTACAGGCTGGGCAGAGAATGGACTGAGAGCAGCCCTGAGGAAAAGGACTTGGGGGTGTTGGTTGAGGAGAAGCTCACCATGAGCCGGCAATGTGCGCTGGCAGCCCAGAAAGCCAACCGTATCCTGGGCTGCATCAAAAGAAGCGTGGCCAGTAGGTCGAGGGAGGTGATTCTGCCCCTCTGCTCTGCTCTTGTGAGACCCCACCTGGAATACTGCGTTCAGCTCTGGAGTCCCCAGCACAAGAAGGACATGGAGCTGCTGGAGCGGGCCACGAAGATGATCCGAGGGCTGGAACACCTCTGCTATGAAGGTGGGCTGAGAGAGTTGGGGCTGTTGAGCCTGGAGAAGAGAAGGCTCCGGGGTGATCTTATAGCAGTCTTCCAGTACTTAAAGGGGGCCTACAGGAAAGCTGGAGAGGGACTTTTTACAAGGGCGTGTAGAATCATAGAATCATAGAATCATAGAATGGTTAGGGCTGGAAGGGACCTTCAAAGGTCATCTAGTCCAACCCCCCTGCAAGGAACAGGGATATCTCCAACTAGATCAGGTTGCTCAGGGCCTTGTCCAACCTGGCCTTGAACGTCTCCAGGGATGGAGCATCCACCACCTCTCTGGGCAACCTGTTCCAGTGTTCTACCACTCTCATAGTAAAAAATTTTTTCCTAATATCCAACCTGAACCTACCTCCCTCTATTTTAAAACCATTACCCCTTGTCCTATCATAACTGGCCCTCCTGAACAGCCTCTCCCCATCTTTCCTGTAGGCCCCCTTGAGGTACTGGAAGACCGCTATAAGGTCACCCCGGAGCCTCCTCTTCTCCAGGCTGAACAGCCCCAACTCTTTCAGCCTGTAAATGTGTAGATGTGTAGTGACAGGACAAGGGGAAATAGCTTTAAACTGAAAGAGGGGAGATTTAGATTGGATATAAGGAAGAAATTTTTCACTCAGATGTTGGTGAGGCAGTGGAACAGGTTGCCCAGAGAAGTTGTGGATGCTCCATCCCTGGAAGTGTTCAAGGCCAGGTTGGATGAGGCTTTGGGCAACCTGGTGTAGTGGAGGGTTTCCCTGCCCATGGCAGGGGGGTTGGAACTAGATGATCTTTGAGGTCCCTTCCAACCTTAACCATTCTATGATTCTATGATTAAACAGTATGTAAAACTGAAGTACAAAAATTAGACACCGTATCTGAAACAAAGCAAGATCCTTCAGAGGAGGAGGTTTGGGGTTCTTAAAGAAAAGAGACTTTATTTGAAGAGAATTTCTAGCAACAATCGGAGAAACACTTTAAAATTTTCTATTGAGAGGTTATTAACAAGGCATTTCAATAAAAGTGCAATATATTTTATTGAACTCTAATTTTAAACGGCTCAATATATTGAGCTACTGAAAAGAAACCCCCCTGGGCTGTAAGGTTAAAGTCTCACAGTGTAAACTAAATCAACTCAACTCCCGATTTTCCATGACCACATTCAAAAAACACCCCTGTGGCTGGATCCTGAACTTTTCAAGTCCTCACCATCCCGAGAGCATCTAAACAGACTCGAAGCTGTTCACAGGAGCGATGGTGACTCATTTCACTGTGACTGTGACTACCTGCAGGCAGAGCAGCCAGAGCCAGCGAGGTCTCCCCCACCGCCTGTCCCGCAGGGCACAGCCAACCTGCCAGCACCCACCCACACCAAAACCAACTTTCCCCTCAACTAACGCAATCTCCCTCTCCAATTCTAAAGCCTGTGTTGTCTCTCTTACACCACGTTACCCAAACAGGCCTCCTGACCAGCCCTCCCATCATGGCCAACAGCTAGAGGATGATAAACGTGACGTTTTGATGCTGTTCTTCCAGGCTGTGCATCTAGACAGAGCCTGATTAAAAAAAAACCCAAACAACACTCTTCTGCTTTCTTGGCAGATAAGATTCTTATCTAGAACAGAAGCAGCATCTTGTTTCTTGATTGATTATTTTGTTCCATCTCTATTTAATGTTCCCTAACTACAGTGTGAGAGATCATTTAAAATCTGGCACTTGTCAGCAGATAGTCCAGAGAACATTTTCTCGATAGAGAGATATGGCTTCACATAAACAAACCAAACCTTAAGACACTCAGTTACAGCCTACAGGGATGGGAAAATCTATTCCTTGGGCACTGTGCCTTTGCTCTGCGGCTTCGTATCCAAGGCACGGAGAAAACGCATCGCGGCACATCCCACCGCACCCAGCTTGGCATGCCCAGAGAAACCTCCCGAATGCAGCACCTCCAAAGGTGGCACTGACCACAGGCCATGGAAGCACGAGGGCTCCAGCCTTTTGCACATCCATCACCCATCGTATCCTGGGCTGCATCCAAAGCAGCGTGGGCAGCAGGTCGAGGGAGGGGATTCTGCCCCTCTGCTCTGCTCTCCTGAGACCCCCCCTGCAGTGCTGCGTTCAGCTCTGGGGTCCCCAACACAAGAAGGACATGGAGCTGTTGGAGTGGGTCCAGAGGAGGCCACAAAGATGATCCGAGGGCTGGAGCACCTCTGCTATGGAGACAGGCTAAGACAGCTGGGGTTGTTGAGGATGGAGAAGGAGACCTTCCAGCAGCCTTCCAGTACCTAAAGGGGCTACAAGAAAGCTGGAGAGGGACTTTGGACAAGAGCATGTAGTGACAGGACAAGGGGCAATGGCTTTAAACTGAAAGAGGGGAGATTTCGATTAGATCTAAGGAAGAAATTTTTTACAATGAGAATGGTGAAACACTGGACCAGGTTGCCCAGCAAAGTTGTGGCTGCCTGGAAGTGTTCATGGCCAGGTTGGATGAGGCTTTGAGCAACCTGGTCTACCGGCAGATGTCCCTGGAACTAGATGATCTTGAAGGTCCCTTCCAACTCAAACCATTCTATGATTCCATCATCAATAACCCCTCCAACTGAAGGAGCAGCCTCGGCTCAAGTCAGCAGCTCTCTCTGAAGTAACGCTGAACTCTGCTCCAGAAGACCCACCCCAGCACACGGAAAGAGATGCAGGGGAGAAAAGTTGTTAAGTCTGGTTTTCTTCTTCCATTTCTAGTGTGTTCCTTAAAAACTGGGAGAAAGGCAATTCCTTGAAATCTAAATTGCTTTTGAAAAAAATCACTTTTGGTTGGGAACAAACTCTGTAGAAAAATGGTTTCAATTCAGAAACTCTTTTTCATCTCAAGATGTTTATACATACAGTAAAAAATAATTTAAGCAGGCTAAAATTCTGATGAACCTAACCTAAAAACATTGCCTGTTAGTCATATTTTTAGCCTCTCAGAATTGGAAAAGTTTGAAAAATTTTAAAACTTCTAAATTTGCAACTTTGCAGATTTTTAAATTTTAAAAAGACTTTCCTAATCAAATAGATTTTCTGATAACACATTTTCTCATTAACGGAGAGAGTTGTTGAAAGGAGTTCAACCTACTTCTAAAAAGTGTCCATCAGCTGATACAAATTTGACACTCCAATAAAATGCACTGCTGTTCCAAGAGCCCAGCAACAGCCTGATAGATCCAGTAACACCAAAAAACTACAAACCAAGCCCAGTCAACCTTCTTTGGTGCATGGCACGAGCCATCATGCCCT
Source organism: Tauraco erythrolophus (assembly GCF_009769465.1). Taxonomy (NCBI): domain Eukaryota; kingdom Metazoa; phylum Chordata; class Aves; order Musophagiformes; family Musophagidae; genus Tauraco; species Tauraco erythrolophus. The sequence goes on from NC_141497.1 coordinate 12,781,143, forward strand.
GGGTCACAAGATGACGTGCCTAAGTGCAGGCAAAGGTACTGGACCGCATGAAGATGACCTTCAGGATCCCTCGGAATGACTGTGGCACCATCCTTTCACTCTGGAGATCCCAATCCTGCATCTCTTTGGGGTCAGCAATTAGCTATAGGTGACAAAAGAACTCATGACCAACGTGTGGCATGCAGAGAGATGACTCCAATACCAACTCATTGTTTAAAAATACTTTGGAAAGGGCCTGAGGGACAGGTGGGCACTGACCAAGTTTAGCACGGTACCACCAAGAAGACCTGTTCTCATCCCCAAGCACTCCACAGACGTACCATTAACTTCCTGATAAACAGAGAGCTGCACAGAGACTTCCAACTAGCAGAGAGCTAGGCAAAGCTGATCTGTGGGAGGACAGGCTGCCTGCTAGGTTTCCTGTTAGAATATCTTCTAGGAGATGAAAAACACTGATGGCAGCAGGTTCCTGTTGGAAATCAGTCACTATGTAAAGGGAATTTTGAAATGCATTATTCCTAGCTCCATCTATCCTCCTAAAGAAATCATACAGGCTGTAGCAGAAAGACATCCCAAGATTGACCTGGACGTGGCTGGACTTTGAAGTTCTTCAGCTACGTCCTTTGAAAAGACACGCAAAGCTCTGCAACACAAACAGAAAGCCCCCTCTGGTCTTCTGCGGGAACATCAGAAAACTTCCTTTTCTTTCATCCTCAAGATTCTGACCAGTATTAACTCTATCCCAGCCACAACCAGTACAGTGAAGAACTAAGCTCCAGTCCCCTGTCACCCTTAAAACTTCACAACCTGTTACTCTCTTGCTGTGGGACAATGTCTCTCACCGATGAAGCACTGAAGAAAGAACCCCACATCAATCAGATTATTAACATCAAACTTGTTTACGCAGCCACATTAGACACCTCTTCCCTAGCAGAGAGAACATACAGGAACATCTGCAACACAAAGTGGAACAGACAGAGAATTAAATTTAAGAGTGTATTATCAGAAAGTAGCCTCACAAGTCATTCCTGAGCAGGAGAAAGAGACAGGACATAGGAAAGATAAGATAAAACTCTGTCCAGTCATCCCAGCTTCACACTATAATTTGTCTACAATCATCTGCCAAAAAAGCAGAGGCTCACAGCTGCCAAGTAAATGGCCCGCAATGAGCCAAACACTTTTTCTCCTCAAAAAAAAAAATCAAACAGCTCACTGGAGCTATGCTGAGATGAAATCAAAGCTGGCTTCCTTGCTCAAAATCAGGCATACACAATAATTCTCATATAGGAACTGTGAGCAACAATATGTAACAAATGTGGCATCAGTGTGAAAGAAATGATCTTTCCTCGTTTTTTTCCTTAGAGTGGAAACGCATGCAGGACCAGACGGACGCTTCCTGGCACGGATGCCTCGCAGCATTTGAGCACAGACAGCTTCAGGCTTCAGTATGTAAAAGACTTGGCAAGCCACAGCCACGTACTACTCTCTTTTCAGTAAGCCAGGATACCCTTTCTAACAGAGAAAGAAATATATACAGAACACATTGCGATTTAGTTCTTCTTTAAATAGATGGACTTTCAGCTTTCACTCATTTGAGCACAGGCTGAACAAAACTGTATCAGAGAGGAGGTGAGTTCGTTACCACTCGCTGCTAAATGTGCCCTGCGAAGGAACCATCAGGACTTCCACTTTAAAAATCCCTCACAAGGAGCCCGCAGTGAGCACAATTCACAGGAGTAAAACCAGTAAAATCTCCAAATATTGCTTTCTGAAATAGATGGGTAAACACCAGACATTTCCTAAGCCAGAACCCATCCACGTCACCACACATCCCACAGGCATTATTCAGAATAAGCCAAGCAGTACGTTCTCAGCTACCCACATCCATCCAGGTTTTCTAATCACATACCCACACCTTTTGGGGTCCTTTTCTCACACGGTGTGCTCTGCCACTCCAAGTTGTACTTAAAGAGGGAAGAGTAGCACTGAAGTCCTTCCTTTCCAGCCGCTGCGGTGTTGCTGCCTAAAAACTCTCTCGCTACATCCACACACAGCAAATACATATTTACATTTACGTGGGCAAGGGAGAAGAGTGACTAATTTGGTCATTTTCAGTATTAATCAATGTGAAAAAATGCATGCAATCCAAAAAAGAAAAAAAGGCAAAGAGAAGGACCGTGCCCAACCGTTACCAGAAGCTGTTATCACGACACTTCCCCGGTGCTTTTTTCCTCTAGGTCAAACACGTAGTACGAGGTGAGTTATGACACAAGCGACCACACGCATCTTCCTCTATGTCACCATGTCAAAAACCTGCTCGGTAAGTACAGGAATTGGTTCTGGGTTGACCATGCCACAGTAGGTCTGTATTTAGCACGTACCCCAGTCTATCACACTTGACTACTGTGCTATCGACCAGAAAATAAGGATAATTTCCCAAATACCTGCAAAATACACAAGCCAGAAAGGGATTTTGCAAAAGGCAGCAGAATCCTGCCACTGTAAAATAACCCAGACGGCAAAAACTCTAACCTTTCGTCCACACTTCAAAAGGGAAAACAAGCACAGGTACTAATAGCATTTACAGGAATGTATTTAAGGAGGAAGAAATATATGAACATATAGAATGAGGAAGTTTCAGTGGCTCATTGAAAAAAAAATCTCATCAAATATATATAAATTATCTAACTCCCTTTGAAGTCCAAAAGTTGTACAAGGATTGGACATACCCCTGGTTAACTGGGAGAGAAAGGGGGTATTGGGACTGCTGTCCCAAGCGCAGGGTCACTTCCCACCCCACCGACACAGCCCAACATGCCCCGGGTTCCAGGAGAGACGTTGAGAAGAGACGTCTCTCCTGCTCTTTTGAAGGCAAGTGAAACCCACCATTCATTATGTTACTTCTCTGTCTGTGTGTCAGGGGAAAAGAGATACATTCTATGAAAATTTATGAGCTAAGAGAGTTATCTGAAAGACACGAAGTGGGCTAGACTTCCCTTTTAACTGCAGAAGCATGGTATCATTATCCATACTTCATCTCTCCCCGACCTTATCGAATTCATGTCTTGAATCCAAAATTCATCAGAAATCTTTTGTAAATCTCCTTTGACAAAGCCCAGCCTTTGCCACCAAGCACCAGACTCTTACCCTGTTTTTCTCCAGATCTCTATTTAAATTTAGGAACCCTGATATGCTGATGAAGACTCCAAACTGGATAATTACATCTAAAAGACCTGAACGTTTGCCAGCTCCTCGTGTTTTTTATAACACTCCCCTTCTTCCTGCGTACATGAATCAATATGTGCAACGAACAGTTATCAGCAGAGTAAAGAGCAAAGGGATGGGGGGAGGAAAGTCAACTCCACAGCTTCGGAAGTCTGTCCCGATAGTTGGGGCCGTCCTCCGACGCTACGAAACAGCATCGCTCCACCAACCAGTTACATTGGTTTACAGTCAGCCCAAAGGCTGGCCAATACACCTCCATTTTGTTACTGTGGATCCTCTCTAACGTCCTTCCAAAAATATTTTGGAAGCAGTAGGGGAACACCAGGCTGACCACAATCAGCCAGAGGCCATCATTAGCCCTCTAATTGATCCCCGGATCAACCCAAACCTGTATTTTCGAGCATCTTCATAGCAAATTATCTAATGGAAAGTCTGAATCAAGATTAAGACTAAGAGAATTTCTATTTTGTGCTGCCTATAGATAACGGGCTGCATGTATAGTAAAGGAAAAAAATAAATAAATAAGGAAACCCAGTCATATCAGTTTGGGAAGAGACAGAAAGCAGCGAGCGGAGCTTACTGCTGGTTACAGCTCTGAAAAATCATGGCCATCATTCTTGTAAAGCTGATGGTCCAAGAAGATTTTTGGCATAACTGAAAATGAATTATTTTGGTTCCCTATTATTCAGGAAAGCTCTAACACTTTGAGTGTCCCTTTAAACAATCGCTGCAATAATTGTTAGCCACAACAGCAGCTACACCTCCCTCCATACAATAACGCAGATTCCCACTCCCTGTACCATTTAAATAAATGTACCATTTTAAATAAATATTTTAAATACCTGTTTAAATAAAAACATACAACAGTGATCAAAACAGTTCGGCTCATCAAATAATCTGATCCCATTTCTCCTGGCCCTTTAAGGACTGCGAATTGCAAAGAAGGATCCTGGAGACAGAAAGTCATTAGTTCTAACAAGCTAATGGCTGTTACACATTTAAATCACTGCTTTTGAAACAGTAAATCATTTCTTCTTTCTAGGGCAGACAATCTTATTCAAACACTGAAGCAATCTGATTATTCCATGAAAGGTTTTAGGAATTCAAGTCTATTGTACTGCTCAGGCACAAATTGGTTATCCCAGAAGTTTTAACCCCTTTAAGTCAGAGAGAGAACAGTTATTTCTCTCTTCCAGCTGAGGCTGTATCAGGAAGGAGAAAGGTCTTCTCACGCCCGTCTTCTCAACTCCCTGTGATGCTCCTCCCAGGATATCGCTCGTGCCTGCGACCGTGCCGCTGTCAGCAACCAGTGGCCTTCTGCTCACATGAGGACACCAGAAACACCACATCCAAAGTTCTCATATTACTGGGTTGTCCTCCTATCTCTCAAAAAAACAGCCTACCTGTCCCACCCCAGTTAATGCCGCCCCTGCCCATCCCACGCCAATGGCACCGGGAGCAGACACAGGAGTTTAAAGGCAGACAAACAAATGAAAGGTTTTGAGGGAAAGAATGAGGAGTGAATTAGGAGCCGCCACAAGCAAGATTAGCAACGAGTTTTATCACTCTACCCTATGGGAATTAGCCAGTTCTTCAAGATCCAAAAGGAAACATAAATCTTAAAGCTCCTTTCCTGATATGAAATTTCAAGATTACACCGTCTACTCTCTATCAAGTCATCCCAGAGAATTATCCATCGCTTGATAAACTTGCTGTGGCTCAGATCACAGCAACTGCCTATTTCCATGCTGTCTGGCCCTTTCCTAATGCTGCATTAACCAGAATGGAGCGAAGGGAATATCACAGCAGGGAGCGCTCGGCTGCAGGCACAGGGTCACGCTTTATCTCAGCTGTCGGACACGGGTACCTCTACCTGGGCCAACAGCCTCACGTGGGGATGGCAGGGGGGAAAGACCGATTGCCAGGCTCAAACCTTTTCCGAAAGCTACCCAAACCCAGCTCTGCTGTATTATGCTACTGACGACACTGCTTCCCCATGTCACATTTCAAGAGACAAAATGCAAAACCTAAACTTTGCTGAATTACTCCCGGCTATTTTGTTTCTCAACGAAAGAGCAAAACCAAAGCTTTTGTGGGAACCAGCACAACGTGTACTGACAGTCACCTATGCAGCAGGATGCATACATGCTAACAGGAAAATCAGCTTGGAAAAATCAAGGCTGCAATGCATGAATAGTGAGAAAAGAACAGCTTCTCCCAGGAAAAAAAAAAAAAAAGCTATCCAGTTCTCACAAATGCAAATGGCGAATTTCAGCAGGCAGGGCTTGCAAATATACAGGTGTGATAAATGAGTGAGTCCCAAACAGAACTCCAATTAAAGTTTACAATTTATTAGGCAAATAAAAGCAAGCAAACAGCGCTGGGTGCACCGGGAGTCTCCGCTCCACCAAGACGCACACCGTATAGTTCTTATTTCTGGTTTATATTCCTTTTACTAATACATATTCTTAATTATTTCCGAGAAAAGGTGGTCTTATTACAATGAGCTCAGAGAAGTCATCTCCATAGTCTCCCCCCCTAACCCCCCCCCAGTTGTGCGTGCGCAGTGTTTCCTGGTGGTTGTGAGTAGGGGTCTCAGGGATGAAGGCTGTATGTCTTCCTCGTGATGACTTTTTTTACTTCCCCAGAAAACTAGTGAAGTCATCATGACTCTGCTCTGCGAAGTCATCAGGACCGTCCTTGTTCTCCATCTTGGCTCCTGCTTATCTTACACAAGGGTTATGCAACTTGCAGATACATGACTTAAGTAAGCTAACTTAAAAGTGGTTAAGCGAGATTAGAGATTAAGCGCATACAGGCCCCTAGGCCCCTCTTGTCTAACACCTTGCAACTGGCAGTAAAGCAAAAGAAGAAGAGAAAAAAAACCCAAAACGCTAGGTGGCTTTTGCAAGAAGCGAGAACTATATACATACCATTCTGCTTTCTCTAGGACTACGGTTATACAAGAACGAACAGAATGGTTAAAGGTTACATATACAGAGAAGGTCATATTTCACTATGCGGCCCTAACATTGTTTTATATTGCCATGTATCAGGTGAACACATTTCACAATTGGGGCTCCTGGTTAGTAGCATCATGAGGCATTTCGCAGGTTTACGTTTTTGCATTTCACAGAGATCTTAAACTAAGACAATCACTTATCTTGAATAAGCACACCCTACTCCTCGCCACCTATTTGCACATCCATCCATTGTCCCATATTGACACGAATCGAACATATTTCACACAGGTAAGCAGCATACAAGTATTTTGTGGCATGCTCTCAAGGGCAGAATATTTTTCAGGATGCTATTATGTCAGCTTTAAACAGCGACAGCCTGTATTTCAGTAATGACCAGGTTGCAATACGCCAGCCTTCGCAGCTTCTAGGCACGCTCCAAGGGAGCGTGTTGCTACACCCCAGTTCGCACATTTGAGCAGGCTACAATATATTGCTGTTTCTTTGAAGGGAAAAATAAGCACCACACCATGAGAGCTGTCGCTTTTCTCTGCAGCTGTTCAAACTTCCCTCGCACCACGTTTGAACAAAGCTTTCCAACAACACTGTGTGCAAAACTGCCAACAGTGCCTTCTTGCGCATTTACTTGTAACACCCCATCTTGAGAACTTCACACACAGCCAAAATCCACCAGATTTGTTGAGAAGAGTTTTTCAGCATGGGAAAACTGTTTCTCCTTTGAGTCAAAGTCTGATTAAAGAACTGTAAGAGGAGTCACACACTCTCACTGGTGTGAATTAGCATAATTCCAAGACTCAGGCCTTTTTTCTCCCATATGCCTGTAAGTATGCAATTCATTTTACCTTTGGCAATTTTTTTTTTCACGCCTACAGCCCACAGCATAGAGCTACTTTAAAAGAACTTTTATAACGAGTTCAGAAGAGGCAAACTATTTCTCTGCTACTCTGCATACCTGCCCTTCTCCTGCCGCAGCCACTCACAGACGCTTTAGTTAAACTCTGCAGAAGTCAGGCTTGGCTACAAACTTAAGGACCAAATCCGCTTCCATGATCCCTGCGAAGTGCATGAAAGACACCTCGCCACTATAATCTGACCTAATAGGTATAAGAGAGTATTAAATATACACTGGCATAATGATACCAAGTTCATGGTTTTCTTTTTAAATTAAAAAGTGCATTCTGTTTGCGTCTCAGTTCTTTTTATATACTTCCTAGCATATTCTCATCTCATTCCTCCACCCAAATTAAGGAGCGAGTGCAGACACAACGCCACAAAAACCTGCCCGTTCACGGAAGAACTATTCCGGGCTAACTAAATCTGGACATTTTGGAATAAAAGCACTTCATGTCGAATTCCCTTTATGCTTTATACGCACCAGTCGTTTACGTGCATCGTTCATGAGGTGCTTCATACTGCCCTTCACTTTCTACCAGCCACGTCATTTTCCATTCACAACCCTGGCAGCTGGAAAACGCAGCATTTGGCAGGAATCTAGACACCCCAGCCCCCCTCGCCGCTGTCACGAGAAGACCACAGTCGCGATAGTAGCCTCATGTCGGCGGGGGGGGGGGGGGGGGGGGGCGACTCCTGTCCCGCTTCAGCCCACGGCCCGGCTGACCGGGCTCCATGCTCACCTTCCCCGAGCGATTCCAAAGCACCCCCGGTCTCCATTTTATCCTCCCTCCAGGCCAAGTCTCAGGGCCGCCTCTCCGGGCCGCGGTACCGATAAAGCAGAGACCGCCGGCGGGGCGGGAAAAGGCCGCTCCGCTTTCCCCCTTCCCCTCCCCTTATCCCCTCACCGCGGGCGGCACAAATCTGTTCTCCCGCAGCGCCGCGCCGCCCGCGCCTCTCTCCTCCTGGCTGTCGGCGACAGTGGGAGGGCGAGAAGCGCGGAGCACCGCCCTCTGCGGGAGAGCCGGCGCCGGGGCGGAGGCGGAGGCTGAGGCGACAGCGGAGGAGGATGTGGGCGTTCGCCGCGGGGTCGAGGCGGGCGGACGGGGACAGGAGAGGAGACAGCGGGTTCTCCTCATGAAAAGCGCCGCCAAAGGTGTCTCTTCGGGAGGCGCTACAGTCTGAGGTACTGAGGGGGAGATCAGCCTTCCCGCGCGCGGGAAAACTGAGGGAACGGTGCCCGGCCAGCTGGGAGCGGGTCAAAGCCCTCAGAGAGCGACAAGAAGGAAGTCTCACGGTACACTCTCCCCCTTGTGTGATTTTCCCTCAGGATCTCCTCCATCTTCCTTCCTTGAAGAAAGCGGAGGGCTGAGCGTGGCTGCGCCATCGCCTGAGCAGAGAGCAGCTGGAAACTGGTATTTCTCACTCCCTGAATGAAGAAATTGAAAGGGGCTTCTTTACGCAGCCTTGCTAACTCAATTTTTCCCGTTAATCCATCTCCTAGTTCCCGAAACTCAATCTGAGGCAGCTGGCCAGCCCCATTGTCCTTCAAACCCCGTGGCTGTTCCAGTGTCCTGACACTGTGAGGATTGTGAGAAGTAAGGAAGTGGTTAAAAAATTTTGCTTTCGCCTAGAGTTAATTAAGACTGCATAACAAGGACACTTACAGTTAAAATAAAAAAATAAAAATAGACATAATCCCCCAGAGCGGTGGAAAGTACATTGTAAATCTTTGAGAGCGGTAAACTCCCTACCAGAGGTAAGAAACTGAGGGACTGCATGGTAAACTCCCTACTCGAGATAAGAAAGTGACAGACTGAAGCCAGCTGGAACCAGAGGGGAGGGGGGAAGTTCATGCTGATGAAGACTCCTGACTTCATCCACACTGACCCCCGGGACGACCACCAGGACAAACTGCGCATGACTGGTGGGAGGGGGCAGTAAGGCAGACTTATGTAAATACTAATTGTAATATCTCCTCCCTGTCCCCCGAGATAATAATGAATATGTAAAAACATTTATGAGTATGTAATGGATTATAGTATAAATCACCCACTGATGATTGTGTAGGCGTGCCTCTGGTTATGGTCATGCGCCCAGCGCTGTGATCTTTGCTCCACTGACTTTGTCCCCAAAGAAACTACGTGAAAACTATTTACGTGGGCTCGTTTCTCCCAATTGGGGGCTCGTCCGGGATAATCGAAGCCTCACCGCCGTGGAGCAAGAGGGTCCCGAACGGAAGGCGCGCCCCGCTGAATTTAGCGGTCTCTTCGGCTCCCTCCAGCACCATCGGAGGTTGACAGTAACGACCCCGGCAGGGGACTCGTGGACCAAAGAAGGGGCTCCCTGAGAATTACCGCGGCAGCCAATAATCCTTGTGCACGAGACCCAGATAAGAAAAAGGGATTGTAAGTATTATCCAGGTGGCTGGGATAGGGGGAGGACTGAAAGGTGTGTGAGTGAGATGCGGGCTGAGCCTGCAAAGCGAGTGCGGAGTCCTTCTAACCGCAGTTCCGATCTCCTGCGAGGGAATCGGCTGGTGAAGGGACGAAGCGAACAAAAAGGAGTGAGTGACTCCCCCGGGAAATGGGACGAGGGGCAAGTAAGCTCAGTCCCGGGAAATGGGACGAGGGGCAACTAAGCTCAGTTCCAGGAAAAAGGGAGCAAGGAGATGCCATCAGACATTCCCCTAGGCAGTCCGTTAGGGAGAATGCTGGCAAGTTGGTGCTTTAACCCGTGCACCAAGGGAAAGGGTTTGGGGTTTGAGTCCCCATAAGGTAATGCGTCATTACCATAATCATTGTAAAAATCCGGTACCGTGTATTCCATAAAGTCTATACCATCTAATAATATTAGTAAGCACCCAATAAGGCCTTTGATGTCTGTATGAGTTTGCTGGGCCAGCCCTGAAATGTGTGATTGTGCTGCTAAATCACTGAGTGAGTGTTTGAACAAGTGAGATGCAGCTCAGCTGCGGAGCAAATGTGAAGTTCTGATCTGCAGAGAGAGCAGCCGGAGACGAATGAAGTGCACAACGTTTCGGCTCTGACATTGAAAATTGTACTCTCAGATGTCCCAATTTTGTGTTTGTGCTCTTGACAGAATGTTTAGGAGCAGTTAAAAGGGAGAAATGGAGTAAGTGTAAAATGTTGGTGTAGCGAAAGGCTGGAAAACTGGTCTAATTAAGATCAAACGGTCAGGCTAGCTTAAGCAGGTATTTTGTGGGAACTTAGAAGGTGTAAAGAATCTATAAGAATCGCACAAGAGTGCCACTGGTATATATATATATATGGAGGAAATATGGGGTGAAGTAGTGTTAAAATCATTTGGTGTGCAACACAAGTGCCTGCCCACCTTGTCACCGATGTGGTTTGTTTGTGCTCAGTGTTTGGAGTGTCATAAGTACATTATTTATTTAATGGGAGACAGGAGTTTTGTCTCGACAATTGTCTTGAATTTAGGTGCACTCGCTGTGGAGTGAGTACGCCCTTGCATCTTTGTGTTTGCTATGGGAGCCAAGCAAAGCGGTGAGATAGTAAAACGGAGCCCTTCAGGCTGTATTTTGGCTCATTAGAAGGATATAGGAGGACCACCCAGAGGGAGTGTGGACAGGAAGACTTTACTAAAGTATTGTAACCAGTGGTGGCTGTTATATAAATTGAAAAAAAAAAAAAGAGGAAAAATGACCAAATAATCACACTTATAATGGAATTATAATACTTTATCGCAGTTGATGCTGTTTCTCAGAAGAAATTATAAAATGGGATGAGGTGGTATATGCCAATATGTTTTTCACTTTAAGAAATCATCCTGAGTGGCAGAAGGAATGTGGTATAAATTTGGCCCCTCAGGACCCCCTTGTTTTGACATTTGAAAAAGGATAAATTAAGTAAAGTGAAAAATTAAAAGGATACTGTTCAGCAAGTAGCATTGAAAAGACGTGTTTGAAGTGTAGTGGTGAGAAAGAAAATTTAGAATTTACGGTAGCTCCCCGATAAAGATGGGGAGACGCTGATAACAATAATGGTGTTAGTAATGTGCAAATGATAAGAGAAAGAGGGCGACGGCAAAAAGAAGCCGTCAGTGAATCAATCTGGGGAAGAGCTGCCTAGCGGGATTTGTAAACAGAGACAGAGGTGGTGTTCTGCATGTGATAATACTGTGGGAGGAGAACAAAGTGTTGTACAAAGAAAAGCATAAGGATAGAAATTGCAGGTGAGCCTGTTCACTGCTGCCTCAAATAGAGAAAAAGAAAGACATTTTAAAAGAAACACTCCTAGAGGAAGAAGTCAAAAAGACACTCCTTGACTCTCGGGTCATGCTCTGACTGGGCAGAAGCAGTGTATATTACAGCAAATTTACTAATGATGATAAATTACAATTTTGAATGAGAGAGAGACCGGAATGAATTTAAAAGCCTCCCCAGCAAACCCCTTGGTTCCAATACAGCTGGGAAATGGAATTATTAATCAGACATTATGTCATTATGTAAGTAGATGTCACGCGCCGGACATAGACCAGAGTGTGATTTTTGTTCATACTCTCGGAAACAGAATTAAAACGAAGTCAAGTGCAAAGCAACTTTATTAGAGAAGGACAAAGGAAAACACTACAAGGGGGGAGACGGAGAAAATAAAAGAAAAGAAGAATTGGAGGGGAACTGCCACCACGGAGTTGCGGCGCTGTCCGGGGGTGAGGAGGAGGTTCTGTCTGCAGCCATGCCAATGATGTTGATGCTGCGCAGTGTTCCTCTTCTTCTCCCCCTCGATGTTGGTCTATCCTATTTTCATCCTTTTTCTGAGGGCCTCTTCGGGGAGTCTGTGGTTCAAATATTCGACACAGTCCTTTGCACCACCCCGTGGCTCAGCATTGCTTCTCCAGCGATGGTTCTCCATGGTGGCATGGGTGATAGAAGTAAAGAGAGAGAGAAGAAGAGGGGGGTAGTGCATAACAATTATAAACAGCGATTTAACAATTTTCTGAAATAGTGATGAAATAGTGATTGAACAATTTTAACAACATTGAAACAGAGACTTAACAATTTTAACATCTGATTAACATTGAACCAACAAACAATGATAGCTAACAACAATTTTCAACATGGAAACAACAGTTTAACAACTTTAACATCAAATTAACATTGACTAGTGACAACATTTGGTGGCTCTGATGCATTGGGAGCAGGCTGTGGGGATGGCCTACACGGACAGTGACAACAACAAAAATGCTCCCGGGGAAATACCCACATAATTACAAAAACAACGATTAAAAGCAAGGTTAGGCAATAAATTGGGGAAAATATAGGCATAAATTTCATCATTTTTTTTCCTCTCTCTTACAATTTTGGGAAATGTAAAGCCAAATAGTTCCACCCTTGCGATCCACACAGCCTGCTGCCCTGGTCTGTTGGATTCTGGGATAGCGTGCACAGCAGAAAATTGATTTCCATGCCCCTGTCCAGAGCGCATGTGCGGGTTGGGTCTAGAAGTTTCTGTCGCAGATTTAAGTTGTCAATCTCTTGTACCACCTCGTGAACCCTTGGTGGTTTCAAATATTTTATATAATTCGTACTGTCGATGGCATGGTTTGGTGCACAGCATGAATTTGTTTAACGCCGTCAGGTGAAATGGTAGTCACAAATTGCATATCAGCGATGACACGTTGAATTAATTGTATAAAGCATAGAATGAAACTTCCTTGGACTTAATGGTTATCAAGTCTCTCCACAGAAAGCCCAGGTAGCTCGATGACGAGATAACTGCATGCTAACAAACCCTGGGAACAACGATGAAGGAGGCTATTTGTCAGACTCCTCGACCACAGACAAGGAATGGTGTTGCCTCGATATTAGAGGTGAAGGGAGGGCACTGGCGTTCGCCACCTGATTGGGAAGGTCCATTCCAGGTCCTGTTGACCACTGAAGCCGCAATCCAGACAAAAGAAAAAGGGTGGACTCATGCATCCCGAATAAAAGGACCAGTGGAAGAACCACCCAAGTGGACAGTCGTCTCATCCTATGAACCTCTGAAGTGGAATTAGCAAATCTGATAATCCGGTGTGGAAATTCACCTATGGTGTATTAGGGAAAACACTGAACACGGTTGACCAAGGTGTGGTGGGGGGTGTGTATCACACAATTACCAACCGGTTTAACACTATAACCCAGAAGAATATTCCTTGACAGAATCCCTAGTATATAGAATATTGTGTCTAAAGTGCCAAACCTCTACCTGGGGCGAGCTTAAGAAGTAGGTTGTGCGGGCAATGTGGGAAAACTCAGTAAAGAAGTGCAGAAAAAGGTTCGCTGGGAAACAGTAAAAGTAACTGCAAGAGAGATTGATCTGGAGACGGTAGAAGGTAAATGAGAGAGGGCAAGACCAGGTTAGCCTCTGTACTCGCCACCAAGAAGATTCCTGTCTCAGCTGTTGGCTGCAATCCAATAGGCATGAGAGGTGGGAGTATATGCTATACTGGACCTCTGCTTACCTTCCTCCTAGTAGGAATAAGATGGGCCATCCCAGCAGCCTCAGACCCGTGTAATAAGTGTTTTCAGTCACTGCGATATGGTTGCAGGTCGGGCATGTATTTTACAGTACACACTCATATCAACAGCAGGTGCTATGATCGGAACCAGATACATGTTTGCCCGTATCAAAATCAACAGTCTGGGTGGGGCAAAACTTAGGAAAAGGGGGAATACGAAATGGAGTGGGATGTCCCCGAGGAGAGGAGTGGCTTTATTTTACAAAGGCAGGGCACTGGGATATGTCAGATGGAGGAGGGCTCCAAGACATGATTAAGGAAGAAATAGTAAAGAACGTAACCCAGAAACTTAAAACCCAAAAATCGTCAGGGGGATCCGCAGTAAATATTTTCTCCAACCTGAGGAAGGACTTAGAAGATGAGTTAGGGTTTCCCACAGTGGGACAAAATCTGTTTGTAAATCTGGTCACAAAGATAGAAAAAGAATTGAATGTATCTGACTGTTGGATCTGTGGGGGACCCATAATGACTGAAGAATGGCCTTGGAAAGGTACAAGCTTGAGTGCCCTGGATATAATCCAATGGAACCATACAGCCATTACCAGTGGAATTACGAGACCTGAGGGATGGGTACTTAGTTCAACTGTAATTGGGCACAAGTGCCTAAAACGTAGAGGAAGGCCATATTCAAAGAAAATGGGTGATACACCTTGTAAAAAGATCTTGACAACTAACTCCACTTCTCAGTGGTGGATACCACATCCACCTAAGTCACACTGGGTACGAGAAAACGACTTGGATGCCAGTTGTACACTGATCCCTAATTATAATCTGTATCTATGTAACAAGACAGGTAGGAACCCATTCTTTGGTGGTAAAGAAGTGTCAAGGTTTTGAGAAAATATAGAAAATACTTCTGAGGGGTTTTGGAAAGCACCTGATAGACTATACTGGATATGCGGAAGATGGGCATACCCAGAACTTCCCCAATTGGGGAGGAAGCTGTACTCTGGGAATAATCCAACCTAGTTTCTTCCTACTGCCCCCAGAGGAAGGGGATGAATTAGGGGTACCACTATATGAAAGCTTAAAATGAGATAAGTGGTCAATAATGGGAGAGACTCAGTGGTGGCATGGTGAGGAATGTCCCCAAACGAATCATTGAAACATATGAGCCGGCTCCATGGGCCCATGATGGTAGCTGGGGATATCGGACTCCTCTATATATGATAAATTGGATAATTAGACTACAAGCCATAGTAGAGCTGATCACTAACTAAACAGCTTCAGCCCTAGCAATGGCAGCAACACAACACAGACAGACGAGGGCAGCAGTATATCAAAATAGGTTGGCTCTGGATTATCTCTTGGCAGAGGAAGGAGGAGTGTGTGGGAAATTTAACGCCTCAGATTGTTGTTTAAAAATTGACGACCACAGAGATGCAATATTGGAAATAGCTACAAACATCCACAAATTGGCCCATGTACCAGTACAAAAGTGGAAACCAATGATAGAAACAGGCTGGTGGGACAATTTGCTGGGAACAGCCTGGTGGAAGAAGCTGGAATTTTTTCTCCTCTGTGCTCTTGCGGGCCTGTTGTTCATGCCTTGTTTGATACCTTGTTTTATAAGGTTAATTTTTAGTGTTGTCGAAGGTATGCAGGTGGTGGTCATGTCAGTGAACTCAGAGAGGGCTATACCAGCCCAGGTTCAGACGATTATGATATTGTAGAAATCTCCAAAAATAAACACTTCCATGGACTCATGGGAAAGAGCCAGACTTATAGTAGAAAGAACAGAAAGAATGAATAAAGTTCGGGAGGAGGGCAAATATAGCTCAAGCAAAATGTAAAATAAAAAGAAAAAGGGTGGATTGTGAGAAGTAAGGAAGTGGTTAAAAAATTTTGCTTTCGCCTAGAGTTAATTAAGACTGCATAACAAGGACACTTACAGTTAAAATAAAAAAATAAAAAGACATAATCCCCCAGAGCGGTGGAAAGTACATTGTAAATCTTTGAGAGCGGTAAACTCCCTACCAGAGGTAAGAAACTGAGGGACTGCATGGTAAACTCCCTACTCGAGATAAGAAAATGACAGACTGAAGCCAGCTGGAACCAGAGGGGAGGGGGGGAGTTCATGCTGATGAAGACTCCTGACTTCATCCACACCGACCCCCGGGACGACCACCAGGACAAACTGCACATGACTGGTGGGAGGGGGCAGTAAGGCAGACTTATGTAAATACTAATTGTAATATCTCCTCCCTGTCCCCCGAGATAATAATGAATATGTAAAAACATTTATGAGTATGTAATGGATTATAGTATAAATCACCCCCTGACGATTGTGCCGGCGTGCCTCTGGCTACGGTCACGCGCCCAGCGCTGTGATCTTTACTCCACTGACTTTGTCCCCAAAGAAACTACGTGAAAACTATTTACGTGGGCTCGTTTCTCACAGGATCAATCCGAAGTATCTGAGTATCTTCAGTGAGTCCAAACAGCTCAACAGCGTGGTTATAATCATTTCTACTTTGTGTGAGGGTGACTCGAAGCCTCACAGGGCTGGGAGAGATCATAGAATCATGGAATGGTTTGGGTTGGAAGGGACCTTCAAGATAATCCAGTTCCAACCCCCTGCCATGGACAGGGACACCCTCCACTACACCAGGTTGCTCAACGCCCCATTCAACCTGGCCTTGAACACTTCCAGGGATGGGGCAGCCACAGCTTCTCTGGGCAACCTGGTCCAGTGCCTCATCACCCTCACAGTGAAAAATTTCTTCCTTTAATCAAAATCTGCCTTCTTTCAGTTTAAAACCATTGCCCCTTGTCCTGTCACTACACGCCCTTGTAAAAAGTCCCTCCCCAGCTTTCCTGTAGGCCCCCTTTAAGTACTGGAAGGCTGCTATAAGATCACCCCCCCGAGCCTTCTCTTCTCCAGGCTGAACAGCCCCAACTCTCTCAGCCTGTCTCCAGAGCAGAGGCGCTCCAGCCCTCTCATCATTGTGGCCTCTTTTGGACCCACTCCAGCAGCTCCCCATGTCCTCCTTGTGTTGGGGACCCCAGAGCTGAAGGCAGCACTGCAGGTGAGGTCTCACAAGAGCAGAGTAGAGGGGCAGAATCCCCTCCCTCGACCTGCTGCCCACGCTGCTTTGGATGCAGCCCAGGACACGGTTGGCTTTCTGGGCTGCCAGCGCACGGTGCTGGCTCATGGTGAGCTTCTCCTCAACCAGCACCCCCAAATCCTTTTCCTCAGGGCTACTCTCAATCCATTCTCCGCCCAGCCTGTACTTATGCTTGAGATTGCCCCAACCCACATGCAGGACCTTGCACTTGGCCTTGTTGAACTTCAGGAGGTTCTCACAGGCCCACCTCTCCAGCCTGTCAAGGTCCCTGTGGATGGCATCCCTTCCCTCCAGCGTGTCCACAACACCACACAACTTGGTATTATCTGCAAACTTGCTGAGGGTGCACTCGATGCATCCTCTCTCTAGTACTTCACAATGGTATTCATCCAGAAAATAATAACAATATTTGCACTACGCTGCTGATAACTGACACGTAGTACTAGTGTAGTTTGGCCCCAAAATATCTGCTTTAAAAAGGAGAAGGCAACAGGCAGGGGAGGGAGAGAGCTGAGTGAGAACAGCACAGAAAAATAAGGGCTGGTGTTACCCTGTGTGCTTGGTTTGGCCGAGGTTAGAGTGCGTTGCAAAGCCCTTGGGAAGCAGAGCTGCGTGTTCAGAGTGAGTTCTAATAATTTCAGTTGAATCCTCAGACTTAAAGTTTCAGTGGAGTGTACTGTGAAGTTATAACTTCTGATATAATTCTTTTATATCTCATTTTTTTGTGTGTGTGAGGTCACTGGTGAGATGTGATGGGGAACGCTGAGGTATCCCACTGGTAAAGTCTGCTGATAGACAGAACACATTATTGGGCGAGGAGCAAAAAACAGGAGTTTGAGCTTCATATCCTACTTGAACATACAGAAACCCTCTGCCGTGATTTTTTCTGTTTTGATTTCTGTGTATCTAGAGATACCTGCAAAACTGGGAGAGCTTCAGTTAACCTTTCCTGATCCCAGGAGGACGATCCAGCTGCAGATCCTGCGCCCAGTCCCACTTTCTAGTGCTTCCAGCCACTGAGAGGCCTCTTGAAACGGTTTCTGCCCTTCCCCAGGGTTTGTTACTGGCAATGTTTCAAAACAGTGCTGTCACCACCATGAGAAAAAGAGTTTTTCTGAACAATTTTGTTCTTCGGGCTGCATAGCTTACAAATAAGCCTTCTTACCGGCGGCACACGCATCCTTTTGGAAAAATACTTTCCCATGCAGCTCAGCTGGAAACAGCAACTGTTCCGTTTGTGATAAATGAGTGAGTCCCAAACAGAACTCCAATCAAAGTTTACAATTTATTAAGCGAATAAAAGCAAGCAAACAGCGCTGGGTGCGCCGGGAGTCTCCGCTCCACCAAGACGCACACCCGCCGTGGCAGTTTTTCTTGTATTTATACAAACATATTCATAGCCCCCCCAAAAGGTCAGTTTTTTTCCCATGAGATCATTTCTATAGTCCCCGCCTTAGGATCCGCCTCAGGCTCCTCCTTGACACGCCTCCTGATGGTCGTGGGCCTGGGTCTTCAGGATGAAGGCCGGAGGTCTTCCTCACGTGGGCAGGGGTCTTCAGGATGAAGGCCGTAAGTCTTCCTCACTGTGCACTTTTCACCTCTTCTCTAAAATTCCCGATTTGGCTGCGTTTGCAGAACCAAACCGGTTCCAGCCTGGTCCGTCCTTGAGTGGACATCTGGTTGTAGTTCTTGTTAGTCCTTATCTTGCCCACATAGGCTAGTTTTTGTCTCCCTTCCTCCCTACAGATGTGTGGGTCCTGAGTTACGACTTTGCTGGCATCTGTCTTATCTCTCTCACCAACCTCCTCCCTGGGCAGCCAGCAGGGACTGAGACTTCACACTTTAATTAAGGCAAGCAATAATTCATACAGCAGTTAGTGTAGCAGTTAGTATTGAGTGTTTAAACAATTAACTTGTTAGTATTTAATATTTAAACAATAACTAATATATACCTTCTTATGTGATTTTGTTAGTATTTCTATATTCCCTCTGTCAGCCCCCCCCCTTTTATTAGATCAAGTAAATCCTTTTACTTGCATAAGTTTCCCGATTGATATAACACTTTGTGCACTGAAAATATACACACCAAACCCATATGTACAGCAGTGTCAGTAGCAATATTAAAGCAGCTGCAGCTATTAACAGTATTGTCACAGGATATTTTAAATGACTGAAAAATCCTGGAGCTGAAGGTGACCACCTGAAGAGAGCTTCCCAGCATCTATGCTCTCCATCCTTTTCTACCTTTTCACCATTTCCTTTTATCTCGTTTTGCATCACGATGAACTGTCACCAGAGCTCTTTGCCCTGCAGTGCCAGAGCATCCTGTGTATCACTCTGGCGGTCAGCAGCATCATGAGGAATTTCGCAAGTTTATGTTTTTGCATTTCACAGAGATCTTAAACTAAGATAATCACTTCTCTTAAATAGGCACACCCCGCTCCTTACCACCATATTGACACGAATCAAAGGAACATATTTCACACGTTTAAGATCAGTCAGACACGGTTGCCAGCATTTTCTGACGTTTGTAAACGGGTTATCGCTGCTCCGTTCACCCCTTTCCCGGCTGGTAAATGCCCAGTGCTCGTAGGCAGAGGAGATCGAACTGTTGGCAAACATTTCTTTGAGGCCTCACAGCTCAGAACTTCGCACCCACGCAGTATCCTACAATTGGCTCGCAGTCCGCAGTGATTCAGGCAACTAGTATCTCTGTTGGTTGCCAGCTCTTTTTAGATAACTGCAAAATGTTTTCCTCTGACGGATGGGTTCAGACAGAAGCCTTTCTCCAAAGCCCTTGCAGTTTCCAGATAAGTTCCCTCTTTCTCTCCTCTGGGTCGCTAAATGTTAAATGAAACAATTCGTAGTTGTGTTTCTTTTGGGTCCCTTAAATTAAAGGCAAATGTCTTACTCAGTAACCTCGTTTTCCTGCTTATTCCTCTAACAATTAAAATTCAGCGGTGTTCACGAGAACAGGAAATGTCCCTGGATCCTGTTCTTTCCAGATAGAGAAATTTCATGTGAAGCAGCAGTGACTAAACAAGTCTGTCGCAGAGTTAGTAGAGAAAAATCATCCAAAGTTAATAACAAAGGGGTGGCATTTCCTGATAGTCTTTTTTTTTTTAAAAAAAAAAAAAAGAGGGCTGGATCTGCTTTGGGAGTAGTAGCAGGATGTGGTATTTATGTTCCCTGAGACGAGCATATTTGCATTAGCCATGATATTGCACCACAATGAAAGCAAATATGTTATCTCACCTGTTCTCCCTGTGCCCACAGCCAGGAACAAATACCAGCCGGCAGCAGCTGCCTGGCTTGGCATAGCTTCACTCTTCTCCAGCAATAAGGAAGAAGTTGCAGTCAGCTTGCTCTCTCCCCCCTGTTTTTCCTTTAATTATCCCAGAAAGTTATTTCTTAGTCAATTTTTTCTTTAAGGCCTGCTCTACTGGAGGAAAAAAAAAAATAATCATTTTAACTATGGTTAGCAAAACTGGTGTATGCCTTTGAGTAAGCTGTCTTAAACCAGTTCTTGTGACTCAGTTGTGGGTTTTCACAAAGTATTAATAGTGTCATTTTTCATCTCGTTAATTAAATTAATGTATATTCGACCTCATTCAATGGCTACAAACGCCTCATGCCAATGCACTCAGTCTGTTTTTTTTTCTTGCTTTTCTTGTAGCCAGGGGTTGTAAGGACCAGGGCACGCTGCTCTCTTACGGTGGTGTAAGAAGTCACAGATCAGGTAGGGTTTCTGTCACTGGGGCATGTGACGTGCCAAAAACGTGACATGTCAGTTGCCGAAGGAGCTGCGCCAGAGCCGGACCGACCCGCTGCGGAGCGGCAGATCTCGGCACACACCCGGGCTTTTCTCGAAAAGTCGGGAGACGCCGAGGGCGTGAAGTGACCGCTTCCCAGGAGGCGGCAGCTCTCGCGGGAGACGCTGACGTGGCCTGGGCGTTGCCAGAGCAACGGCGGTCCCTCCCACCCCTATAAAAGACCCGCCCAGGGAGCGTGAGCGATTAGGAGTGTGCTGCGGCAGTTTTTGCGAGAAGGGTGCAGTCAGGCTGCTGCTCGAGAGGGAGGTTTAGTTGTCAGCTGTCACCCTCTCAGAAAAAACTCAGCCATGGTGAGAAGGCAAAGACCTCCACACCTGGCAAGAGGGATGTGGGAGTGCAGACAGAGCTCCCACAGAAAGATGAAGCTGTCCAGGTCTCAGGCTGTAGGGAGTGTCTGAGCCTCTCCATGGTAAGTGGTGAGAAAAGCTGTGTGAGGTGTGACCAGGTGGATGATCTGTTTATCATGGTTGCAGAGCTGTTGGAGTGGGTCCAGAGGAGGCCATGAAGATAATCTGAGGGCTGGAGCCCCTCTGCTATGAAGACAGGCTGAGAGAGTTGGGGCTGTTCAGCTTGGAGAAGAGAAGACTTGGGGGTGATCTTATAGCAGCCTTCCAGTACTTAAAGGGGGCCTACAGGAAAGCTGGGGAGGGACTTTTTACAAGGGCATGTAGTGACAGGACAAGGGGAAATGGCTTTAAATTGAAAGAGGGCAGATTTATATTAGATATAAGGAAGAAATTTTTCACTCAGAGGGTGGTGAGGCAGTGGAACAGGTTGCCCAGAGAAGTTGTGGATGCCCCATCCCTGGAGGTGTTCAAGGCCAGGTTGGATGAGGCTTTGGGCAACCTGGTGTAGTGGAGGGTTTCCCTGCCCATGGCAGGGGGGTTGGAACTAGATGGTCTTTGAGGTCCCTTCCAACCCTAACCATTCTATGATTCTATTTTGTGGATCTTTAACTCACACAAGAGTGCCCAGGAGCCCTTCAAAGGGTTGTCGGTAGCAGTTAGTGGTATTTAATGAATGCAATCAGACACAGGGATGTCCAAACTGAGTAAAGCGTTCCTAATATATTTAATATTCTTTCTCATTCTGTCCTTGACCAAAGTACTGCCTGAATTGCCAGGATTCATAGAATCATAGAATGGTTTGAGTTGGAAGGAACCTTCAAGACCATCTAGTTCCAACCCCTCTGTCATGGGCAGGGAAACCCTCCACTACACCAGGTTGCTCAAAGCCTCATCCAACCTGGCCTTGAATACCTCTAGGGATGGGGCATCTACAACTTCCCTGGGCAACTTGATCCAGTGCCTCACCTCCCTCACAGTGAATTTCTTCCTTAGATCTAATCTAAATCTCCCCTTTTTCAGTTTAAAGCCATTGCCCCTTGTCCTGTCACTACATGCCCTTGTCCAAAGCCCCTCTTCAGCTTTCTTGTAGCCCCTTTAAGTACTGGAAGGCTGCTGGAAGGTCTCCCCGGAGCCTTCTCTTTTCCAGGCTCAACAACCCCAACTCTCTCAGCCTGTCTTCATAGCAGAGGGGCTCCAGCCCTCGGATTATCTTTTGTGGCCTCCTCTGGACCTGTTCCAACAGCTCCATGTCCTTCTTGTGTTGGGGACTCCAGAGCTGAATGCAGCATTCCAGGTGGGGTCTCAGGAGAGCAGAGTAGAGGGGCAGAATCCCCTCCCTTGACCTGCTGTCCACGCTGCTTTGGATGCAGCCCAGGACACAGTTGGCTTTATGGGCTGCATGCACACATTCCATTCCATTTTCTGTCTGCACTCATGCATAGAGACAGATCTCACCTCTTCGTGCTTCTCAGTATAACTCTACTGAGTTTGACAAAACTCGATCAATTTATGCCGATAGGGTATTTCATCCGTTACATCTGTTCCCTAAGCAATAATACTTCAGCAGGGTATACTTATATTTTCTGTACCATGATTTGATAGCCAGGGGCTAATTAGTTAAGTGTAAGAGAAATGAGCAAGGTTGGTCAGAAACCAATATCCTCTTCTGCTCAAAATGATGTTAAAAAACAAAAGCCCTGATTATTTAGTTATTTGTTGCAACTAAGTTTTTGGATTAAAATACATTTTTCATCTAGAAGGTTGGCCCCGATTCTTTTTTCAGGGCCAGAAAATGTTGTTTTCCTGAAAAAAGAACGTTGTCGAGGCCAGCAGATAATGACCTGGATCATTTCTGACCAGTCAAAACTTCAATCTGCAATTACAAGTGATTTGCACCACTCTTTTTAAAAATCAGATCCATTATTTAACTTCAAAATGCACCCATCTTTCCTAATTCCCTGTGTTTCAATGCTTTAAATATTTGATGTGCCTGACCATTGAGAAACAAACTGGGATCATTTTGATGCTGCAGCCACGGTGTATCAGCACCTAAACAATTCTGTGCATCTGCATTTATTTATTTGTGGTGAAGAAAGTGTTGAACTTCATCGGTTCCTTGATTTTTGACTTGGCCTCCTGTGACTTCTGCTTGCTGGTCAGTTGGAAATGTAATAATGTTCCTTTTTAGTACCTGGGGCTGTTGTGGTAGGAAAAACCGCTCGGATTCAAACAGCACTGTCTCATTATCTTAACTTCATTTCAGCCGATTTATAACAGCTTACCACGTCCTGTCTGTGTGGGTTCCTTTTCCCTAAGTTTCCTCTGGACATTTTTGTGTTATCTACAGAAACATTACAAAACCAGAACAAAACACAACAGAAAAATAATTCATGGAGGCCTAAACTGCGTCTCTTTGGAGCAAGCTCAACTAAGCTAGCTGCCAGTTGGCTTTAAAATTACATGGAATCACTTTTGTAGCCTCAGAAAAACAACCTGAAGGAAAACACCCAGCTTTGTGCAGCAAGCCAGTGGAACAGCAGAAATATAGGTGGAAAACTCCCATCTTCTGAACCAGTAGCTCAAAATCATATGCTCCAGTTCAAACAAAATATATTTTCCAGGATGAAGAGGTACTGATGGTCGAGTAGATCGAGTTTACACCCTGAACTACCAGACAAGGTGGCTGTGAAGATCTCCTCTGCCTATCTTGCAAGTCCACAAGAGTGATTCAATGAGGGTGACTTCATGAGTCAGTTGCAGAGGCAGAGGGCAGGGATAATTTAGGGATGTGGCACCACATCCTCTAGAACCTGATTCAACTGTCACCACCACCAAACCCACCAATGTAGGTTGGTGCAAGCCTTCAGCTCCTTGAAGTTTTTACGTAGGCTCATACACACATGATAGGACGAGAGGAAATGGCCTCAGGTTGTGCCAGGGGAGGATTAGATTAGATATTAGGAAAAAATTCTTTACTGAAAGAGTGGTCAAACATTGGAACAGGTTGCCCAGGGAAGTGGTGGAGTCACCATGCCTGGAAGTGTTCAAAAAACATGTAGATGTAGCACTCGAGGACACGGTTTAGTGGATGTGGTGGTATTGGGTTGACGGTTGGACTTGATGATCTTAGAGGTCCTTTCCAACTTCACCGATTCTATGATCCTCCATCCAGAATATGAAACGGAAGACAGCTTAGCTAGGAATCACATAAAAAAAAAAAAATCTTTCTCTCTGATAACACGCAGTGTTGCGAGTGCTAAAAAGCTCTGAATGAAATTAATCCATAAAACCTGGAAGCAGAGTGCTCCTTAATGCCCTGAGTGAGCCTGATTTGCCCAGGCACTGGAAAATAGCGTGGAGTGCTGAGAACAAGGAGTGCTTTATCCCTGCTAAAAATTAATCCCATGAGATTTCCATAAAATTATGACCTGCTGAGAAAAGCATCTGCGTGTGTTCTGGCTAATTAAACCCTGCGTGTGGTCAGAGGTGGGTGGCTGCTGGCTGGGAAGTCTGGGGAGCCCCTGGCAATGCCGAGCCAGCACTGCTGGGCACCCAGTTGCTCCTCGTAGGCACCTCTCGCTGCCCACCCTGCACTTTTCTCTTTAGAAACTCTGCCTGGGAAGAATAAAATTAAAGCTTGAGCCAAGCAGGACACTGGAGCCAAGGGGTGCATGATGGTGATGGCCCTCAGTGGGCGGGACGGCATTGCCTGGTGAATGTCCTTGGGCTGGTGGGGACAGGAGGGGTGACCTCTCTGCTGAAGCAGCACGTGGGGGTGAGACATGAAACTTGATGGGGTCTAAACCACAGCTGAGCTCGAGGAACTGAATCGCTCCCCCGTATTGGAGCAGGAGGGACCACAGAAGTAGGTGGGAACACATGTGCTGTAGGTGCTTTGCAAGCACTTCATACCTAGTTTGGAGAAGGAACCGGTGATTTGGGCAACCTGGTGTAGTGGAGGGTTTCCCTGACCATGGCAGGGGGGTTGGAACTAGATGATCTTTGAGGTCCATTCCAACCCAAACCATTCTATGATTTGGCCCAGAAGGAACAAATGTGGCCTAAGTGCTCCACAGCTTTGACGAGAAGTGGCTCTTCACATTTAAATGAGAACGTACACGACGAAATAAAGGTTCACCGCAGAGGCAATCGGTGGTGCAAATTCAAATCAGCCTCATCAAGCCTTGTTAGCTTCTGCTTGGCATTGACCTGAGTTGGATCTCAGGTGGCTTCTGTAGAGCTGCTCATGTCTGGAGATGTTGCAGGCTGGGGGGCCACTGGCCTGGGCATCCAAATGAGCTTGAATAATTGCTCGGTGCTCCAGCAAGCATTGGAGATGTGCCGTGAATGCCGGGCGGGGACTGCTAGTGGGCCCTACGCGTGGTTGATTACCACCATGACCATGTTCTAGGTATAATCACCGCTTGCTCAAGATTCTCCCTTGGTTATTCGGTTATTTCCCTCTAACCATATACGCTGTTATGCAAAGAACATGGAATGGGAGGAAATTGGGCTTTTCCACATCGTTCCCGGCCTCTGCGATGGTTGCATTTCTCATACTGCATTTTCCTGGCTATCCGAGGTCCCGCCGCTGTTGCAGCTGGAATGGTGTGCTCGTATCGGGAGCTATAGATCCACAGTTCTCTTCTTGTCTCTGATGTCTTCACAGCTTGGCTGTCCTAGTTTTAGCTGGGACAGAGTTTTTAACAGCTAGAAGAGCTCCGTGTTTTTTTTTTACTCAGAGGCTCACTCTGAGAAGAATGCTGATAGCAAGCTGATGTTTGTGGTTGGAAGTGAAACTCCAAGGACTTTTCAGTGTGTCGGAGTGCAGAAACACGGCGGGATAAGGGGGGAGCATAGCTGGGACAAGGGGGACACTATTCCCCTTGTGATTTGTGGTGGAACTTAAGATTGAGGGCCAAACTGGCCAATTAGTATTCCATATCATGCAGCATCATGCCTAGTATAAAAGCGAGGGTCAGCCAGGAAGAAGGGCTTTTGCGCTTTGGCTCTTTTGCGCTTGCTGCGCTGTTGCTCTGTTGTTTTTCTTTCTTTCTTTCTCTCTCTCTCTGCCCCTCTCTATTTTGGGGCCTCGAGTTTGTCCGGGATTGCAGCTTCAGGACGAGACGGGCTTCGCATACGAGGGGGTGGTGAGCACCTACACTGTATTAAATCATCTGTATTAAATCATTCTTATCTCAACCCACGGGTTTCCCCTTCTGTCTGAAGGGGAAAGGTTTCCCTTTCTGATTCTGAAATCAGCTGTGGATTGATGCAGACATGAAAACCTCACGTTATTAGTTGTGCGCATATTATCCTTGGGTATCTTTTCCTCCTAGAGTTGTTGGGGGAATTTTGTCCACTGGTGGAAAGACTTGGGTTTGATGAAAACTTCGTGGATATCACTGAGATTGTAGAGAAAAGACTGAACCAGCTACAGCAAAGTGGATGTTCCAGAGTCTGTGTGTCTGGCCATGTGTGCAACAACCAAGGTGAGTTAAACGTTCCTCATATTGAAAAATACGGTAAATATTTGTGAAGTTCAGTACAAAGTATCTGTCTGCTTTTAATATTGTCCAGAGAGGAACAGTTGGAAACTTGTGCTGGTCGATACTTGGTTTCTGTATTTGAGAGTACGTGTGGCAAATGTTAATCCGCGTTCCAACTGGATTGTATAAAAAAATAAATCTTTGGGGTAGATAAGCACATACAATGATTTGGGAGAAGAGATCCCAGATCAGATTTGGGACAACCTGCTCTAGGGGAAGGTGGGTTGGAACTAGATGATCCTGAAGGTCCCTTCCAACCCAAACCATTCCATGATTCTATGATTTTCATTGTCCTTTTTTTTTTTCTCTAAAGTAGTTTTACTGTAGTAAGATGTAGAATTTTTGATTCAGCTTGAATGTTGTTGGCAAATTTGAATAATTTTTTTAACAAATAAACTCCAAAACCCAGTAGATTTTTGCTATAGCCATTAGGTCAGGAACAGACTTACTGAGACTGAAGTAGGTAACTGAGTTTTGTACATCGTCAAACGTGAATGCAACAGCTATTTCGTGACACTCATTTCAGGCACAAGGAAGCAAAGCAGTTGTTTTTTTCCTGGACTTTGAGCCCTTGCGATGGCTTTAAATATGGTTTCATGAGGTAAAAAGGACTTTTCAGGCATTTCTCCTCATTTGGCACTTGCAAGTGAGTAATAAAGGTTTAGCTGTAAGGCAGCCCTCTAAATTAAAGATCTGTAAATCTCTACTTTGGTTACATTAGCACACGAATCTGTGATATTTAATGCTTTTTTTTTTTGACGTCTCTTCATGTATTGTATTTTATATTTAAAATACTCTCTAAACATTATGCTTCCTGGACAGCATGCCCCTGGCTTTGGACAGTAGCAGTCCCCCTTTTACCAGGGTTTTGGGGAGATAGGAGTGAAGTTAAACTTGGATACAGAAGCCATGGCAATACCACTTGACCCGTGAGGCTGTACTTTCTTGTCCTGCTTTAATGCAACGTAAAAAATACCCGAATCTAGAGGATGAGCTAATTAGGTGACTGTTTACATACCAAACACGGCTCTCTTTTTCTTTGCAGCAATCAATTTGCATGATACAATGCATGTAAGACTAGTTATTGTATCTCAGATCGCCAGAGTTCAGGGAAGCCATCCACGTGAGACTGGGCCTCACAGGCTGTGCAGGAGTGGCCTGGAACAAATTATTGTCTAAACTAGTATCTGGGACCTTTAAACCAAATCAGCAAACACTTCTTCTGCCTGAAAGCTGTCAAGATCTAATGCGCAGCCTTGATCACATCCAAAAAGTGCCTGGTAAGTGTGGTGCTGTGAGTGTAGATGGAGAGCATATTGACAACTCTTAAGATAAGAAAAAATACTGGAAAAATCAGAGCTGAAATAATTTTCAAGTCCAGGTCTCGCAAGCAGGGGCATGCAGGCGTGTTTTCAGGGTGCTTGCTTTTTTTTTTTTTCCTTGAGTTTTGCTTAGCAGAAGGAATGAGAGGACTTTGGTTTTTCTTAATTTTTGGTCGAGACATAAATGTGTTGCAGCACTTCACAAGATACCTTCAAAAATACTAACATCTCAGTTGATTTTCGTTGAAGCCCGAACATTGTGGGTGATACTGGGTTTTAAACACAAACTTTTTTAAACTTGCTGACTGGAAACCTACTTACAGTTTTTAAAACAGTCTATTGGAGCCTGGTACAATACTCTGAGAAAGTACTTTTCCTAATTATTCCACACTGACACTGTGCTGGGGGTGTTTTTATATCTACATATGTACCTCCTTTCACTGCTCTGTGTATTTTTAATACGTTTATTTAGGCATTGGCTACAAAACTGCCAAACGTCTTGAAACGTTGAGTGTGAGGAACGTGCATGATCTCCAAGCGCTCCCGTCTACTGTGTTGGAGAAGGAACCGGGCATTTCTATAGCTCAGCATATCCAAAAACTCAGCTACAGAGAAGATATCTCCCCCATGACTCCATCAGGCCCTCCTCAGGTACCAGTCTTGTTCTGAAGTACTTCACAAAGGGCCAAAAAATTGCTTTTAGTTTTATACAGCTTTGCTGGACTAACCAAAATGATGTGGTTTTGTATGTATTCTCTAGCACAACTCTAATGTATACTTCTCCTGAAATTCACTTGGGCTCTGAGTGTCAAAGATACCTTGGAGTTAATTCTACACGCTTAGTTGTGATACCTTTTTTCCTCTTCAGAACTTTGAAGTGAATATAACATTGAAAGGACTAATGTGTTTTTTCAGTCTTTTAGTGATGAAGATTCCTTTAAAAAATGTTCATCAGAAGTACAAGTGAAAGAGAAAATTGAAGAACTGCTTCCTAACCTATTGGACAGGTGACTGTCTTCAGTAGTAATAATAACTGAATTTGTCATCTGAAGGGAATCGGAGCCTATGTTAGGTTTGTCTCTTGTGGGAACTACGGCTGGTCTGCAGATCCCAGGACAGAAGACGAAGAAACTGACCTTGGAGAGATTGCTGTGTACCCCTGCAGATCTGAAAAATCCCTGAACAGAAGAAATGGAAAACAACTTGCAGGTGCTGGGAGAGCCAGGGAACTGTAAGATAAGGAGGAACTGTAAGATAAGAAACTGGACTGTGTTTTTGCACTAATTGTCTGATGTAATGAATTTGGCTTGGATTATATAGAGCGCGTGATCACCAATCATGTGTCCTAGTTTTAGCTGGGACACTGTTAGCTCTTCTTTTTAACAGCTAGAAGAGCTCCGTGTTTTGGTTTTACTCAGAGGCTCACTCTGAGAAGAATGCTGATAGCAAGTTGATGTTTGAGACTTCAAGGACTTTTCAGTGTGCCGGAGTGCAGAAACACGGCGGGATAAGGGGGGAGCATAGCTGGGACAAGGGGGACATGATTCCCCTTGTGATTTGTGGTGGAACTGAAGATTGAGGGCCAAACTGGCCAATTAGTATTCCATATCATGCAGCGTCATGCCCAGTATAAAACTGAGGGTCAGCCGGAAAGAAGGGCTTTTGCGCTTTGGCTCTTTTGCCGCTTTTACT
Organism: Tauraco erythrolophus; assembly: GCF_009769465.1. Lineage (NCBI taxonomy): Eukaryota > Metazoa > Chordata > Aves > Musophagiformes > Musophagidae > Tauraco > Tauraco erythrolophus. Next base: position 12,810,594 of record NC_141497.1, read on the forward strand.
CTATTGCCTTTTTTTTCCCTCTTTCTTCCAATACTCCCACTCTTGGAGTACTATCTCTCTCTGCCCCTCTCTATTTCGGGGCCTCACGTTCATCCGGGATTGCAGCTTCGGGACGAGACAGGCTTCGCATACGAGGGGGTGGTGAGCATCTACACTGTGTATTACTTATCTGTATTAAATTGTTCTTATCTCAACCCACGGGTTTCCCATTTATCCTTTAATTCTCTCCCTCATTCCTGGGGGTGGGGGAGGGTGAGTGACCGGCTGTGTGTCTGTGTGTGGGGGGGGTGCAGTTGCTGGAGCCGCCTAACCCACAACAGTCCTAATTGGCGCCCAACGTGGGGCCTGAAGGGGTTGAGATAACGATGTTGCTGGCTGGAATGCTGTTTGTTATGCTTGCATACATGTTACCGGACATTTATAATTTATTGCCTTATTTACCCTATGTGATGTTAGGCGGAATGTTTATGTGGTTTTCTGGCTCTGGGTGTTGGACTAGCATGAAAAGTATGTTATCGGTAATTAAGGGTTTTGCTATACTGTACGGTGTAACTCTGATAAGATCATCGGTGCTGGGACTGGCTCAGTCTTTGTATTTGGCGGTGCAGAGGGGGATGGTGATGTGGAGCTCGTTTATTAATTTTGAGCGTCACCTGGCGGATATCATCACCAATTATACCGGTGACTTTTCATTTACAAAAGCTTACGTTGATTTTGATATTGCTGAACATCATTGGAATAATTTAACAGGTTTGATTGTCCTGCAAGGTCTCCTGAATATATGTTTGATTATTTATATATTCAAAGTTAATCGGCCATTTAGGGGTGTATATCAATTTATTTCTCGGGTTATTGTGCTTGCCATCTCGACTCCCATGACAAGCACTATAGCTACTCAGACTACAACGGTATCAGCTGCCCCCGTAAGGAAAAGAAAATGTATACAAAAGTTAGAAGATGAAGAAGAGCAATCAGGGCCATCACAACGATTGGAGGAAGAGCAACCAGGGCCATCACAATTGGAGGAAGAGCAACCGAGGAAATGTGTGCGAAAGTCAGAACGCAGAGGAGAGGATGATGATGATGAAGAGCAACCAGGGCCATCACGAGAAATGAAGCAGGAGCATTCTGTTTCACCCCAGAGAAAATCTCAATGGAGAAGAAGTGACATCATAGATGAAACGATAACCACCCGATCTCTAAAAATGAGCAAGCTGCGAGATATTAGAAAAGATTATGGCCGTCTTAGAGGAGAGCCCATTGTCACTTGGTTGCTCAGATGCTGGGACATGGGAGCCAATAGTTTGGAGTTAGATGGTAACGAAGCCAGGCAGCTAGGAGCCCTTCCTATGGATGGAGGCATTGATAAAGCAATTGGAAAACAAACACAAGTTCGCAGCCTCTGGAGACGGCTCCTGGCAGCTATAAAGGAAAGGTATCCCTACAAGGACGAGGTGCCATGTAATGTAAGCAAGTGGACCAACATAGAAAAAGCTATTCAGTATCTGAGAGAACTGGCTGTGCGAGAGTTGATTTATCTTGACTCGAGAAGCGGACCAAGACTCGAAGATCCAGATGATGTCCGGTGCACACAACCAATGTGGCAAAAGATTCTACGAAGTGCGCCATCAGCATATTCCACCTCATTGGCAATAATGGACTTCGGAGACGATGACACACCGCTATCCGTAGGTCATCTGGTCACTTACCTCTGACGATATGATGATAATACTTCTATACGAACCTGTGTTGCGGCTGTGGAAAAGCTGTCTGAGGAGGTCCGAGAATTAAGAGAAAAAGTAGATTTCCCGCCACCTGAACATTCTAGAATTTCAGCTGTTAGAACCAGGCGTTACCCTCCTCAAGAGAGATGGTACAGATCACGGGGTAAGCTGTGGTTCTACCTCCGTGATCGTGGAGAAGACATGAGAAGGTGGGATGGAAAACCCACCTCCACTTTAGAGGCAAGGGTACGCCAGTTGGGAGGAAGAACCAACAGAAATAGAATATTCTCCAATTCCTCTAGGACAGCTGTTGCCCCAGTCTACAGTGAGCAGTCCACTAATCAAAATGGGAGGGCTGATCCTCCTAGCCACCCTGACTCTAATCCTGCTGATTCCTCTGATGAATATGATAACAGGCATTAGAGGGGCCCTGCCTCCAGCCAGGTGGAGGAAAGGGATAATCGAGTTTACTGGACTGTGTGGATTCGGTGGCCTGGCACATCATACCCCAAAAAGTATAAGGCTCTAGTGGATACTGGTGCCCAATGCACCTTGATACCGTCGAACTTTAGAGGGGCAGAATCCATCTGTATTTCTGGAGTGACAGGGGGGTCTCAACAACTGACTGTGTTAGAGGCTGAAGTGAGCCTAACTGGAGAGCAGTGGCAAAAACACCCTATTGTAACTGGCCCAGAAGCACCGTGCATCCTTGGCATAGATTATCTTAAGAGAGGGTATTTCAAAGACCCAAAAGGATATCGGTGGGCTTTTGGCATAGCTGCCATAGAGACAGAAGAAGGCAGGCAGCTGTCTACTTTGCCTGGTCTCTCAATGGACCCTTCTGCTGTGGGGTTACTGAGGGTCGAAGAACAACAGGTGCCAATTGCTACTACAACAGTGCACCGACGGCAATATCGTACAAACCGAGACTCTCTAATTCCTATCCATAAGTTGATTCGTCAACTGGAGAGTCAAGGAGTCATGACGAAGACCCGCTCACCTTTTAACAGCCCCACATGGCCTGTACGTAAGTCCAATGGCGAGTGGAGGCTGACAGTAGACTATCGTGGCTTGAATGAAGTTACACCACCATTGAGTGCTGCCGTGCCAGATATGCTGGAACTTCAGTATGAACTGGAGTCAAAGGCAGCCAAGTGGTACGCCACAATTGATATCGCTAATGTGTTTTTTCTCACTTCCTTTGGCACCGGAATGCAGGCCACAGTTTGCTTTCACTTGGAGGGGCATCCAGTATACCTGGAATCGACTGCCCCAGGGGTGGAAACACAGCCCCACTGTTTGCCATGGACTGATCCAGACCACACTGGAACAGGGTGAAGCCCCAGAACATTTGCAATACATTGATGACATCATTGTATGGGGCAACACAGCAGAAGAAGTTTTTGAGAAAGGTGAAAAGATAATCCAAATCCTTCTGAAAGCAGGCTTTGCCATAAAACAGAGTAAGGTCAAGGGACCTGCCCAGGAGATTCAGTTTTTGGGAATAAAATGGCAAGATGGGCGTCGTCAGATTCCAATGGACGTGATTAATAAAATAGCAGCTATGTCCCCACCAACCAACAAAAAGGAAGCACAAACTTTCTTAGGCATTGTGGGTTTCTGGCGAATGCATATTCCAGATTACAGCCAGATTGTAAAACCCCTCTATCAAGTAACCTTGAAAGAAGAACAATTTTGAATGGGGCCCAGAGCAAAAACAAGCCTTTGAACAAATTAAACAAGAAATAGTTCATGCAGTAGCCATGGGACCAGTCCGGACAGGACAAGATGTCAAAAACGTGCTCTACACTGCAGCCGGGGAGAATGGTCCTACCTGGAGCCTGTGGCAAAAAGCGCCAGGGGAGACGTGCGGTCGACCTCTTGGGTTTTGGAGTCAAGGATACAAAGGATCCGAAGCCCGCTATACTCCAACTGAAAAAGAGATACTGGCAGCATATGAAGGAGTCCGAACTGCTTCTGAAGTGATTGGTACGGAAGCACAGTTGCTGGAGCCGCCTAACCCACAACATCATGCATTAGGCTAAGGCGCGTGAACAGCTGTAGTTAACCAATCACCTGATTCCTTATGTTGCGTGCACTGTTAGAATTAGTATAAAAGTGTGCTGGAACCTGCAAGAGGGAGATGGAATTAATTATATAATAAATGAATACTACTTGAACCTGTGTATGTCGTGTCCGTCTCAACAGTGACATACAGCAACATCTGGTGACCCTGACATGATTCGCCAGGACACGAACTTTTTGACTGCAGGGCGAAGTGCGGTGGAGACGGAGCCCAGCGTAGCTTGAGAGCGGCGGGGAAGCTGCGAATTGATCCGTATCGACTTAGGCTTTGACACTTGAAAAGGTGAGCCACTGGGAATGGGACAATGGGGAATTGCCTCACAAAGGAGGAGGAAGCCATCCATTCTTTGTGGACACTAATATTGAAAAAAAAAAGGACTGAAAGTGACTAATAATAACCTCCAAAAAATGTTGTTGTGGGTGCAGCAACAAGGGCTTGAAGCGATCTCTGCCACAGCATTCAGTGTGTCTGTTTGGCAAGCCCTAAGGGAGAAACTATTCAATGCTGCTTCCAGTGGGGCAAAAGAAGCTGCAGACTTATTGACAACCTGGCGATCATTTTTAGAGGCTTTGAAAGGCTTAAAGTCCGAGCGTGATAAAGCAGAGGATAAGACGGACTCTGTTCTGATAACCTCCTCTGCAGTAAACGAGGTTGTGGGAGAGACTTCTGAAGTGAATGACAGCTCAGCTGGGAGGTTACCGCCTGTGCCTAAGCCGAGAAAAAGGTTGCTGAAATCTGCTCGTTTAGTGGAGCCGGCCTCCCTGGGAACGTACGTATCCCCCACAGAACAGCTAAAAGCGGCGGAAAAATCCTCAGGAACGTATGTATCCCCTGCAGCACAGCTAAAAGCGGTGGAAAAATTTACTCCCTACAAGTTGCCTTGGCAGCAGCTGCAAGAGGCAAAAGAAAAGTACGCAACTCCTAACATCAAACACGCTCTCTCCCTTCTTCTCCATTGAATTCCTCTGATATTAAGGAGACAGAGGATGAACAAATACAGGATCAGTTATATCCCCCTTTACCGGAGAGTGACGGGGAGGATGATCCTACGAGAGATTTTGCTGAGATGTCCACTGTCGCGAACTGTCACACACTGAAGATACCTTTTCTCGCAACGAGCCACAACCCAAGGGTTGTTGTGATCACCTCGTATATCACAATCAGAAGGCTATTCCAATCACAATGTATCTCAGTCAGAAGACTCTTCCACCAGAGAGCTTCAGAGCACTGCTCCCTAAGGGCTCCTACCTCTCCAACATCCTGGAGGGAAATACCCCTCTCCCAGGAGGCAGTGCCCCACCTTTAACCACCCATGGGTCACGTGGTTTCTGGCTGACCAACGTGACTCACAGCACCTGTTGTAATGAAACACAGGTGCTTTCTATTCAACCCGTACAGCAGCCAGAAGACTTCCCCGACAGCCCACTATTTCTGCAAAGGGGGTGGGAAAACAGGGGGGTCTACTGTATTGGCCTCCCTTACCCCGGTCATGGGTGTTGCCGCCTGCTACAGTGATGGTTCAGCCACGTAATGCAGTACGTTTTTGGGATGCGGTTATGTGATAGTTTGATGTGTGGGGGGGTGTTCTGGTGGCAGGGGAGGGGATTTGCTCCCTGTGCCACCAGATCTGAGTCCCATCCCCCCCGGGGGAGGTTGAGCCAAGGCGGCGCCTCTGCGAATTGCCCTATTTAAGTTGGGACAAAGGGGCGGGAAAGGGCTTTTTGCTCAGGAGCGAGGAGAGAGCAGGAGGGCGCGGCCCTCGCTCCCGGCTCCCGGCCGAGCGGCCGCCCGGGCCCGGGCCCGGGCCGGCGCCATGTGCTCAAGATGGCGCCGGGGAGCCGCATGGGGGACTCGGTAAGCGCCCCGCTCCCGGGGTGCCCGCCGGGCCGAGCTCCCCCAGAGAGGATTAATATCTAAGAGAAGACAACCACAACGACCGGGTCAGCAAAGATGGAGCAGGAAGGAGGTGTACTGGAGCTGAGGTTTCCCTTGCAATCGGTGTGGAGATGGCAGGCGGCCCCCCTGCAGCCAGGGTGTACTCGGCGGAGCAGCGACCCACTCGTGGCCTGTGGAGAAACCCACGTCGGGAAGGAGATGCCTGAGCCCAGGAGAGGTCGTGGAGCAGGGGATGCGCGACCAGGTACTGTTGATAATGGGGCATGGAATGCACGACGAGGTCGTGGAGGCATCTGGAGACCGTGGGACGACCCACGCCGACGCGAGTGGCAGCAGCTCCCTAAGAGGCCGAGACTGGTAAAGCCCGAACTGGTGCGATCCATGGGGAGGATTGCAATCCTGCGGGCAGGACTTACTTTGGAAAAGTTTGGGGACTTTTTCTTTGTGAGTAGGGGATCCACCGAAGCAAGGGAAAAAATAGTGTAAAGACTCTTCCTCCTTTAAGAAAGGAGCGGCAGTTAACAACATGGACGGACTGACCTGCACTCCCCATTCCTGTCCCCCTGCGCCGCCGGGGGGGGAGTTTGAGCCAGGAACGAAAGGAAACGGGGTGGGGAGGTTGTTGTGTTTAAGATCTGGCCTTGTTTTCTTTTTTTTTTCTCCTCTCAAGTAACCGGTTTTTCGTTCCCCTATGTCTCTTATTTAGTAACTGTTAATAAATTGTTTTGTTTTTAAGAAGAAAGCCTGAGTCATGTTTTGCCCGAGACCATGTTTGGTGGGTGCTCCCGCTCGGTTCTTGTCTCGACCCTCAGTCCAAAAACCACGACAATTGTGGCGCCCAACGTGGGGCTGAGGAATTCGAGATAGGAATAGTGATTGGGAGAGGTAACGGGCAAAACATGGACTCCAGAGTGGTGAAAACAGAGGGACCTTGGGAAACTTTGATTGTTGTGTTTGGTGAAGGGACTAGGGGTGGATTGTTTGTGAAATGTGTGTTCTTGTTCAATGTTTTAAGTGAAGTTGTGCCTAAATAGGGAATTCGCAGAGGCGAGGGGTGGAATGTGATAGTTTGATGTGTGGGGGGGTGTTCTGGTGGCAGGGGAGGGGATTTGCTCCCTGTGCCACCAGATCTGAGTCCCATCCCCCCCGGGGGAGGTTGAGCCAAGGCGGCGCCTCTGCGAATTGCCCTATTTAAGTTGGGACAAAGGGGCGGGAAAGGGCTTTTTGCTCAGGAGCGAGGAGAGAGCAGGAGGGCGCGGCCCTCGCTCCCGGCTCCCGGCCGAGCGGCCGCCCGGGCCCGGGCCCGGGCCGGCGCCATGTGCTCAAGATGGCGCCGGGGAGCCGCATGGGGGACTCGGTAAGCGCCCCGCTCCCGGGGTGCCCGCCGGGCCGAGCTCCCCCAGAGAGGATTAATATCTAAGAGAAGACAACCACAACGACCGGGTCAGCAAAGATGGAGCAGGAGGAGGTGTACTGGAGCTGAGGTTTCCCTTGCAATCGGTGTGGAGATGGCAGGCGGCCCCCCTGCAGCCAGGGTGTACTCGGCGGAGCAGCGACCCACTCGTGGCCTGTGGAGAAACCCACGTCGGGAAGGAGATGCCTGAGCCCAGGAGAGGTCGTGGAGCAGGGGATGCGCGACCAGGTACTGTTGATAATGGGGCATGGAATGCACGACGAGGTCGTGGAGGCATCTGGAGACCGTGGGACGACCCACGCCGACGCGAGTGGCAGCAGCTCCCTAAGAGGCCGAGACTGGTAAAGCCCGAACTGGTGCGATCCATGGGGAGGATTGCAATCCTGCGGGCAGGACTTACTTTGGAAAAGTTTGGGGACTTTTTCTTTGTGAGTAGGGGATCCACCGAAGCAAGGGAAAAAATAGTGTAAAGACTCTTCCTCCTTTAAGAAAGGAGCGGCAGTTAACAACATGGACGGACTGACCTGCACTCCCCATTCCTGTCCCCCTGCGCCGCCGGGGGGGGAGTTTGAGCCAGGAACGAAAGGAAACGGGGTGGGGAGGTTGTTGTGTTTAAGATCTGGCCTTGTTTTCTTTTTTTTTTCTCCTCTCAAGTAACCGGTTTTTCGTTCCCCTATGTCTCTTATTTAGTAACTGTTAATAAATTGTTTTGTTTTTAAGAAGAAAGCCTGAGTCATGTTTTGCCCGAGACCATGTTTGGTGGGTGCTCCCGCTCGGTTCTTGTCTCGACCCTCAGTCCAAAAACCACGACAGGTTAGGAAAAAAGCAATGGAGGTTGGAGACTGGGACTTGGCTGAAACACTGGGGGCACCGGTCAATAAGGATCCGTCTGTGATGGAAGTGGGGGGAGGGCCTAGTGCATTCCCTGTGGAGCTAGCCCTCCCGGGCTCTAATCAGCCCAATCAACATGTGGGATGGTCATGGAAAGTTATACAGGATATGCAGAAGGCAGTAGCCCAGTATGAACCGAATTCCTCAACAGTAACACAATTGTTACGATTGTTACCTCTATGTAACTTAGAGGTATTGGTGCCCTATGATTTTCAACATTTGGCTCAAATTATGTTTCAGCTGGTACAGCACTTGGTTTTTATGAATGTTTGGAGACAACTGGCTGATCATCAGGCATTGCAAAATACGCAATTGCCCCCAGGAGACCCTCGTCACGGTGTAGGTACTGATGTGTTGATGGGAACGGGTCAGGTATTTAGTAATCCGGCAATTCAGGCACAGTGGCATCCCCAAATTCTTGCGCAAATTAAGCAAATAGGGATGCAAGCTTTAATGCGCACGGCAGAAATGGTGGAGCCTAAGGCAAGGTATTCAACAATTAAGCAAGGGGTCAGGGAACCTTTCTTACAATTTGTGGAAAAGTTGCAAGGGGCTATAGAAAAACAGGTATTTGACAGCAATTTGCGAGCCCTGTTAACAAAACAGTTGGCGAAAGAAAATGCCAACCCTGATTGTCAGAGAGTTATTGAGACATTACTGGGGGACCCCTCCTTAGAGGAAATGGTTACTGCGTGTGCTAAAGTCGGGTCTGTAGAGCATAAAATGACTGCACTGGCCACCGCCCTAGCTGCCTTGCATGTTAAGGAGCAGAAGTGTTACAGATGTAGAAACCTGGGACATATAAAATCAGAGTGCCCAGAACCGAAAGGCCAAAAGCTGACAATAAATGCCAGAAAAGCTAATGGCTCAGTACCAGTTACTTGCCATAAATGTGGGAAAATAGGTCATTTTGCTAAACAATGTTGATCAAAATTTTATACTAATGGTCAGCCAATTCAGGGAAACGTCAAAAAGAGCGCAAGGGGGCGCGCGCAGACACAAATGCCCTACAGTCCTGGCAACCCCTTTGCAGGAGCAATGCAACATCTGCAGACCAATCCACAAACTTATGCGACAAATTATCAGGGAAGACAGTCAGAGCTGCTGGGATGGATGTATCCGTCGCCGACACAGTAACAATAAATGTCAAATTCACAAAGTGACTTCGGATGCATGGGGACCAATCGGTAAAGGACTTAGTGCTCTATTAATAGGACGATCAAGTGGCACTTTGCAAGGGTTGATAGTGCATGTAGGACTGATTGATGCTGATTATACAGGACAGATCTGTGCCATGGTATCTACTGCAACACCACCAGTAACCATTACTAAAGGAACTCGAATGGCTCAACTTGTGCCTTTTGTGAGTTGTGTTCCTAGAACAGAGGAGCCTGTTCGCGGCAACAACGGATTTGGATCTACGGGGAAACCATCTGTTTTTTGGTCCCAGACTGTCACCGACAAGAGACCACAAATGACGTGCACACTTACAATGGATCATGCAACCCCATCGCAGACAAAACTAACGGGTTTGTTGGACACAGGAGCTGTTACTATCATCGCACAGCGTGACTGACCTTATACCTGGCCTTTAGTGTCAAATAGCGCGGGAGTAATGGGTCTTGGGGGGGTTGCTAACAGTTTTATGGCCGCCAAGCCTGTCCTTATTAGTAACCCTGACGGACAGAAGGCCACTATTAGACCATATGTGACGGCAGCACCCTTAAATTTGTGGGGGAGGGGCTGTCTTGGACAATGGGGGGTGAAAATTACAATGGATTTTTAGTAGGGGTCACTGTGCTGCAGGGCGTGACACAGCCCACACTGGCATTAACATGGTTAACAGAAAAGCCTGTTTGGGTGGACCAGTGGCCCCTCAATCAAGAAAAACTCACAGCCCTGCACCTTCTGGTTAACGAGCAATTGGCAGCAGGACATATAGAAGCCTCTCACAGCTCTTGGAACACACCTGTGTTCGTGATAAAAAAGAAATCGGGAAAATGGTATTTGTTGCATGATTTAAAAAAGATCAGTGAGGTGATGGCAACAATGGGGGCCTTGCAACCAGGGTTGCCCTCACCAACTATGATTCCAACGCAAAGGGAAATTGTAGTAATGGATTTAAAGGATTGTTTTTTTACTATTCCTCTTGCTAACCAGGACATGGAGAAATTTGCATTCACAGTGCCTTCAGTGAATAACGGTGAACCAGCCAAAAGGTCTCATTGGAAAGTTTTACCACAAGGTATGAAAAATTCACCCACTATTTGTCAATGGTTTGTAGCGAAAGCCTTGAGCCCTGTTCGAGCTGCATTTCCATCAGGGTATTGTTATCATTATATGTGTGGATACTAAAAGGCTAGAAGCAGAAATTTTCCAGCTACTGCAGCATCCTGTGAAAGTTCTTTTTCCCATGCAGGCTAGCTGAGAAACAGTTTGAGGTTTTTATAAACTAAGACTTTATCTTGCACCTGTAGCTTGTTATGCAGTCTTGTTTATGGCACACTGGGAAAGTTGTTTTGAAATGGGTGTTGTAGCATTTAGCCAATCACTCTGGGAGGTGGATGGTCAAGCGACCAATTGCCTTGGCCATCCTTGTGAACCATGTTATATATATATATGGATTTGTAATTAATAAACGGCTGCTGCTGCTGGCATTGGTATTTCCTCCTGCACCTGAATTCTGTGTCGTTCTTCTCTCTGTCCCCGGCACGGCAGTGACGTTTGGTGACCCCGACGTGATACAACCGCAACTGAATTTAGAAGGTACGTGCTCCCCCCGAGGCTCTGGGGACAAAACTCTAGACTGAGAAGATGGGGCAAAGCTCCATGAAAGAAAGCACGATATTTTCTGCCTTCAAAAACGTGATAACGATCGCGGGAGCTGACATAAGTGATGAAGCGCTCTGTGAATTGCTAAATTGGGCAGCAGAACATGAGTTTGTAGCTGATCCAAACACTGCCCTTAACCCAGAAGCTTGGGAACTGTTAGGGGATAAGTTATTTCATGAGACCGTGTTTGGAGATAAGAGCGTACTTGACCTGCTACGTACGTGGTGGTCCCTATACGGTATAATGCAGAAGTGGACAGCAGGAAGAGAAGGAAAAGAATTACTGGGCTCTGACGAATCTGCGGGTGAAGGCTCTGAAGGGGACGATGAGTTATTTGAGGGAACACTGACCCCGGACAGCACGGGCAGCGTACCCGCCGCGTCTCCGCTGCCCTCGGGGACTGAGAGACTCGCGGTGTCTGCGCGGAGGTCCTACCCCTCCCCGCGGGATTATGTTCCGCCTGAGTACCCCTCCCCAGTGGAACAGTTAGCAAAACTAACCGGTCAAAGCAAAGCGTTGGAGCGTCCCCCACCCTCCGCCCCAGCGGCCCCCCCGTCCTCCTCCGCGCTACGGCCGCCCGTACAGCCGGCTGCTTCAGTGACTGCAGCGGGATCTGTCCTTCCTACGGCTCCGCCATTGCCGCAGCCAGGCACGGCAGCCGGGGTTCTACCGCAACCGGGAGGGGCAGGAGGTATCACGGCGGCGTCGGCTCCGGCGCCTTTGTGTCCCGCGCCAGCATCCGCGCATTTCCCGGCGCAAACGGCGCGGACGCCGGTGGCGGATTTCTCGGCACACCAGCGTACGGCGCTTTTGCGGGAAATACTACAGCAACTAGTGGTGCTGACGGAGGCGGTGCGACAGGCACCGAGGGCGGCGCCGGCAGCCCCCCCGCCGGCGGCCCCGGAAGTGGCACCGAGTGCGGAGCCGGCAGCCCCGGCGGCGGCGCCTGCACGGACAGTGATGCCGCCGCAAGCCGCAGCGCCCCAAGCTGCATTGCCGTGCAGAGCTCCGCAACCGTCCACAGCCTCCGCCGCTACACCGCCCCCTGGCCCGGCGCCTGTGCCCTGCCAGCCTTCCTCATCCGTGAGGCCCGACGAGGCAAGCAGTGTTACTGCGGACTCGCTTACTACACTGCGGGAAACTGTGGCGGTGGTCAGACATCGGACACCAGTAACGCAGCTGGCCTACAACCGTCCTTGGATGCTTCCCGAATGTAGTGTGACTGTGCGTCCAAAAAATTCAAAGCGGTTTTGGGAATCGGTCAAGAGGCGGGCTCTGGAGGTTGGGGACTGGGATTTAATAGAGAAAGTTGGGATGCCTGAAGATGAAAAGGGACCCGAGTGGGTTATTATAGTGCCTCAAAGTGCTGTGCGGGTAGATCAAGGTGGTAGTGAGCCCACAGAGGGTATCATCCAAGCCTTTCCTGTACAGAAAGCTCTTCCTAACTGTCCTAGTTTTAGCTGGGACAGAGTTTTTTAACAGCCAGAAGAGCTCCGTGTTTTGGTTTTACTCAGAGGCTCACTCTGAGAAGAATGTTGATAGCAAGCTGATGTTTGTGGTTGGAAGTGAAACTCCAAGGACTTTTCAGTGTGCCGGAGTGCAGGGACACGGTGGGACAAGGGGGACACGATTCCCCTTGTGATTTGTGGTGGAACTTAAGATTGAGGGCCAAACTGGCCAATTAGTATTCCATATCATGCAGCGTCATGCCCAGTATAAAAGCGAGGGTCAGCCGGGAAGAAGGGCTTTTGCGCTTGCTGCGCTGTTGCTCTGCTGTTTTTTTCTTTCTTTTCTCTCTCTCTCTCTCTGCCCCTCTCTATTTCAGGGCCTCGCATTCGTCCAGGATTGCAGCTTCGGGACGAGACGAGCTTCGCATACGAGGGGGTGGTGAGCACCTACACTGTATTAAATCATCTATATTAAATCATTCTTATCTCAACCCATGGGTTTCCCGTTTCTCCTTTAATTCTCTCCCTCATTCCTGGGGGTGGGGCAGGGGGAGTGACCGGCTGTGTGTGTGTGGGGCAGTTCAACCTAACCCACGACAGTCTTAATTGGCGCCCAACATGGGGCTCAAAGGGGTTGAGATAACGATGTTGCTGGCTGGAATGCTGTTTGTTATGCTTGCATACATGTTACCAGACATTTATAATTTATTGCCTTATTTACCCTATATGATGTTAGTCAGAATGTTTATGCGGTTTTCTGGCTCTGGGTGTTGGACCGGCATGAAAAGTATGTTATCGGTAATTAAGGGTTTTACTATACTGTACGGTGTAACTCTGATAAGATCACCGGTGCTGGGACCGGCTCAGTCTTTGTATTTGGCAGTGCAGAGGGGGATGGTGATGTGGAGCTCGTTTATTAATTTTGAGCGTCACCTGGCGGATATCATCGCCAATTATACCGGTGACTTTTCATTCACAAAAGCTTACGTTGATTTTGATAATGCCGAACATCATTGGAATAATTTAACAGGTTTGATTGTCCTGCAAGGTCTCCTGAATATATGTTTAATTATCAATATATTCAAAGTTAATCGGCCATTTAGGGGTGTATATCAATTTATTTCTCGGGTTATTGTGCTTGCCATCTCGACTCCCATGACAAGCACTATAGCTACTCAGACTACAACGGTATCAGTTGCCCCCGTAAGGAAAAGAAAATGTATACAAAAGTTAGAAGATGAAGAAGAGCAATCAGGGCCATCACAACAACCAAATGAGGAAGAGCAACCAGGGCCATCAGAGCAACCAGACAAAGAAGAGCAACCAGGGCCATCGCAACAATTGGAGGAAGAGCAACCGAGGAAACGTGTGCGAAAGAACGCAGAGGAGAGGATGATGATGATGAAGAGCGACCAGGGCCATCACGAGAAATGAAGCGGGAGCGTTCTGTTTCGCCCCAGAGAAAATCTCAATGGAGGAGAAGTGACATCATAGAAGAGACGATAACCACCAGATCTCTAAAAATGAGCGAGCTGCGAGATATTAGAAAAGATTATGGCCGTCTTAAAGGTGAGCCCATTGTCTCTTGGTTGCTCAGATGCTGGGACATGGGAGCCAATAGTCTGGAGTTAGATGGTAATGAAGCTAGGCAGCTGGGAGCCCTTGCCATGGATGGAGGCATTGATAAAGCAATTGGAAGGCAGACACAAGTCCGCAGCCTCTGGAGATGACTCCTGGCAGTTATAAAGGAAAGGTACCCCTACAAGGACGAGGTGCCATGTAATGTAAGCAAGTGGACCAACATAGAGAAAGCTATTCAGTGTCTGAGAGAACTGGCTGTGCGAGAGTTGATTTATCTTGACTCGAGAAGTGGACCAAGACTCGAAGATCCAGATGACGTCCGCTGCACACAAGCAATGTGGCAGAAGATTATACGGAGTGCGTCAGCAGCATATTCCACCTCATTGGCAATAATAGACTTCGGGGACGATGAAGCATCACTATCTGTAGGTAATCTGGTCACCTACCTCCGACGATATGATGATAATACTTCTATACGAACCTGTGTTGCGGCTGTGGAAAAGCTGTCTGAGGAGGTCCGAGAATTAAGAGAAAAAGTAGATTTCCCACCACCTGAACATTCTAGAATTTCAGCTGTCAGAACCAGGCGTTACCCTTCTCGAGAGAGACAAGAGAGACGGTACAGATCACGGGGTGAGCTGTGGTTCTACCTGCGTGATCATGGAGAAGACATGAGAAGGTGGGATGGAAAATCCACCTCCGCTTTAGAGGCCAGGGTACGCCAGTTGGGAGAAAGAACCAACAGAAATAGAACTTTCTCCAATTCCTCCAGGACAGCTGTTGCCCCAGTCTACAGTGAGCAGTCCCCTAGTCAAAATGGGAGGGCTGATCCTCCTAGCCACCCTGACTCCAATCCTGCTGATTCCTCTGATGAATATGATAACAGGCACTAGAGGGGCCCTGCCTCCAGCCAGGTGGAGGAAAGGGATAATCGAGTTTACTGGACTGTGTGGATTCGGTGGCCTGGCACATCATACCCCAGAAAGTATAAGGCTCTAGTGGATACTGGTGCCCAATGCACCTTGATACCATCGAACTTTAGAGGGGCAGAATCCATCTGTATTTCTGGAGTGACAGGGGGGTCTCAACAACTGACTGTGTTAGAGGCTGAAGTGAGCCTAACTGGAGAGCAGTGGCAAAAACACCCTATTGTAACTGGCCCAGAAGCACCGTGCATCCTTGACATAGATTATCTTAAGAGAGGGTATTTCAAAGACCCAAAAGGGTATCGGTGGGCTTTTGGCACAGCTGCAGTAGAGACAGAAGAAGGCAGACAGCTGTCTACTTTGCCTGGTCTCTCAACGGACCCTTCTGCTGTGGGATTACTGAGGGTCGAAGAACAACAGGTGCCAATTGCTACTACAACAGTGCACCGATGGCAATATTGTACCAACCGAGATTTTCTAATTCCTATCCATAAGTTGATTCGTCAACTGGAGAGTCAAGGAGTCATCACAAAGACCCGCTCCCCTTTTAACAGCCCTATATGGCCTGTACGTAAGTCCAATGGCGAGTGGAGGCCGACGGTAGACTATCGTGGCTTGAATGAAGTTACACCACCATTGAGTGCTGCCGTGCCAGATATGCTGGAACTTCAGTATGAACTGGAGTCAAAGGCAGCCAGGTGGTACGCTACAATTGATATCGCTAATGCGTTTTTCTCACTTCCTTTGGCACCGGAATGCAGGCCACAGTTTGCTTTCACTTGGAGGGGCATCCAGTATACCTGGAATTGACTGCCCTAGGGGTGGAAACACAGCCCCACTATTTGCCATGGACTGATCCAGACCACACTGGAACAGGGTGATGCCCCAGAACATTTGCAATACATTGATGACATCATTGTATGGGGCAACACAGCAGAAGAAGTTTTTGAGAAAGGTGAAAAGATAATCCAAATCCTTCTGAAAGCAGGCTTTGCCATAAAACAGAGTAAAGTCAAGGGACCTGCCTAGGAGATTCAGTTTTTGGGAGTAAAATGGCAAGATGGGCATCGTCAGATTTCGATGGACATGATTAATAAAATAACAGCTATGTTCCCACCAACCAACAAAAAGGAAGCACAAGCTTTCTTAGGCATTGTGGGTTTCTGGCAAATGCATATTCCCGACTACAGCCAGATTGTAAAACCCCTCTATCAAATAACTCGAAAGAAGAACAATTTTGAATGGGGCCCAGAGCAAAAACAAGCCTTTGAACAAATTAAACAAGAAATAGTCCATGCGGTAGCCCTGGGACCAGTCCGGACAGGACAAGATGTCAAAAACATCGAAAAAACAAAAGATGGAAAACATCGAAAATGGAAAGCTGCTGTATGGAGTCCTACTTGACGGGTCGCAGAAGCTACCGAAGGAGAAGGCGAATCAAGTCAGTTTGCAGAGGTGAAAGCCATCCAACTGGCTTTAGACATCGCTGAACGAGAAAAGTGGCCAATGCTCTATCTCTATACCGACTCTTGGATGGTAGCAAATGCCCTGTGGGGATGGCTACGGCAATGGAAGCAGAGCAGCTGGCAACGCAGAGGTAAACCCATCTGGGCTGCCCCGTTGTGGAAAGACATTGCTGCTCGAGTAGAGAAGCTGATTGTGAAAGTACGACATGTAGATGCCCATGTACCCAAGAGTCGGGCCACAGAAGAACATGAAAACAATCAACAGGTGGATCAGGCCGCCAAGATTAAAGTGGCTCAGGTGGATCTGGACTGGCAACATAAAGGTGAAAAATTTCTAGCTCGTTGGGCCCATGATGCCTCAGGCCATCAAGGAAGGGACGCCACATACAAATGGGCTCGTGATCGAGGGGTGGACCTAACTATGGACACTATTGCAGAGGTGATCCATGAATGTGAAACGTGTGCTACAATCAAGCAAGCCAAGCGGTTAAAACCTCTTTGGTATGGAGGGCGTTGGTTGAAATATCAATATGGAGAGGCTTGGCAAATTGACTATGTCACACTTCCACAAACTCGCAGTGGCAAGCGTTACGTGCTTACAATGGTGGAAGCGACCACTGGATGGCTGGAAACCTATGCTGTGCCCCATGTCACCGCCCGGAACACTATCTTGGGCCTTGAAAAGCAAGTCTTGTGGCGGCATGGCACCCCAGAAAGAATTGAGTCAGACAACGGGACTCATTTCCGTAACAATCTTATAGACACCTGGGCCAAAGAGCATGGCATCGAGTGGGTATATCACATCCCCTATCATGCACCAGCTTCTGGGAAGATTGAACGATATAATGGATTGCTAAAAACCACACTGAAAGCAATGGGTGGTGGAACCTTCAAACATTGGGATATGCATTTAGCAAAAGCCACCTGGTTAGTCAACACTAGAGGATCTGCCAATCGAGCTGGTCCTGCGCAATCAGAACTTCTACGTACTGTAGAAGGAGATAAAGTCCCTGTAGTGCACATGAGGAATATACTCGGGAAGACAGTTTGGGTTATTCCTGCCTCGGGTAAAGGTAAACCCATTCGTGGGATTGCTTTTGCTCAGGGACCTGGGCGCACTTGGTGGGTGATGCAAAAGGACGGGGAAGTCCGATGTGTACCTCAAGGGGATTTGATGTTGGGTGAAAATAGATGATAAAATGAATTGAATTGTGTGATATTAATTGCTGAATAACCCTGTCCCTGCATACCATCATTGCTATGGTTGTCACATTGTACTAATGCCATTATATTAAGAATCATCCAGGTTAATGAAGAATGAACTTCATCAGAATCAGAACCGATTCCGAACACCCAGCAACTTCTTTGAGATCAACATCTTCAACCTGCAGACAGCGGCTGGATACACCAACTACGAGCTCCAGGCGCCACACGCAACAAAGACTACATGTCATCCGTTCTACCGACTGAGCGAATTCTACGTCATCTTTCCTGCCCTGAGAGACTGCTGTAACAGATGAAGACACATTTTGGAGGGATGACCCATGGCTAAGGGAATAGTATATACGTAAGGTTTGAGCATGACGTGCATGGTATGGAATAAGGGGTGGATACTGTCCTAGTTTTAGCTGGGACAGAGTTTTTTTTTTAACAGCTAGAAGAGCTCCGTGTTTTGGTTTTACTCAGAGGCTCACTCTGAGAAGAACGCTGATAACAAGCTGCCAAGGACTTTTCAGTGTGCCAGAGTGCAGAAGCACGGCGGGATAAGGGGGGAGCATAGCTGGGACAAGGGGGACACTATTCCCCTTGTGATTTGTGGTGGAACTTAAGATTGAGGGCCAAACTGGCCAATTAGTATTCCATATCATGCAGCGTCATGCCCAGTATAAAAGCGAGGGTCAGCCGGGAAGAAGGGCTTTTGCGCTTTGGCTCTTTTGCACTTTTGCTCTTTTGCGTTTGCTGCGCTGTTGCTCTGCTGTTTTTTTCTTTCTTTTCTCTCTCTCTCTCTCTCTGCCCCTCTCTATTTCAGGGCCTCGCGTTCGTCCGGGATTGCAGCTTCGGGACGAGACGGGCTTTGCATACGAGGGGGTGGTGAGCATCTATACTGTGTATTAGATCATCTATATTAAAATCATTCTTATCTCAACCCACGGGTTTCCCGTTTCTCCTTTAATTCTCTCCCTCATTCCTGGGGGTGGGGGAGGGGGGAGTGACCGGCTGTGTGTGGGAGGAAGTTTTCAACCTAACCCACGACAAAACGTTTAGGATTTATAGTCCCTGTCTGTTGACATTACTCATATAAGAAAATGGAGGATATAGAAAAGTTTCAGTTGTTTCCAAGGACAGTCTGAGTCACAAAATTGATCTGCATGAAACTCTAAAGTTTCCCCAGAATAAAATTATCTCAATAAAATAACTTAAAAAAAAACAGCTGTGTGGTTCAGTAAATTTTAAGCTTTGTCTAGAGAAGACAAGTGAGTAATCACAGATGCCAAGATAATTGAATACTTACTCAGGCAAAGGTGAACACACATATCCGCAGGGATTGTTATAGCCTCGGACACAAGAGGGAGTTGGAGGGCAGTCAGAGTATTCCACGCTGACAGCTATAAGTCACGACACACAAAAAGCAAAATCAAATTAATTATGTTTATATATGTCAGTCATATGACTTTAAAATACCTTTTAAAAACAAGCTAACTACCATAAGATCTCACAATATGGTCACTGATGTGCTTAGCAATTCAATTTCGTATGCAAAACGCCTAAAGGACATTAAATATTTGTGCAAGGAATGCAATACATGTAAAAGTTTCTATAGATGTTTGGGCAGGTATGCTCAAAAATATTATCTTTGAGATGTGATTACACATACCTAAGTGTTGAGCTGTGGCTTGTTTTGGACAAAGAAGTCAATTTGTCAGCACAGTCATTAATTAGGAAAGGCAATTGCAGAGAAGATGCACTGCTGCATGCATGCACAGGTGGGAGGGGTTGTTTTGTTTAGTTACCCATTACTTTAGCATAATAGAAGTATTGTAAGAGTATGGCTTGAAAAAAAAAAATGTCAGTAAAGTTCCAAGATGAAAAATGTTGTTTTCTGCCCTGTACTAAGATCCACACAAAGGAAAAAGATTAGCACAGAAATGAAGTGGCAAGTGAAGTATTTTCCTGGTTGGCCATATAGTTGTAATATTCATCATTTTACATTTTGTATAAGTTCACAGAGGCAAATTCAAAGAGAATCAAATATGGGGCAAATGAGCAGCTCACTCTGAGATGAGCATATTAGGCAAGGAGCAAGTCAGGAAGCCATCTACAGAGAAGTGTTATTAAATAAACACTGAATTTATATAGTGAAATAATAAATTCTAGCTTACTACTACTACATTTTTTACAGTTTTTCAAAGGGAGGCATAATAGGAAAAATAAAGAATACAGTGTTCTCTTTGAAAATCAATGTTGATAGTTTCAGTATTAAAAAATAAAAAAGCAATTTTGTTTTGGGGATAAACAGGAGGGGACTGTTAACATCAGTAAGACCACATACAGAGCAACATACTCTATGCTGTGATTAGGCTGCAGAACTTGCTCTACAGCCATTCACCTCAGGATTGCCAGAACTTTTGGCTGGGATTGCTGAGGTCCTTAATGCCTTCTTTGCTTCAGTCTTTAATAATAAGGTCAGCAGTTCCCAGGTGAGCTGGCCTTCGGTGTCTGAGTGCGGGGAGGGAGAGCAAATCGAAGCTCCTGTGATCCAAGAGGAACGGGTCAAGGATCTGCTCCTTCGGCTGGATGCCCACAAGTCTATGGGGCCTGATGGTATCCACCCGAGAGTCCTGAGAGAGCTGGCGGATGTCATTGCCAAACCCCTGTCCATTATCTTTGGGCAGTCTTGGCTCACTGGGGAAGTTCCGCTGGACTGGAGGCTGGCGGATGTTACCCCCATTTACAAAAAAGGGCAGAAGGAGGATCCGGGGAACTACAGGCCTGTCAGTCTGACCTCGGTGACGGGCAAAGTCATGGAACAGGTTATCTTGAGTGCTATTAATGAGCACATACAGGTTAACCGGGTGATCAGGCCCAGTCAACATGGGTTTATGAAAGGCAGGTCTTGCCAATCAAACCTGATCACCTTCTATGACAGGGTGACCCGCCTGGTTGACGAGGGAAGGGCTGTGGATGTAGTTTTCCTAGACCTCAGTAAAGCCTTTGATACAGTTTCTCATAGTGTTCTGGTGGAGAAACTGGTAACTGCTGGCCTGGATAGGCACACCCTCCTTTGGGTTAAAAACTGGCTGGATGGCCGGGCCCAAAGAGTGGTGGTAAATGGGGCTAAATCCGGCTGGAGGCCGGTCACCAGTGGGGTTCCCCAGGGCTCAGTGCTGGGTCCAGTTCTGTTTAACATCTTTATCAATGACCTGGACGAGGGGATTGAATGTACCCTCAGTAAATTTGCGGACGACACCAAGCTGGGAGGCTGTGTCGATCTGCTCGAGGGTAGGGAGGCCCTTCAGAGGGATTTGAGCAGACTGGATCGTTGGGCTGAGGCCAATGGCATGAGCTTTAATAAGGCCAAGTGCAGAGTCCTTCACTTGGGGTATAAAAACCCCAAGCATCGCTATAGGCTCGGGGAGGAGTGGCTGGAGAGCTGTCTGGCGGAGAAGGACCTGGGGGTGTTGGTTGACTACCGGCTTGATATGAGCCAGCAGTGTGCCCAGGTGGCCAAAAAGGCCAATGGGATACTGGCGTGTATCAAGAATAGTGTGACCAGCAGGAGCAGGGAAGTGATCCTGCCCCTGTACTCGGCACTGGTGAGGCCGCACCTGGAATATTGTGTCCAGTTTTGGGCCCCTCGCTTTAAGAGAGATATTGAGCTCCTGGAGCGAGTCCAAAGAAGGGCGACTAAACTGGTCAAGGGGCTGGAAAATAAAACTTATGAGGAGCGGCTGAGGGAGTTGGGGCTGTTTAGCCTGGAGAAGAGGAGGCTGAGGGGAGACCTGATTACGGCCTATAAATACTTGAGAAAAGATGGTGGGGAGGTAGGGGAAGGGCTCTTTACATTAGTGACGGGTGATAGAACAAGAGGAAATGGGCATAAGCTTAGTCAGGGGAGATTCAGGTTGGATGTTAGGAAGTATTTCTTCTCTGAAAGGGTTGTCAGCCACTGGAATAGGCTGCCCAGGGAGGTGGTTGAGTCCCCATCCCCGGCTGTGTTTAAGAATAGGGTGGATGAGCTACTTGAGGATATGGTTTAATGGGGATTAGGGATGGTTGGACTCGATGATCTCTAAGGTCTTTTCCAACCTAGAAATCTATGAACTCAGCCAAAATATGAAAACACGCATAGGGGGATAGGTATAAGAGTAGGCATAAGACCACATAAAACTATATTAGCTATTATTTCTATGGATAGGTATAAGAATAGGCATAAGACTACATAAGACTCTGGGAAATACAGAGCTCTGTGAAATAGCTCTGTGAAATGTTAGAAGTTATCAAATACTAATCCCTGCTTTGAAACACTAACTACCTGAAAAGAAGGCTGGTAAGAGAGACAAAATAAATGATGGCAAGGTTGTGACTCGTGACCCGTAGGGAGAAAGAAAAGCCAAAGAGGAGAGATAAGGACTAACAAGAACTAACATTTGTCTTCAAGCAATAACAAGTAGGAGACAACCAGATGTCCACTCAAGGACAGACCAGGCTGGAACCAGTTTGCCTCTGCAAGCTCAGCCAAAACAGGAATTCTAGGGAAGAAGTGAAAATACACAGTGAGGAAAACCTACGGCCTTCATCCTGAAGACCCCTGCCCACGACCACCAGGAGGCATGTCAAGGAGGAGCCTGAGGCAGATCCTGAGGCGGGGACTATGAAAATTATTTCCTGGGAGAGACTGCCCTTTTGGGGAGGGGGTTATGAGTATGTCTGTATAAATACAAGAAAACTGCTACGGCGGGTGTGCACGTTTGTGGTGGAGTGATCCCTCGTGCACCCAGCGCTGCAATAAACATACCTACTTTACAACTTTCCGAGTTGTGGAGTCTGTTTCCACACATCAGGACATTCAAGACCTTAAAAAACAGGGCGATGCTGCAGGCACTGGCTTTAATGTTTTATACAGCAGTAATAAATTATTGCTTAGAAGTTGGAAACCACTAGAAGGCAGCAGAAGGATTAAACTCGAGGTAGATCTTCGGGAAGATGATTCATTTTATTTCCTGATGGTATGCTGTAATAATAATAAACTTTGTTTATTAGTTTGGATTAATACCAAGTTTCTTATCCGAGATAGATAAATAGGGAAAAGTTCTATGAAATTTGGCTGAGTGGTTTATGATGTTTAACCTTCGCTTCTGTTCTGCCATGGAAAAAAAAATAGTGTTAAATGTCTCTTTCTTCTGTTAAATATGTTATTCCAGGAGATAGAGTGGATGTTTGTGGGGCTAAGGGATGTGTTGGGTGGGCTGTGCGGGGTCTTCATTGGGCTCAAGGTGGTCTGATGTTGCATTCCTCATTCAAGCTGGCATCTCATATTCCGTAGTTGCTTCCAAAAACCCTGTGGCAGGGATGCGAACCGCCTTCCGTGCATGCACGTTGTTGATTTGGGTCACAGTGGGGGACCCGGTGCCGGGATCCCCTGGGGCTGTGACCCAGCCAGGGGGTGGCTTGGAAGGGAGATGTGACCCAAAACCTCGAGGATGAGCCGTGGGGGTTGTTGTCAGCCCTCCCTGTATGCCCTCCGTGGCTTCTGCCACCCTCAGTATTGTGGGTATTACAGTCAGCATCTAGAAAAAAGAGGGGGAAAAAAAAGGTATATATTCCTGTTTTTAAACATTAGGTGATGTTCAGAAGTCCCTTCCAACTGAAATCATCCTGTAACTCGGCGCTGTGTAAGAGAGAAGCAGTAAATCACATCATCGGGCTCCTCCAGAAGCACTGGGATCAAAAGTAGTGTGTCTGACGTAGGCAATCATTTTTAAATAGTGTCTTTCTCCCCAACTAATGGATGTGATTCCAAATCACCATTTATCCATGGATTTCAAAACTTATTTTTTCCATCACCCCCCCACCAGCAGCACTGGTGCCAAGGGTGCTGGCATCCCCCACGGCATCTTAACCTCATCCCTCCTCTTCTTGGAGGGGATTTACTAAACCTGGAGGAACGGGATTTATTTAAATCTGCCTTTTTCTGCTGAATATAATGGAATTGGAATGGGAATTGGGGAACTAGCCATCTTTTTTTTTTTAATTCATCTCAAAAAATCAAGAGAATTGGACTGGACTGTCCAAGCGGGCGATGGTTCTTCAGGCTCATCGGTCACCGCTGCCGGAAGGCAGCACGCAGACCTCGCGGCTTTTAACCCAAGCCTGGAAAGTTTGTGTTTCCCCTCAAAAGAAGGAAGTTTTCCTAGAAAGAAGGATAAAGCAAACCTCAGCTTCTCGCTTCTGAACAGAGGCAGTGAGTCGGTCACCTACAATTACCCACACAACCGTATTTCCAGCCCCAGGGGAACCCAGGGAATTTTACTTAGGAAACCATTCATTTAGAGGCAGAAGTTCTCTATTAATGATGAAAAGGGATAAGGCTTATTCCTTTGGAGTAATTAAAGTGGTTTGAGGAGCACAACTCGGTTTAGTTGGAATTCAAGCTAAGAAATTTCGTGTAAATGTATGATCTGATTGCAAAAAACGCCAGTGTTGGGTTGATGCTTCCACTACATTTTTTGTTTGTTTTTTTTTTTCCAATAGCAAAAGTGTAAGAAGCAGATTTTAATCCATGAGCCCAGTGTTCCCAGTGGTTCCCATTTCCCATATGGCTCTGTGGATGCAGTGTCTCTGCTTGCCGGGGCTGAATGGTGCATAAGTGGAGTTTGTCACATCCACGATGTGAATACGTGCGCCCTCGCTCTCCTTTTCCAAGTGTTTTCACAGGGGCGTGTAGTGACAGGACACGGGGCAATGGCTTTAAACTGAAAGAGGGGAGATTTAGATTAGATCTAAGGAAGAACTTCTTGACCAGTGGACCAGGTTGCCCAGAGAATTTGTGGATGCTCCATCCCTGGAAGTGTTCAAGGCCAGGTTGGATGAGGCTTTGAGCAACCTGGTGTAGTGGCAGGTGTCCCTGCCCATGGCAGGGGAGTTGGAACTAGATGATCTTGAAGGTCCCTTCCAACCCAAACCATTCTACGATTCCATGACGATGATTCCATTCTATGATTCCAGCTCCCTTGGGCTGTTGGGAGCCGATGTCTTCCATCCATGCATGGTTAAGTTGAAAACATAGGGATATCTTCTCAGTTCAGCCTAAAGGCGTGTTCACCCTTGGCTGCAGCAGCAGTGAAGTTAACCTGCCCGGAAACACAGCAGCAGCCACTGCCTCTGCAAAAACAGGCTGGCAATTAGTTGCTAAGGCAACATTTTTCCAAAAGGTGGGATTTTCCATGCCTTTTTTCAGCCCTGCTCTGTCAGTGTGGATGTTTTACAAACCCAGCTTGATCTATGAAGAGCTCGGCTTTGCTCACCAGCCTCCCGCGGCCCCTTGCGATGAGGGACCACGTGTCACCAGGGCCGGTGTCTCCAAGGAGGACCTCCTGCTCCTGGGGAGTGGTGGAGGTCAAGGGGACACCCCAGACCCCCTCTCAGTGCTGTCTCCCATGGGTTGGGTGCCTCCAGAAGAAGTCAGCAGCCATTCATGAGCCCATTACCAATGGCTGCTGGAATCAAAGACACTAAATAGAGTTTTCCCATCCAGGTAAATTTATGGATAATGGTCAGATCTGTAAAATTACTGTCTGAAATAATATCGGCAGACATATGTTGCATGTTCAGAAAGATAAATGGTAGATAAATACTAATTTATCTAACACGATCGCTCCTATTGGGCTTTGTTCCCTACTGTCCTCTGTTTAATAAACTCCTCTCCAGCACTTTTCAGACAGAAATGCAGGAAAAGTAATAAAGGGCTGCTGGATTTTCATGGGAATGTGGAAGAGCTGATCGCAAGGGAAAGGCCAGGAAGACAGAGGCAAGGACGAAATCAGTTCTGTTTCATAACAGTTAAATCACTTCTTGTCACACATGTAAAATTTAAAACTCAGCCAGACGGTTCATCGGAGGCTGCAGACTGTGCCGGCCACTGAACAAACAGCCTCTGCCTCCTGCCTCTCTAAGGAAGATGATTAGTGGTAGGCGCCGGTGGCGGAACTGGAAAACTTGGTTTGTATGGCAACCAATCATTATTACCCAGCTGGACTGAGTTGAGACTAATCAACTCAAGGTACCGATCCTGCCTACAAGAGGCAGGCCATTTCCTCCTGGCTGTGGAGGATGTAACAGTGTCCTTGGTGCTGTAGTCCAGGCTGGTGAGCAACAGCTGGTGACCCTGACGTGATACATCTGAGACCCTGGGAAGCCCTGACTCCCTTGCTGGAGCTGGGAGGCCGAGCCAAAAGAGCTGGAGCTGGGAGCCTGAGTGAGAGTCCTTTGGAGAAGAAGGTAAAGCTGCAAGCCCTGATGTGGTATTTGTGGGAGGGAAGTGTGCTGGAGTTGGATGAATGGGCTGGGTCTCTGCTCACTGTAAAGCCTTTGTGAAAACAAAAAATTGTAAAACAAAAAGGGGGAATTATGGCATCCAGTCATTATTACCCAGCTGGACTGAGTTGAGATAATGAACTAATTACTAATCAACTCAAGGTACTGACCCTGCCTACAAGAGGCAGGCTGTTTCCTCCTGGCTGTGGAAGATGCAATAGCGTCCTTGGTGCTGCAGCCCAGGCTGGTGAGCAACAGGTTTGAAACAACCACCTTTTTTCTCGACAACGTTATGATGAGTGTTCCCTATTCTACAGCTTTTGATTTAATGAGCTTCCATGTTCTTTCAGACACAAATGCAAATCCCTGTTTGCATCCCCAGTCTGTTCTCCGCAGTGTACTCCAGGTAGCATTTCACAACGGAGCTGGAAGAACTTGGCCCCATTTAGAGCAATCCTTCATTTCTTGCTTCAGTGTGTGCCCTAAAATGTGTAAAAGATAATAACCCCTGCAAATACAGAAAGTTTTGATATTAACGATGTATTTCTGGACAATTAGAATGTGTGGAGTATTACTTAGGCTACTCTGTGGGTAAGAAATCCACGTCGCATCCCAGCCTGGCACTGTGCAGGTGCAGATTAGCCTCCCATCGAATTTGCAGAACTATTCTCTTCCCAGAAGTTCTCTACTATTTTGAAGTTACCAGTGAACCATTCTATGATTCAAAATATTTTTCTCTTTTCAGCTATGGAATCGAAATTTTCCCTACTTTAATATATTTACTAAAAGGATTGTGTCGTACAAGAAGGTACGACGGCATGACTGGGTGAGCAACGTGAGTCATCCTCAGGAGTTTTTATTAATTAAGGGTGGCTTTTCATAACCCTTTTTAGCTTGCTGAAGGAACCACACGGAGCAGTTGGGTTTCCGTCTGCTTTCAGGCTCAGGTGACAAAAGACAAGCTCAGATGTATCGTTCCCTTGACTGGGTGAATCCAATCTGTTCAGCTCCGTGTTTCCTTGGGGGAACAGATTGCTTCATTACTTTCTGCTTCCTTCCACTAGACTGTTTTTTCTCAGTTACCCTTCCTGGTCCCTAAGAAATAGTCCATGGACTCCCAGGAGATTCAGCAATTACAAACCAACTCCGGGCTGCACTGAATATGTAGGAATCTCAGGTATCTCATGACCTGGGGGCTTAGGATTTGCCTCAGCTCACAAGACATCAAAAGATGGACTTCAAGGAGGATGCAAAGGTCTTAATCAGAGATGTGGACTTTCTCCCCTTCCCATTTGGTGGAGAGTCACCTGGACTGGGCTGAGACACCCAGAATAGTCATTTCCAGCATCTCCACTTTGCAAGAGAGGTCGAAAAATTGAAACGGGTTCAGCTTAGCAGTGGAAAGGTCTGTGATAAGGATAAGTGAGATGACTTCCACTCAGTTTTATGTTTTTCTGTAAATTTACATTTGTCTGGGGCTCCCAACATCTGGGTCTGCCTTACAGCGGCAAACTGGTTTTAACGAAACCAAACGACCAACCAAGCTTCACCAGGTCTCTTCCTCAGCTTTGCCTGAAGGTTTAGGAGAGCGTTTGGTGCAACAAAATAATTCAGTTGACCACCAAAAATCGCTTACAGCCATCGAGGTGAGAAGCTGGCAGAGCCATCAATGCCTGTGCCATGGCTGCCCCATCCCTGGAAGTGTTCAAGGCCAGGTTGGATGAGGCTTTGAGCAACCTGGTGTAGTGGAGGGTGTCCCTGCCCATGGCAGGGGGGTTGGAACTAGATCATCTTTGAGGTCCCTTCCAACCCAAACCATTCTATGATTCTATGGCTGTACAGGGAAGGTCCCCTATGAGGCAATGTCAGCGGTGCTGCGTACAGCCGGGGACGAGTGCCCGTGTCCCTGTGCAGTGACATGGCCATGCTCGCCCAGGGATGCTTCTGACCCTGGTTAGCCCCGAACCCACCTCATTGCTGCCCATTTTGATCCACAGATCATGTTTTCTAACAGAAGTGCTGGCCACCCCTGCAGCGAGTTTACCTCTTCTGATCACACTCTGGCTTTTCTTAACTCTTTGTCATGGACCTTTTCCATAGCCTATGGAAAAAACATGGTCCTGACTTGCTGGCTGACTGCCGGCATGCTCCTGTGCGCTGACTCTGGGAAATAACAGGTTTAAAAAATACTTCTAGCAGCAGAGAGCATGGAAATTAGATTTTCTAAATCCTCTGTGAATGCTGAGAGAAATTCCATGGGAGTTCCCCACCGGTTGTCTTTAAAAAAAGTCAACAGATCCCAAATCCCAAGAGTTCAGCTTGACTGAGCTGCCAGGAGCAGTAGGATCTGGGCTGTTAATCACAATGGAAAAGTATCTTGTGAATAAGCCTCACCGAAGCACCTAATTGCCTCCATGGGACTTGCAATGTGTCCCAGTCCTCGGTGTTTCTCAGCTGCCTGTGTCTGGAGAGCTCGGAGCTGTGTCTTAGCGATGTTTTTTTGCAGCATGCTGGGTTTAGAGGTCCGGGTGGAAGGAATAGGAAGAATGACCCCAACCCTGGTGTGGTGTGACCTACAACCCCACCCGCAGCAAGGGCTGCTGCACAGGAGAAGATAGAATCATAGCTTTAAACTGAAAGAAGGGAGATTTTGATTAGATCTAAGGAAGAACTTCTTGACTCTGAGGGCAGTGAGGCACTGGACCAGGTTGCCCAGAGAAGTTGTGGCTGCCCCATCCCTGGAGCTGTTCAAGGCCAGGTTGGATGAGGCTTTGAGCAACCTGGTGCAGTGGCAGGTGTCCCTGCCCATGGCAGGGGGGTTGGAATTGGATGGTCTTTGAGGTCCCTTCCAACCCAAACCATTCTATGATTCCATGACTGCCACATGCCCATGCAATGTAAACTGCCCTGTATTGGTGAGGTTGGTAAAGCAGTCCCGGTCCTGTCCTGGGAGGAGGGAGTGTGCATGGATGAGGAGCGGGACCAAGTTTAGGGCACATAACCCCAGCTAGATGCAGGTCTGCTTGTCAGTCCACAGGGCTCCGGCTTTCCTCAGCATCCACGTGATCCGCAGGCTACGGCTGCAACGAAAAAATGTAACTCACAACCAGACTGCAGTGCTGGTTTAGAATAGAAATAACTACCCTCCTTATTATCTTCTTTATCCAGTGGGAAGCTAGCGAGCACGGTACACGATGACATGGCAAACGGGTTTCAATCCACTCTTTTGTAACTGCACACCGTGGTAAGCGCTGGCTTTCGGTTCCTAATGCCGTCTCCTCCCGCCACTCACATGGCACAGCTCATCCGAGGAGGATATTGAAGAAAAATAGCTGCCTCCATCCCACTGGGATGAAAACGTCTCAGTCAAAGGAAAGAAGAAAAATCCTCCTCTCCAAAAAGGCCAGGACTTGGAGTTATTCAGGGACATTAGCCCACGTTGGAAAGAAGGATGCCAATTACAAATTCTGCTCTGAATATTCAGTATTCAATCATTTAGCCCGGATCACGTGCTAGATCTTCTGCTCCTCAAAATTAATTGTCTTTGGGTAAAAGTTCTACAAAGTCACATGCTTTAAGTCACCCAAAAGCAATTAATTTTGAGTGGCAACTTCTCACGATTCAGCACAGAATTCCAAGCTCACAAGTAGTCGGTATTTTGAGCATTTGAGCTTTAAATTTCTTTTCCACGAACATTTATGTGGCTCTTTAATGACTTCAAATAGTAAAAAAATAGGAGAGCCCTGTGTCATGGTTTGATGTGGAGGGGGGGGTGGTTCTGGTGGCAGGAGAGGGATTTTGCTCCCTGCGACCTCCCCGGTTTTGGATCCGGGTTAGGCTTAGTTCTGGCCACCGGATCAGACTGCCATCCCCCTCGGGGTTGAGCCAATAGGGCGCCTCTGCGAATTGCCCTATTTAAGTCGGGACAAAGGGACCGGAAAAGGTGCTTCGCCCAGGATCGACCAGAGAAGGGAGGAGGGCACTGCCCCCGCTCCCTGGCTCCCGGCCGGGCGGCTGCCTGCGTCGGGCCGGCGCTGCCCACGGAGGATGGCGGTGGCGGAGCCAGCTGGGGAACTCGGGGGCACCCCACTCCCAGGGTGCCCACTGGGCTGAGTTCACCTGGAGAGGACTGAGATCTGAGAGAAACAGCTGCATCGACAGCAGGTCAGTGAGGATGGAGCGGGAGGAGGTGTGCTGGAGCCGAGTTTCCCCTGCGGCTGATGGTGAGATAGCAGGCTGCCCCCCTGCAACCAGGACGGCCTCGGTGGAGCAGCGACCCACTCGCAGCCCGTGGGGAGAAGATGCCTGAGCCCGAGGATGGTCGTGTTGGGGGCACGGCAAGGCAGAAAGGCATCTGGAGTCTTCGTGACGACCCACGCCGGAGCGAGTGGCTGCAGCTCCCTAAGTACCCGAGACTGTGGTATAGCCCACACCGGAGCAATCTGTGGGGAAGGATTGTTTCCAGTGGGCTGGACTCACGTTGGAGAAGTTTGTGGATTTTTCCTCGTGGGTAGGGGATCCATTGGAGCAGGGGAAAAGGGTGTAAGGACTCCTTCTCCTTTAAGAAAGAAGCAGCAGTAACAGCACGGAATGAACTGACCTGCACTCCCCCAGTCCCTGCCCCCTGTGCTGCTGGGGGGAGGAGGTAGAGCCGGGAGGAAAAGGAAGGTGGGGGGGGAGAAGGTGTCGGTTTTAAGATCTGGTTTTGTTTCTTTCTGTCCTCTCAAGTAATCGGTTTTTATTTCCCTTTGTCCTTCTAAGTAATCATTAATAAACTGTTTTGCTTTGAGAAAAGCGCTGCCTGTTTTGCCCAGGACCATGGTTGGTGGGTGCTCCCTCTGTTCTTGCCTCAACCCTCAGTCCTTTTGGTTTTTTTTTTCCCTCTCCTCTCTACTTTATTGGAGAAGGAGAGACTGTGTGAGTTTTAGTTGCTGGATCAGCCTAAAACCACGACACCCTGAAATTTCAATTTAAAAATTAATAGTAAAGGCTATTTTCTTCACAGTCCTCTCAAGGCACTGCCTTTTATTTTGAGAACAACTATCTGCATCATTCTCTTCTTGTAAGATGTAACACCAAGAATTAGATCCTCAAAGCAAAAGAGAAACAAAAATAAGGTTTTACTGATACAAACTGGTGTGTGCCAATGTCATGGGTTAGGTTGAACCGCCCCCACAAACACACAGCCGGTCACTCCCCCGGCCCCACCCCCAGGAATGAGGGAGAGAATTAAAGGAGAAACGGGAAACCCATGGGTTGAGATAAGAATGATTTAATACAGTGTAGGTGCTCACCACCCCCTCGTATGCGAAGCTCGTCTCGTCCCGAAGCTGCAATCCCGGACGAACTCGAGGCCCCGAAATAGAGAGGGGCAGAGAGAGAGAGAGAGAAAAGAAAGAAAAAAACAGCAGAGCAACAGTGCAGCAAGTGCAAAAGAGCCAAAGCGCAAAAGCCCTTCTTCCTGGCTGACCCTCGCTTTTATACTGGGCATGACGCTGCATGATATGGAATACTAATTGGCCAGTTTGGCCCTCAATCTTAAGTTCCACCACAAATCACAAGGGGAATCGTGTCCCCCTTGTCCCACCGTGTTCCTGCACTCCGGCACACTGAAAAGTCCTTGGAGTTTCACTTCCAACCACAAACATCAGCTTGCTATCAACATTCTTCTCAGAGTGAGCCTCTGAGTAAAACCAAAACACGGAGCTCTTCTGGCTGTTAAAAAACTCTGTCCCAGCTAAAACTAGGACAGTTAGGTGTGGATACAAAAAGGCTAGAAGCAGAAATTTTCCAGCTACTGCAGCGTCCTGTGAAAGTTCTTTTTCCCATGCAGGCTAGCTGAGAAACTAGGTTTGAGGTTTTTGTAAACTAAGACTTTATCTTGCACCTGTAGCTTGTTATGCAGTCTTGTTTATGGCACACTGGGAAAGTTGTTTTGAAATGGGTGTTGTAGCATTTAGCCAATCACTCTGGGAGGTGGATGGTCAAGCGACCAATTGCCTTGGCCATCCTTGTGAACTATATTATATATATATACGGATTTGTAATTAATAAACGGCTGCTGCTGATGCTGCTGATACTGCTGCTGCTGCTCCTGCTGTTGGCGTTGGCTCTTTCTCCTGCACCTGAATTCTGTGTCGTTCTTCTCTCCGTCCCCGAGATGGCTGCGACATTTGGTGACCCCGACGTGATACAACCGCAACTGAATTTAGAAGGTACGTGCTCCCCCCGAGGCTCCGGGGACAAAACTCTAGACTGAGAAGATGGGACAAAGCTCCATGAAAGAAAGCACGATATTTTCTGCCTTCAAAAATGTGATAACGATCGCAGGAGCTGACATAAGTGATGAAGCTCTCTGTGAATTGCTAAATTGGGCAGCAGAACATGAGTTTGTAGCTGATTCGGACACTGCCCTTAACCCAGAAACTTGGGAACTGTTAGGGGATAAGTTATTTCATGAGATAATGCTTGGAGATAAGAGCGTACTTGACCTGCTATGTACGTGGTGGTCGCTATACGGTATAATGCGGAAGTGGACAGCAGGAAGAGAAGGAAAAGAATTGCCGGGCTCTGACGAGTCTGTGGGTGAAGGCTCTGAAGGGGACGATGAGTTATTTGAGGGAACACTGACCCCGGACAGCACAGGCAGCGTACCTGCCGCGTCTCCGCTGCCCTCGGGCACTGAGAGACTCGCGGGGACTGCGCGGAGGTCCTACCCCCCCCCGCGGGATTATGTTCCGCCTGAGTACCCCTCCCCAGTGGAACAGTTAGCAAAACTAACCGGTCAAAGCAAAGCGTTGGAGCGTCCCCCACCCTCCGCCCCAGCGGCCCCCCCCTCCTCCTCCGCACTACGGCCGCCCGTACAGCCGGCTGCTTCAGTTACTGCAGCGAGATCTGTCCTTCCTACGGCTCCGCCATTGCCGCAGCCAGGCACGGCAGCCGGGGTTCTACCGCAACCGGGAGGGGCAGGAGGTATCACGGCGGCGGCGGCTCCGGCGCCTTTGTGTCCCGCGCCAGCATCCGCGCATTTCCCGGCGCAAACGCCGGTGGCGGATCTCTCGGCACACCAGCCTACGACGCTTTTGCGGGAAATACTACAGCAACTAGTGGTGTTGACGGAGGCTGTGCGACAGGCGCCGAGGGCGGCGTCGGCACCCCCCCCGACGACGGCCCCGAGCGCGGCGCCGGCAGCCCCCCCGACGGCAGCCCCCCCCGACCGCGACGGCGGCCCCGGAAGTGGCGCCGAGTGCGGCGCCGGCAGCCCCTCCGACGGCGGCCCCGGACGCGGCCCCGAACGCGGCGCCGGCACCCCCCCCCGACGGCGGCGCTTGCACGGACAGTGATGCCGCCGCAAGCCGCAGCCCCCCAAGCTGCATTGCCGTGCGTAGCTCCGCAACCGTCCACAGCCTCCGCCGCTACACCGCCCGCTGGCCCGGCACCTGTGCCCTGCCAGCCTTCCTCATCCGTGCGGCCCGACGATGCAAGCAGTGTTACTGCTGACTCGCTTACTACACTGCGGGAAACTGTGGCGGTGGTCAGACATCGGCAACCAGTAACACAGCTGACCTACAACCGTCCATGGACGCTTCCCGAATGTAGTGTGACTGTGCGTCCAAAAAATTCAAAGCGGTTTTGGGAATCGGTCAAGAGGCGGGCTCTGGAGGTTGGGGACTGGGATTTAATAGAGAAAGTCGGGATGCCTAAAGATGAAAAGGGACCTGAGCGAGTTATTATAGTGCCTCAAGGTGATGTGCAGGTAGATCAAGGTGGTAGTGAACCCACAGAGGGTATCATCCAAGCCTTTCCTGTACAGAAAGCTCTTCCTAACTCAGGTCGATCTGACACACATGATGTTATCGCTTGGAAAGTGGTCCAAGATTTGCAATCCAAAGTGGCACAATATGGGCTAGGGTCTCCTGAAGTCATGCAGATTATTAGAGTGCTGAATACTGACCTGCTGCCTCCATTTGATATTAGGCATTTAGGTCAGGTATTATTTCAACCTGTACAATATTCAGTTTTTGAGGCCAATTGGAGAAAGATGGCTGAGAAAGCTGCAGCTGGGAATATGCAACTGCCTCCAGCTGATCCTAGACATGGAGTTCCAGCAGATGCTCTTATGGGAGCTAATGCCTTTTCTGATCCTGATCTTCAAGCCACCTGGCATCCTCAGGTCCTTGAGCAGGCTCAGAAGATTGGTATGGGAGCCCTATTAAAAGGCATAGACATGGCTGCTCCTAAAACACGATATGTGAAAATAACTCAGGGGCAGAAAGAGCATTTTTTATCTTTCGTAGAAAAGATTGCTGCCGCCCTCGAGAAGCAGGTCGAAGATGAGACCTTGCGGCAGCTGTTGTGCAGACAACTAGCAAGAGATAATGCCAATGATGAGTGTAGAAAGATCATAGATGCTTTGCCAGGGGATCCCACGCTAACAGACATGGTTGAAGCCTGTTCCAAAATGGGATCTGATAATCCTAAGTCTGCTCTGGCTGCAGTTCTGCAGCCTATTCAATTAAATTCTGATCGTGGACTAAAAAGGCAACCTAAGGTTGAGAGCAAGCAGAAACATATTAGACAAAAGAAGAAGAAAAAGGAGAACAGGGGAGCTGCTCACTGCGAGAGATGCGATAGGCCAGGTCATTTTGCAAAATACTGTCGATCTATGTACCATGCCAATGGTCGACCCTTGACACACTCGGGAAACTCGACCAGGAGCGCAAAGGGGATGTGCGCTCAGACACAAATACTTCCCCAGGGCATGGCACCGACACAGGCCTACTCAGCCAGCTTAGAGCCGGCACCCAGGGATCAATCGGAGTGGATGTGCACACCGCAGCAACAGTCATCTTAGAATCCTGTCATGTTTATAAGGTTCCCTTGAATGTATTCGGGCCCCTAGGACAGGGACTGAGTGCATTGCTGGTGGGAAGATCTAGTGTCACCCCTCAAGGGATCTTTGTACACCCAGGAGTTATTGATGCTAACTTTACAGGCCAGATTTGTGCTATGGTTTCCACACCCACCCCCCGTCACTATTCCTGAAAAGACTCAGATTGCTCAACTTGTGCCTTTCAAGTCGTGTGTTCCCAGGACAGAACAACGAAGTCGTGGAGATGGCGGCTTTGGATCTACGGGACTTCCGCAGGTCTTCTGGACCGCAGACATCTCTAGCCAAAAGCCACAGATGACATGTACCCTAATCCTGCCAAATGCCCAGCCATCCAGGATTCAGCTCCGAGGTTTGATCGACATGGGCGCTGACGTGACAATCATCTCCTTCTCTGCGTGGCCTCCTACGTGGCCTTTAGCCCCTGTGGGGTCAGCCATTGCAGGACTGGGGGGAACCAAACAGAGCTATTTAAGCGAACAACCTGTGGTGGTGAAAAATGCAGAGGGGCAAACAGCTACAGTTCGGCCCTATGTCACTACAGCTCCACTTAACCTCTGGGGGCGGGATGTATTGGCGCCTTGGGGGGTACGGATTGGGACAAATTTTTGATGGGGGCCACTGTGCTGAAGGGCGCAGAGTATCCTACGCTGCCTTTGCGGTGGCTAGTAAGCAAATCCATCTGGCAACCCCAGTGGCCCCTACCAAAAGAGAAACTAGTCGCCCTTCATCAGTTAGTTCAGGAGCAATTACAACAGGGACACCTTGAGCCTTCCACTAGTCCCTGGAACACTCCTGTTTTTGTAATTAAGAAAAAATCAGGAAAATGGAGATTGTTGCAGGATCTCCGAAAAATCAATGCAGTGATGGAAAGTATGGGGGCATTGCAGCCTGGTATGCCCTCACCCACCATGATTCCAGCAGGGTGGGAAATCCTGATCATTGATTTGAAGGATTGCTTTTTCACTATTCCTTTACATCCTGATGACAAGCCAAAATTCGCTTTTATTGTGCCTGCAGTTAACAATGCCGAACCTGCGAAGAGGTATCAATGGAAGGTTCTACCTCAGGGCATGAAGAACAGCCCGACTATCTGCCAATGGTATGTCGCTCAAGCTTTGTCCGGAGTCCGCGAGCAGTTTCCTGAGGCATACTGCTACCATTACATGGATGATATCCTGGTGGCAGCATCTACCCAGGACGAGCTGCTGAGGATACAGCCTCAGCTGCTCGCTGCTCTGCATTCTTATGGATTGCAGGTGGCTCCGGAGAAAGTTCAAAAGCATCCTCCTTGGAAATATTTAGGAGTCAAAATTCTGGATCAAACTATACAACACCAAGAGGTGCAATTCTCGGGTTCTATTAAAACCCTGAATGATGCTCAGAAATTGCTGGGTATCATCAATTGGTTACGTCCCTATCTAGGGCTAACCACAGCACAACTTTCCCCACTTTTTAATATTTTAAAGGGGGACCCCGAGTTGAATTCAGCTCGGAAATTGACTCCTGAAGCACGACGGGCGCTGGAGGAGGTTCAACAGGCTGTTTCTGCTCGTCAGGTTTATCGAGTGGATCCCTCCATTGATATCACTGTTTTCATTACCACTCCAGATTTTCATCCTACAGGTATCATTGGCCAGTGGAATAAACAGTGGCCCGACCCTTTGCATATTTTGGAATGGGTCTTTTTGCCACATCAGCCAAAAAAGACAGCATCCACATTGTTTGAATTGATCGCTTGTCTGATAATCAAATGCCGCCAAAGGTGTTTGCAATTAATGGCAGCGGATCCTGCGACAATTGTTCTTCCAGTACAGCAGGAACACTTTGAGTGGAGCCTTACTAACAGTGCTCCTCTGCAAAGTGCGCTGCAAAACTTTTCGGGACAGATTGCTTATCATCTGCCCAGCCATAAATTACTGCAATTGGCAAAATCGACAAGCTTTACCTTGCGGCCAAAAAATAGTCGGGTGCCAGTGCAAGGACCCACCGTCTTCACCGACGGGTCCGGGAAAACCGGGAAAGCTATTGTTACCTAGAAGGAGGAATCTGAGTGGCAGGTGCTGGAAGGCCACGAGTCAGGCTCAGCCCAGTTGGTTGAACTGAGGGCTGTTGCCATGGCTTTTCAGCGGTTCTCTCAGGTACCTTTGAATTTGGTCACTGATTCTGCTTACGTAGCAGACATAACCCAACGCTTAGATTGTTCACTTTTGAAGGAAGTGAATAACGCGGCTCTGTTTTCACTATTGAAAACTTTGTGGTGTGCAATTCAAGCTCGAGTTCATCCGTATTACATTTTGCATATCCATAGTCACACCAACTTGCCAGGTTTTATAACAGAAGGCAATGCCAGGGCTGACATGCTAGCTAACCCTGCGTGGGTAGCGCCTCAGCCTGACAAAATTGCACAAGCCAAGGCATCGCATAGTTTCTTCCATCAAAGTGCACATACCCTGCAGAAGCAGTTCCACTTAACGCCCACTGAGGCTCGGGACATTGTCAGCGCTTGCGCTGACTGCCACGGACTTGCGGCACCTCTGCCATCGGGGGTAAACCCCAGGGGCCTAAAGGCCCTGCAGCTTTGGCAGACGGATGTAACGCATGTTCCTGAATTTGGCAGGTTTAAGTATGTGCACGTGTCTATTGACACTTTCTCCTCAGCTATGTGGGCGTCTGCTCATACTGGGGAGAAAGGTCGCGATGTCATTGCCCATTGGAAACTTGCCTTCGCGGTCTTGGGCGTGCCTTTTTCTGTGAAAATCGATAATGGCCCGGCCTATGTCTCACAGAAGACACAGCAGTTTTTACACCTATGGGGTGTAAATCATACTTTGGGTATTCCGCATTCTCCTACTGGCCAAGCCATTGTTGAACGCGCTCATGGCACTTTGAAGCGTGTTTTAGATAAACAAAAAGGGGGAATGCATGGAGAAACCCCACAGAGTCGACTAGAAAAAGCATTATATACAATTAATCATCTTACAGTGCCACCAAATTCAAATAATCCTGTTATTCTGAATCATTTTCTTTCGTTGCAGTCTTCAGGCGAGACGCACCTGCCTCGAGCGAAAGTCTGGGTACGGGACCTACTCACTAAGAAGTGGGAAGGCCCGTGTGAGCTTATTGCTTGGGGTCGTGGGTATGCCTGCGTTTCCACAGATACTGGGGTACGATGGCTACCTGCAAGATGCGTTCGCCCTGACCTGCGGCACCAGAAGCAGAACAGGCAACCTCCAAGGCAACCTTCAAATGACGGCCAGAATGCAGATCATTCGATTGATGATCCTCCTGATGACGACCAAGACATCGACCATCAGCCCGGTCCTTCTACAAGCAGAGACTGAACTTAAAGTTTCTTATGTTATGGAGTCAGAATGTAGAGCCCTTAAGGCTATTTAGAATTAATGACTGGACGTATAACTGGGTTTGCTATATGTGTATCTCTTATGGCATTGCTGGAGAATCTCTCTGCCTACTTTAAATTAGTCTTAAACAAAAAGGGGGAATTGTGGATACAAAAAGGCTAGAAGCAGAAATTTTCCAGCTACTGCAGCGTCCTGTGAAAGTTCTTTCCCATGCAGGCTAGCTGAGAAACAGTTTGAGGTTTTTGTAAACTAAGACTTTATCTTGCACCTGTAGCTTGTTATGCAGTCTTGTTTATGGCACACTGGGAAAGTTGTTTTGAAATGGGTGTTGTAGCATTTAGCCAATCACTCTGGGAGGTGGATGGTCAAGCGACCAATTGCCTTGGCCATCCTTGTGAACCATATTATATATATATACGGATTTGTAATTAATAAACGGCTGCTGCTGCTGATGCTGATGCTGCTGATACTGCTGCTGCTGCTCCTGCTGTTGGCGTTGGCTCTTTCTCCTGCACCTGAATTCTGTGTCGTTCTTCTCTCCGTCCCCGAGACAGCAGCGACAGTTAGGAAGAGCTTTCTGTACAGGAAAGGCTTGGATGATACCCTCTGTGGGCTCACTACCACCTTGATCTACCCGCACAGCACTTTGAGGCACTATAATAACCCACTCGGGTCCCTTTTCATCTTCAGGCATCCCAACTTTCTCTATTAAATCCCAGTCCCCAACCTCCAGAGCCCGCCTCTTGACCGATTCCCAAAACCGCTTTGAATTTTTTGGACGCACAGTCACACTACATTCGGGAAGCATCCAAGGACGGTTGTAGGCCAGCTGCGTTACTGGTGTCCGATGTCTGACCACCGCCACAGTTTCCCGCAGTGTAGTAAGCGAGTCCGCAGTAACACTGCTTGCCTCGTCGGGCCTCACGGATGAGGAAGGCTGGCA
Organism: Tauraco erythrolophus; assembly: GCF_009769465.1. NCBI lineage: Eukaryota > Metazoa > Chordata > Aves > Musophagiformes > Musophagidae > Tauraco > Tauraco erythrolophus. The sequence goes on from NC_141497.1 coordinate 12,849,590, forward strand.
GGGCACAGGCGCCGGGCCAGGGGGCGGTGTAGCGGCGGAGGCTGTGGACGGTTGCGGAGCTCTGCACGGCAATGCAGCTTGGGGCGCTGCGGCTTGCGGCGGCATCACTGTCCGTGCAGGCGCCGCCGCCGGGGCTGCCGGCTCCGCACTCGGTGCCACTTCCGGGGCCGCCGGCGGGGGGGCTGCCGGCGCCGCCCTCGGTGCCTGTCGCACCGCCTCCGTCAGCACCACTAGTTGCTGTAGTATTTCCCGCAAAAGCGCCGTACGCTGGTGTGCCGAGAAATCCGCCACCGGCGTCCGCGCCGTTTGCGCCGGGAAATGCGCGGATGCTGGCGCGGGACACAAAGGCGCCGGAGCCGACGCCGCCGTGATACCTCCTGCCCCTCCCGGTTGCGGTAGAACCCCGGCTGCCGTGCCTGGCTGCGGCAATGGCGGAGCCGTAGGAAGGACAGATCCCGCTGCAGTCACTGAAGCAGCCGGCTGTACGGGCGGCCGTAGCGCGGAGGAGGACGGGGGGGCCGCTGGGGCGGAGGGTGGGGGACGCTCCAACGCTTTGCTTTGACCGGTTAGTTTTGCTAACTGTTCCACTGGGGAGGGGTACTCAGGTGGAACATAATCCCGCGGGGAGGGGTAGGACCTCCGCGCAGACCCCGCGAGTCTCTCAGTCCCCGAGGGCAGTGGAGACGCGGCGGGTACGCTGCCCGTGCCGTCCGGGGTCAGTGTTCCCTCAAATAACTCATCGTCCCCTTCAGAGCCTTCACCCGCAGATTCGTCAGAGCCCAGTAATTCTTTTCCTTCTCTTCCTGCTGTCCACTTCTGCATTATACCGTATAGGGACCACCACGTACGTAGCAGGTCAAGTACGCTCTTATCTCCAAACATGGTCTCATGAAATAACTTATCCCCTAACAGTTCCCAAGCTTCTGGGTTAAGGGCAGTGTTTGGATCAGCTACAAACTCATGTTCTGCTGCCCAATTTAGCAATTCACAGAGCGCTTCATCACTTATGTCAGCTCCCGCGATCGTTATCACGTTTTTGAAGGCAGAAAATATCGTGCTTTCTTTCATGGAGCTTTGCCCCATCTTCTCAGTCTAGAGTTTTGTCCCCAGAGCCTCGGGGGGAGCACGTACCTTCTAAATTCAGTTGTGGTTGTATCACGTCGGGGTCACCAAACGTCACTGCCGTGCCGGGGACAGAGAGAAGAACGACACAGAATTCAGGTGCAGGAGGAAATACCAATGCCAGCAGCAGCAGCCGTTTATTAATTACAAATCCATATATATATATAACATGGTTCACAAGGATGGCCAAGGCAATTGGTCGCTTGACCATCCACCTCCCAGAGTGATTGGCTAAATGCTACAACACCCATTTCAAAACAACTTTCCCAGTGTGCCATAAACAAGACTGCATAACAAGCTACAGGTGCAAGATAAAGTCTTAGTTTATAAAAACCTCAAACTGTTTCTCAGCTAGCCTGCATGGGAAAAAGAACTTTCACAGGATGCTGCAGTAGCTGGAAAATTTCTGCTTCTAGCCTTTTAGTATCCACACATATAATGATAACAATACCCTGATGGAAATGCAGCTCGAACAGGGCTCAAGGCTTTCGCTACAAACCATTGACAAATAGTGGGTGAATTTTTCATACCTTGTGGTAAAACTTTCCAATGAGACCTTTTGGCTGGTTCACCGTTATTCACTGAAGGCACTGTGAATGCAAATTTCTCCATGTCCTGGTTAGCAAGAGGAATAGTAAAAAAACAATCCTTTAAATCCATTACTACAATTTCCCTTTGCGTTGGAATCATAGTTGGTGAGGGCAACCCTGGTTGCAAGGCCCCCATTGTTGCCATCACCTCACTGATCTTTTTTAAATCATGCAACAAATACCATTTTCCCGATTTCTTTTTTTATCACGAACACAGGTGTGTTCCAAGAGCTGTGAGAGGCTTCTATATGTCCTGCTGCCAATTGCTCGTTAACCAGAAGGTGCAGGGCTGTGAGTTTTTCTTGATTGAGGGGCCACTGGTCCACCCAAACAGGCTTTTCTGTTAACCATGTTAATGCCAGTGTGGGCTGTGTCACGCCCTGCAGCACAGTGACCCCTACTAAAAATCCATTGTAATTTTCACCCCCCATTGTCCAAGACAGCCCCTCCCCCACAAATTTAAGGGTGCTGCCATCACATATGGTCTAATAGTGGCCTTCTGTCCGTCAGGGTTACTAATAAGGACAGGCTTGGCGGCCATAAAACTGTTAGCAACCCCCCCAAGACCCATTACTCCCGCGCTATTTGACACTAAAGGCCAGGTATAAGGTCAGTCACGCTGTGCGATGATAGTAACAGCTCCTGTGTCCAACAAACCCGTTAGTTTTGTCTGCGATGGGGTTGCATGATCCATTGTAAGTGTGCACGTCATTTGTGGTCTCTTGTCGGTGACAGTCTGGGACCAAAAAACAGATGGTTTCCCCGTAGATCCAAATCCGTTGTTGCCGCGAACAGGCTCCTCTGTTCTAGGAACACAACTCACAAAAGGCACAAGTTGAGCCATTCGAGTTCCTTTAGTAATGGTTACTGGTGGTGTTGCAGTAGATACCATGGCACAGATCTGTCCTGTATAATCAGCATCAATCAGTCCTACATGCACTATCAACCCTTGCAAAGTGCCACTTGATCGTCCTATTAATAGAGCACTAAGTCCTTTACCGATTGGTCCCCATGCATCCGAAGTCACTTTGTGAATTTGACATTTATTGTTACTGTGTCGGCGACGGATACATCCATCCCAGCAGCTCTGACTGTCTTCCCTGATAATTTGTCGCATAAGTTTGTGGATTGGTCTGCAGATGTTGCATTGCTCCTGCAAAGGGGTTGCCAGGACTGTAGGGCATTTGTGTCTGCGCGCGCCCCCTTGCGCTCTTTTTGACGTTTCCCTGAATTGGCTGACCATTAGTATAAAATTTTGATCAACATTGTTTAGCAAAATGACCTATTTTCCCACATTTATGGCAAGTAACTGGTACTGAGCCATTAGCTTTTCTGGCATTTATTGTCAGCTTTTGGCCTTTCGGTTCTGGGCACTCTGATTTTATATGTCCCAGGTTTCTACATCTGTAACACTTCTGCTCCTTAACACGCAAGGCAGCTAGGGCGGTGGCCAGTGCAGCCATTTTATGCTCTACAGACCCGACTTTAGCACACGCAGTAACCATTTCCTCTAAGGAGGGGTCCCCCAGTAATGTCTCAATAACTCTCTGACAATCAGGGTTGGCATTTTCTTTCGCCAACTGTTTTGTTAACAGGGCTCGCAAATTGCTGTCAAATACCTGTTTTTCTATAGCCCCTTGCAACTTTTCCACAAATTGTAAGAAAGGTTCCCTGACCCCTTGTTTAATTGTTGAATACCTTGCCTTAGGCTCCGCCATTTCTGCCGTGCGCATTAAAGCTTGCATCCCTATTTGCTTAATTTGCGCAAGAATTTGGGGATGCCACTGTGCTTGAATTGCCGGATTACTAAATACCTGACCCGTTCCCATCAACACATCAGTACCTACACCGTGACGAGGGTCTCCTGGGGGCAATTGCGTATTTTGCAATGCCTGATGATCAGCCAGTTGTCTCCAAACATTCATAAAAACCAAGTGCTGTACCAGCTGAAACATAATTTGAGCCAAATGTTGAAAATCATAGGGCACCAATACCTCTAAGTTACATAGAGGTAACAATCGTAACAATTGTGTTACTGTTGAGGAATTCGGTTCATACTGGGCTACTGCCTTCTGCATATCCTGTATAACTTTCCATGACCATCCCACATGTTGATTGGGCTGATTAGAGCCCGGGAGGGCTAGCTCCACAGGGAATGCACTAGGCCCTCCCCCCACTTCCATCACAGACGGATCCTTATTGACCGGTGCCCCCAGTGTTTCAGCCAAGTCCCAGTCTCCAACCTCCATTGCTTTTTTCCTAACCGCATCCCAAAAACGTACTGCATTACGTGGCTGAACCATCACTGTAGCAGGCGGCAACACCCATGACCGGGGTAAGGGAGGCCAATACAGTAGACCCCCCTGTTTTCCCACCCCCTTTGCAGAAATAGTGGGCTGTCGGGGAAGTCTTCTGGCTGCTGTACGGGTTGAATAGAAAGCACCTGTGTTTCATTACAACAGGTGCTGTGAGTCACGTTGGTCAGCCAGAAACCACGTGACCCATGGGTGGTTAAAGGTGGGGCACTCCCTCCTGGGAGAGGGGTGTTTCCCTCCAGGATGTTGGAGAGGTAGGAGCCCTTAGGGAGCAGTGCTCTGAGGCTATCTGGTGGAAGAGTCTTCTGACTGAGATACATTGTGATTGGAATAGCCTTCTGATTGTGATATACGAGGTGATCGCAATGACCCTTGGGTTGTGGCTCGTTGCGAGAAAAGGTATCTTCAGTGTGTGACAGTTCGCGACAGTGGACATCTCAGCAAAATCTCTCGTAGGATCATCCTCCCCGTCACTCTCCGGTAAAGGGGGATATAACTGATCCTGTATTTGTTCATCCTCTGTCTCCTTAATATCAGAGGAATTCAATGGAGAAGAAGGGAGAGAGCATGTTTCGATATTAGGTTTTGCGTAATTTTCTTTCGCCTCTTGCAGCTGCTGCCAAGGCAACTTGTAGGGAGTAAATTTTTCCACCGCTTTTAGCTGTTCTGCAGGCGATTCATACGTTCCTGAGGATTTTTCCGCCGCCTTTAGCTGTTCTGTGGGGGATACGTACGTTCCCAGGGAGTCCGGCTCCACTAAACAAGCGGGTTTCAGCACTTTTTTTCTTGGCTTAGGCACAGGCAGTAACCTCCCAGCTGAGCTGTCATTCACTTCAGAAGTCTCTCCCACAACCTCACTTACTGCAGAAGAGGTTATCAGAACAGAGTCCGTCTTATCCTCTGCTTTATCACGCTCGGACTTTAAGCCTTTCAAAGCCTCTAAAAATGATCGCCAGGTTGTCAATAAGTCTGCAGCTTCTTTTGCCCCACTGGAAGCAGCATTGAATAGTTTCTCCCTTAGGGCTTGCCAAACAGACACACTGAATGCTGTGGCAGAGATCGCTTCAAGCCCTTGTTGCTGCACCCACAACAACATTTTTTGGAGGTTATTATTAGTCACTTTCAGTCCTTTTTTTTTTCAATATTAGTGTCCACAAAGAATGGATGGCTTCCTCCTCCTTTGTGAGGCAATTCCCCATTGTCCCATTCCCAGTGGCTCACCTTTTCAGGTGTCAAAGTCTAAGTCGATCCGGATCAATTCGCAGCTTCCCCGCCGCTCTCAAGCTACGCTGGGCTCCGTCTCCACCGCACTTCGCCCTGCAGTCAAAAAGTTCGTGTCCTGGCGAATCATGTCAGGGTCACCAGATGTTGCTGTATGTCACTGTTGAGACGGACACGACATACACAGGTTCAAGTAGTATTCATTTATTATATAATTAATTCCATCTCCCTCTTGCAGGTTCCAGCACACTTTTATACTAATTCTAACAGTGCACGCAACATAAGGAATCAGGTGATTGGTTAACTACAGCTGTTCACGCGCCTTAGCCTAATGCATGATGTTGTGGGTTAGGCGGCTCCAGCAACTGTGCTTCCGTACCAATCACTTCAGAAGCAGTTCGGACTCCTTCATATGCTGCCAGTATCTCTTTTTCAGTTGGAGTATAGCGGGCTTCGGATCCTTTGTATCCTTGACTCCAAAACCCAAGAGGTCGACCGCACGTCTCCCCTGGCGCTTTTTGCCACAGGCTCCAGGTAGGACCATTCTCCCCGGCTGCAGTGTAGAGCACGTTTTTGACATCTTGTCCTGTCCGGACTGGTCCCATGGCTACTGCATGAACTATTTCTTGTTTAATTTGTTCAAAGGCTTGTTTTTGCTCTGGGCCCCATTCAAAATTGTTCTTCTTTCAAGTTACTTGATAGAGGGGTTTTACAATCTGGCTGTAATCTGGAATATGCATTCGCCAGAAACCCACAATGCCTAAGAAAGTTTGTGCTTCCTTTTTGTTGGTTGGTGGGGACATAGCTGCTATTTTATTAATCACGTCCATTGGAATCTGACGACGCCCATCTTGCCATTTTATTCCCAAAAACTGAATCTCCTGGGCAGGTCCCTTGACCTTACTCTGTTTTATGGCAAAGCCTGCTTTCAGAAGGATTTGGATTATCTTTTCACCTTTCTCAAAAACTTCTTCTGCTGTGTTGCCCCATACAATGATGTCATCAATGTATTGCAAATGTTCTGGGGCTTCACCCTGTTCCAGTGTGGTCTGGATCAGTCCATGGCAAACTAGTGGGGCTGTGTTTCCACCCCTGGGGCAGTCGATTCCAGGTATACTGGATGCCCCTCCAAGTGAAAGCAAACTGTGGCCTGCATTCCGGTGCCAAAGGAAGTGAGAAAAAACACATTAGCGATATCAATTGTGGCGTACCACTTGGCTGCCTTTGACTCCAGTTCATACTGAAGTTCCAGCATATCTGGCACGGCAGCACTCAATGGTGGTGTAACTTCATTCAAGCCACGATAGTCTACTGTCAGCCTCCACTCGCCATTGGACTTACGTACAGGCCATGTGGGGCTGTTAAAAGGTGAGCGGGTCTTCGTCATGACTCCTTGACTCTCCAGTTGACGAATCAACTTATGGATAGGAATTAGAGAGTCTCGGTTTGTACGATATTGCCGTCGGTGCACTGTTGTAGTAGCAATTGGCACCTGTTGTTCTTCGACCCTCAGTAACCCCACAGCAGAAGGGTCCATTGAGAGACCAGGCAAAGTAGACAACTGCCTGCCTTCTTCTGTCTCTATGGCAGCTATGCCAAAAGCCCACCGATATCCTTTTGGGTCTTTGAAATACCCTCTCTTAAGATAATCTATGCCAAGGATGCACGGTGCTTCTGGGCCAGTTACAATAGGGTGTTTTTGCCACTGCTCTCCAGTTAGGCTCACTTCAGCCTCTAACACAGTCAGTTGTTGAGACCCCCCTGTCACTCCAGAAATACAGATGGATTCTGCCCCTCTAAAGTTCGACGGTATCAAGGTGCATTGGGCACCAGTATCCACTAGAGCCTTATACTTTTTGGGGTATGATGTGCCAGGCCACCGAATCCACACAGTCCAGTAAACTCGATTATCCCTTTCCTCCACCTGGCTGGAGGCAGGGCCCCTCTAATGCCTGTTATCATATTCATCAGAGGAATCAGCAGGATTAGAGTCAGGGTGGCTAGGAGGATCAGCCCTCCCATTTTGACTAGTGGACTGCTCACTGTAGACTGGGGCAACAGCTGTCCTAGAGGAATTGGAGAATATTCTATTTCTGTTGGTTCTTCCTCCCAACTGGCGTACCCTTGCCTCTAAAGTGGAGGTGGGTTTTCCATCCCACCTTCTCATGTCTTCTCCATGATCACGGAGGTAGAACCACAGCTCACCCCGTGATCTGTACCGTCTGTTTCGAGGAGGGTAACGCCTGGTTCTAACAGCTGAAATTCTAGAACGTTCAGGTGGCGGGAAATCTACTTTTTCTCTTAATTCTCGGACCTCCTCAGACAGCTTTTCCACAGCCGCAACACAGGTTCGTATAGAAGTATTATCATCATATCGTCGGAGGTAGGTGACCAGATTACCTACGGATAGTGGTGTATCATCGTCTCCGAAGTCCATTATTGCCAATGAGGTGGAATATGCTGGAGGCGCACTTTGTAGAATCTTTTACCACATTGGTCGTGTGCACCGGACGTCATCTGGATCTTCAAATCTTGGTCCACTTCTTGAGTCAAGATAAATCAACTCTCGCATGGCTAGTTCTCTCAGATACTGAATAGCTTTTCTCTGTTGGTCCACTTGCTTACATTACATGGCACCTCGTCCTTGTAGGGATACCTTTCCTTTATAGCTGCCAGGAGCCGTCTCCAGAGGCTGCGAACTTGTGTCTGTCTTCCAATTGCTTTATCAATGCCTCCATCCATAGGCAAGGGCTCCTAGCTGCCTGGCTTCGTTACCATCTAACTCCAGACTATTGGCTCCCATGTCCCAGCATCTGAGCAAACAAGTGACAATGGGCTCACCTCTAAGACGGCCATAATCTTTTCGAATATCTCGCAGCTTGCTCATTTTTAGCGATCGGGTGGTTATCGTCTCATCTATGATGTCACTTCTTCTCCATTGAGATTTTCTCTGGGGTGAAACAGAACGCTCCTGCTTCATTTCTCGTGATGGCCCTGGTTGCTCTTCATCATCATCATCCTCTCCTCTGCGTTCTGACTTTCGCACACATTTCCTCGGTTGCTCTTCCTCCAATCGTGATGGCCCTGGTTGCTCTTCCTCCAATCGTTGTGATGGCCCTGATTGCTCTTCTTCATCTTCTAACTTTTGTATACATTTTCTTTTCCTTACGGGGGCAACTGATACCGTTGTAGTCTGAGTAGCTATAGTGCTTGTCACGGGAGTCGAGATGGCAAGCACAATAACCCGAGAAATAAATTGATATACACCCCTAAATGGCCGATTAACTTTGAATATATAAATAATCAAACATATATTCAGGAGACCTTGCAGGACAATCAAACCTGTTAAATTATTCCAATGATGTTCAGCAATATCAAAATCAACGTAAGCTTTTGTAAATGAAAAGTCACCGGTATAATTGGTGATGATATCCGCCAGGTGACGCTCAAAATTAATAAACGAGCTCCACATCACCATCCCCCTCTGCACCGCCAAATACAAAGACTGAGCCAGTCCCAGCACCGATGATCTTATCAGAGTTACACCGTACAGTATAGCAAAACCCTTAATTACCGATAACATACTTTTCATGCTAGTCCAACACCCAGAGCCAGAAAACCACATAAACATTCCGCCTAACATCACATAGGGTAAATAAGGCAATAAATTATAAATGTCCGGTAACATGTATGCAAGCATAACAAACAGCATTCCAGCCAGCAACATCGTTATCTCAACCCCTTCAGGCCCCACGTTGGGCGCCAATTAGGACTGTTGTGGGTTAGGCGGCTCCAGCAACTGCACCCCCCCCACACACAGACACACAGCCGGTCACTCACCCTCCCCCACCCCCAGGAATGAGGGAGAGAATTAAAGGATAAATGGGAAACCCGTGGGTTGAGATAAGAACAATTTAATACAGATAAGTAATACACAGTGTAGATGCTCACCACCCCCTCGTATGCGAAGCCTGTCTCGTCCCGAAGCTGCAATCCCGGATGAACGTGAGGCCCCGAAATAGAGAGGGGCAGAGAGAGATAGTACTCCAAGAGTGGGAGTATTGGAAGAAAGAGGGAAAAAAAAGGCAATAGAGTAAAAGCGGCAAAAGAGCCAAAGCGCAAAAGCCCTTCTTTCCGGCTGACCCTCAGTTTTATACTGGGCATGACGCTGCATGATATGGAATACTAATTGGCCAGTTTGGCCCTCAATCTTCAGTTCCACCACAAATCACAAGGGGAATCATGTCCCCCTTGTCCCAGCTATGCTCCCCCCTTATCCCGCCGTGTTTCTGCACTCCGGCACACTGAAAAGTCCTTGAAGTCTCAAACATCAACTTGCTATCAGCATTCTTCTCAGAGTGAGCCTCTGAGTAAAACCAAAACACGGAGCTCTTCTAGCTGTTAAAAAGAAGAGCTAACAGTGTCCCAGCTAAAACTAGGACACATGATTGGTGATCACGCGCTCTATATAATCCAAGCCAAATTCATTACATCAGACAATTAGTGCAAAAACACAGTCCAGTTTCTTATCTTACAGTTCCTCCTTATCTTACAGTTCCCTGGCTCTCCCAGCACCTGCAAGTTGTTTTCCATTTCTTCTGTTCAGGGATTTTTCAGATCTGCAGGGGTACACAGCAATCTCTCCAAGGTCAGTTTCTTCGTCTTCTGTCCTGGGATCTGCAGACCAGCCGTAGTTCCCACAAGAGACAAACCTAACATAGGCTCCGATTCCCTTCAGATGACAAATTCAGTTATTATTACTACTGAAGACAGTCACCTGTCCAATAGGTTAGGAAGCAGTTCTTCAATTTTCTCTTTCACTTGTACTTCTGATGAACATTTTTTAAAGGAATCTTCATCACTAAAAGACTGAAAAAACACATTAGTCCTTTCAATGTTATATTCACTTCAAAGTTCTGAAGAGGAAAAAAGGTATCACAACTAAGCGTGTAGAATTAACTCCAAGGTATCTTTGACACTCAGAGCCCAAGTGAATTTCAGGAGAAGTATACATTAGAGTTGTGCTAGAGAATACATACAAAACCACATCATTTTGGTTAGTCCAGCAAAGCTGTATAAAACTAAAAGCAATTTTTTGGCCCTTTGTGAAGTACTTCAGAACAAGACTGGTACCTGAGGAGGGCCTGATGGAGTCATGGGGGAGATATCTTCTCTGTAGCTGAGTTTTTGGATATGCTGAGCTATAGAAATGCCCGGTTCCTTCTCCAACACAGTAGACGGGAGCGCTTGGAGATCATGCACGTTCCTCACACTCAACGTTTCAAGACGTTTGGCAGTTTTGTAGCCAATGCCTAAATAAAACGTATTAAAAATACACAGAGCAGTGAAAGGAGGTACATATGTAGATATAAAAACACCCCCAGCACAGTGTCAGTGTGGAATAATTAGGAAAAGTACTTTCTCAGAGTATTGTACCAGGCTCCAATAGACTGTTTTAAAAACTGTAAGTAGGTTTCCAGTCAGCAAGTTTAAAAAAGTTTGTGTTTAAAACCCAGTATCACCCACAATGTTCGGGCTTCAACGAAAATCAACTGAGATGTTAGTATTTTTGAAGGTATCTTGTGAAGTGCTGCAACACATTTATGTCTCGACCAAAAATTAAGAAAAACCAAAGTCCTCTCATTCCTTCTGCTAAGCAAAACTCAAGGAAAAAAAAAAAAGCAAGCACCCTGAAAACACGCCTGCATGCCCCTGCTTGCGAGACCTGGACTTGAAAATTATTTCAGCTCTGATTTTTCCAGTATTTTTTCTTATCTTAAGAGTTGTCAATATGCTCTCCATCTACACTCACAGCACCACACTTACCAGGCACTTTTTGGATGTGATCAAGGCTGCGCATTAGATCTTGACAGCTTTCAGGCAGAAGAAGTGTTTGCTGATTTGGTTTAAAGGTCCCAGATACTAGTTTAGACAATAATTTGTTCCAGGCCACTCCTGCACAGCCTGTGAGGCCCAGTCTCACGTGGATGGCTTCCCTGAACTCTGGCGATCTGAGATACAATAACTAGTCTTACATGCATTGTATCATGCAAATTGATTGCTGCAAAGAAAAAGAGAGCCGTGTTTGGTATGTAAACAGTCACCTAATTAGCTCATCCTCTAGATTCGGGTATTTTTTACGTTGCATTAAAGCAGGACAAGAAAGTACAGCCTCACGGGTCAAGTGGTATTGCCATGGCTTCTGTATCCAAGTTTAACTTCACTCCTATCTCCCCAAAACCCTGGTAAAAGGGGGACTGCTACTGTCCAAAGCCAGGGGCATGCTGTCCAGGAAGCATAATGTTTAGAGAGTATTTTAAATATAAAATACAATACATGAAGAGACGTCAAAAAAAAAAAGCATTAAATATCACAGATTCGTGTGCTAATGTAACCAAAGTAGAGATTTACAGATCTTTAATTTAGAGGGCTGCCTTACAGCTAAACCTTTATTACTCACTTGCAAGTGCCAAATGAGGAGAAATGCCTGAAAAGTCCTTTTTACCTCATGAAACCATATTTAAAGCCATCGCAAGGGCTCAAAGTCCAGGAAAAAAACAACTGCTTTGCTTCCTTGTGCCTGAAATGAGTGTCACGAAATAGCTGTTGCATTCACGTTTGACGATGTACAAAACTCAGTTACCTACTTCAGTCTCAGTAAGTCTGTTCCTGACCTAATGGCTATAGCAAAAATCTACTGGGTTTTGGAGTTTATTTGTTAAAAAAATTATTCAAATTTGCCAACAACATTCAAGCTGAATCAAAAATTCTACATCTTACTACAGTAAAACTACTTTAGAGAAAAAAAAAAGGACAATGAAAATCATAGAATCATGGAATGGTTTGGGTTGGAAGGGACCTTCAGGATCATCTAGTTCCAACCCACCTTCCCCTAGAGCAGGTTGTCCCAAATCTGATCTGGGATCTCTTCTCCCAAATCATTGTATGTGCTTATCTACCCCAAAGATTTATTTTTTTATACAATCCAGTTGGAACGCGGATTAACATTTGCCACACGTACTCTCAAATACAGAAACCAAGTATCGACCAGCACAAGTTTCCAACTGTTCCTCTCTGGACAATATTAAAAGCAGACAGATACTTTGTACTGAACTTCACAAATATTTACCGTATTTTTCAATATGAGGAACGTTTAACTCACCTTGGTTGTTGCACACATGGCCAGACACACAGACTCTGGAACATCCACTTTGCTGTAGCTGGTTCAGTCTTTTCTCTACAATCTCAGTGATATCCACGAAGTTTTCATCAAACCCAAGTCTTTCCACCAGTGGACAAAATTCCCCCAACAACTCTAGGAGGAAAAGATACCCAAGGATAATATGCGCACAACTAATAACGTGAGGTTTTCATGTCTGCATCAATCCACAGCTGATTTCCCATGGATTCAGCTGTGTTCTCTTTCAGATAAAATAATAAGGCACTGATTTTAGCAAAGGTGAAGAGGAGGAATATTTCCTCATCCCACAACTACCTGTCATCTGCTTTTCTTCTTCCCAAATCTCTTCTTTCTTGCCTCATTTATTTTTGAAATTACAGTTCTTAACCTCTGCAGTACTTTCTCCTAAGGAAAACTGTTTCCCAGTTAGGTGAGCTTTCACTTTTAAGTCATTACTACTGCTGTGAACACTGCTAACGATAAAAGCAGTAATCAATGACAATGCTGACATATCATTTAATTAAGTGATACTGGTGAAGTTCACCCACACTTCAGCATTCTGTCCTCCGTTGCTTCACATTCGGAAATATATTACTGCAGTCAGTATTTAAATAAGAAAAATCATTCCTAAAGAACTACATGGGCATAATCCTACCACAGCACACGGATCTCGTGTAACCTCAGCGCGATATATTTATAGTGCCTGACCCAGATTGCAACCAAGTCTTTATTTTACAAAAATATTGACATTGTACAACTGTAAGTAGTATCACCACGGTATGAGGCTCATTCTAATAACTTTTAGAGCAGGAAAACGTCATATGCTTTTGCACACGTGTGCACATCCACAGAGTTTAAGGTGTCCTCTTCTGAAAAGCTGTTGATTTCGTACCTGTAACCTTGTACGACATTTCCCTGTATGGAGTTAGATCTTCTCCATTAACCACTATCAGTTGAGGACATTTCTCTTCAGCATCCTTGACAGACATCAGTTTCTTTACTCCAAGTTTTCTGGCTTCATAGTTACAGGTAACCACGATGGATTTCTGTTGCACACCTAAAAAATAAAGGTTAAATGTTTGTGGGGTTTTTTTTAAAGTTTAGGTTTCTTGGTACTTCACAGAACTTTCATGCCACTGCGAAGCAAATGCTTTGATCAGAATGCAACATCCTAGAACAAAGCCAATGAACCAACACAACAGTCTTATTTTACAAGACTGAGGGAAGGACAGATCTCTTGATTTAGATTACTGGACAGCAAGAACATTTTAAAACCTCATAGGTATTTTTTCCCATTGGAATATCGCTCTTAGTTTGGGGCCTTTTAAGGCAACCTCACCTGTCAAAGCACTCTTGATGCAATAGTCATTTTATGATGGACTTTCTCAACTGATCGTAGATGCTACTGATTACCTCACGTTCATCCTTAACTTCTGGCTGGAATAACACATACTTTAAGCATGACTGTGTCAAAAGGCTCAGGCTCATCTGTGGAACTCAGCCCTCTCTGTGCCCACGTACATTACAAACCAGTTTCAATCCCCAGAACTGCTCAAACATGTCGGCAAGTGCCTGTACTTTCACTCAAGAGGATTTATTACTCTTGTAGTCGCACAGCTACACAGAGTCTACACTGCACCTTACTCGCTCCGGATGTGGTTACAGCTCCGGTGTGACTGCCTGTATTTCACCATGCCAGCGTGTCCTCAATTTATTCATGTCCTTAGTTTCTTCTGCCTGAATACACATAATCCCCAAATTAACTCGTACCTAAAGGCTTGTCTCTTAATTCAGGATCACGGATCATTTCTACTTGTGCATAGAAGCAGTCCAAGTCAACGTGCACGATCACTCTGCACGCTGCGCTTCTTGCTGACACCGACTTGCTGGGGCCCGCTGCGAGGAAAGGAAACCAACGGATTAGAAATTACGAGCCGTCTCGTGTGACATCACCACCTTTTTAAAAATTAATCCAGCCTAATAAACAGATATTACAAGGAGAAGATAAAATTTACAAGTTGTATACTAATTCTAGCGCTGCATTAATTCTAGGATTACTTAGGAGCGTAAGTAACTGCAACTCAGCTTATTACCAAACACTCCTGTTTTTGGAGGGTCAGTGGTGTTTGTTTTTCACTGAACCATTTTAGAACATCACTTTATCGATACAACATCCTTCCACAGTGGAACACCGAAACTCCTTTTTAATATATTTCGGTAAAATGACCTGTCTTTAACTCCACTAAAACAGCTCTATCAAATATCCACCTTTCCCAGGGGTGGCCGAGGAAGATGGCAAATCCCCAGCCAACAAACAGCAAACCCTGCTATGAAAAGAAGCCTGCCAAGTTAAAAAAAAAGAAAATTTAAAAACAAAAAGCTGTTATTTCTCTAAGCTGAAAATAACCCCAATTGGTTGATATAGTCCTAATGAAACCCTGGTTTATTGCTGTACGCTGTTAGGGGGGGCTGCTTTTAATGTCTACTGAGGTCTCCGGTAGGTGGAGAAGCAAAGCAGGATCACGGAAACCATTAAAAACTAAAAAGGCGGCGTTATGGCTGCCGAGGAGAGCCTCTCCCCTCCTGACGGCTCCCACACAGAGCTCGCATGTTTTCCCGGGACACCGGGAACACGGGTCGGGCTCGGCCCCCCCTCGCAGCTCCAGCCTTTCCATCGGGGCCGGGCAGCCTCGCCGTGTGCCGGAGCCGCGGAGCCCCTCCCCGGGGCAGAACACGGCGTTCTGCTCCACAGCGGAGCGCTCCCGTCCCAGACTGCGGCCACCCGCCGCGGAGCCGTCCCCGCGAGACGCGGGCTCCGGTCCGCGGCGGCAGCCGCCGCCGCTCCCCTCCGCCATTGCTCCCGCCCCACCGGCGCCCGCGCTCACACGAGGCGGGCAGAGTGCTCCCGCCGCCGGGCTGCGGGCGAAGCCAGTCCTCCTCATCCTCCTCCGTGGGCGGCGGGAAGGGCTCCATACCGCCTCCGGGCTGACTCATCCGTCGCCTCCCAGCCGCTCCCTACAACCGCCGCCGGCGAGGACGGCCGCGCTTCCGCAGCTCCCTTCGCGCTGCGCCCGCCCCACGGAGGAGGCGGCCGCATGGCCGGGCCGGGCCGCGCCGCGCAGGTCCTAACGCCGCGCTGGCGCCTCCGCCGGCCGCCTGCGAGACCGCCGAGCCCGGCCCCGGTGCCCTGCGGGACCCCGCGGGAGGGCAGGCGGCTGGGAGGAGGGCGCGGGGAACCTCCCGAGGGGAGACTCGGGGACGGAGCCCTCGGGTTGTGTCCGACGGGTTGTTCGTGCTGCGAAGTCAGCATCGTGCTGCGAGAAACCCGCCCGAGCTCGGCAGAGCCCGCTGGTCCCGGGAGGGCGGGGATCGCTGAGGGCTGTCGTGGTGGTTGGAGCGTAGAGGACACGAATAAACTGAACGTGGAGTATTCCCGGGAAGTGTTTTGTTCATGGACACTTTGGAGGAGAAAAAGGGTGAACTCAGGTTTATGGCAGAGCAGGTTTGTTGGCGTCCCTGTCCCGATGGGCTCCAGTACCCGCAGCCCGTCCCCAAACCAGCCCCGACAGCCGCCGCGCACCGCTCCCCCTCCAGCTCAGGGACAAGCGGGACGTGACGGCCGGTTTCCTCCTGCCCCAGCACCTGCCGGCGCGGTTCCGCTCTCCGGTTCCTCCAGCCTCCGCCGCCGGAGAGCCCGAGCCCTCCCGGTGCGGCTCCCTCTCGCAGGACGTCCCTCGGGCGCCCGAAGACGCCGGCGATGGCAGTCTGTGCCTCTGCCCGCTCCACCGCCGGTCACCGCCGCGGCCGCTCTGTCCTGCCTACGGCGCTCTCTATGATCGGCGGGGCTGGCCGCGCTGGCCCCTTTAGGCCGCTGACACCGATTCCGGGGCTTGGCCGGACGAGCGCTCTGCCGGCTGCGCGCGCAGCCCGCGCTCCTGGCGCCGAGCAGCGCGCTGCGGCCGCCATCGCCAGGAGGTCCCGGCTCCGGCCGTGCCCGGGAACAATAAAGCTCTTGTTGCGAGCGCCGGGCTCTGCGCCCAGTACATGGAGAAGCAGGGCAGGATGGACTGTCCCGCGCTGCCCCCGGGCTGGAAGAAGGAAGAGGTGATCCGTAAGTCGGGCCTCAGCGCCGGCAAGAGCGATGTCTACTACTTCAGGTACGTGCCGGTGGGGCCGCCCGTTCGTGACAGCCCGCTGCCCCGGCGGGACGGGGCCGGCCCGCACAGGGACCGGCGCCAGCGCTCCTCCATAACTTCCCCCGCTGCCGCTCCGGCCCTGCCACCTGCTTCCCGAGCTCCCCTCCGTCGGGGGCGGCGGGGAGGGTCGGCGCCGGTCCTGCTCCCCTCCCGCCACCCGCCTGTCAGGGGCTGCGGGGAGTGCCGCTCCCTTCCTGCCTGTCACGGGCCGCTGCCGGCCGCCGCCGCCCGCCTGTCAGACGGCCGTCGCGGAGCGGGGGGCGGCCTTCGGCCGCGCTGAGAGCGCCGGTGCCGGGAGAGGAGGGGGCGGACGGACGGCTCTTCCCGGCCAGCGCCCTGAGGCAGTCCAGCCTCGGGCGCGGCGGCGGCGGGGGATCGGTTGGCCGCTGCCTGCGGGGGCCGTGGGCGCGGGACAGTGGCTTCCGCCGGTGGCGTGGAGAGTTCCTCCGGGAGAGGCGGCCGCGGGGCGGACTGGAGGCCAGGTCTACCCGCGGTGGCGTGGGGGGCTCCTCCGGGAGAGGCGGCCGTGGGGCGGGCTGGAGGCCAGGTCTACCCCCGGCGGCCCGGGGGGGCTCCTCGGGGCGGGCGGGAGGCCAGGTCTACCCCCGGTGGCGTGGGGAGGTCCTCGGGGAGAGGCGGCCGCGGGGCGGGCTAGAGGTCAGGTCTACCCGCTCCGTTTCACCGGAGCTCCTCCTGCCGCGTGTGCAGGAGCCCCCGGCAGACAGCCGTGCTCCTCGCTGGGGCGATGGAACGGTGGTCCATGGTTCCCTGCCACCACCGGGCGACTGCCAGCGGTGTGGTGGGGCTTGTAAGGAGTCCCTCAGCCCGGTTTTCCCCTGGGAGAGGAGTGCTGGTGGTGCCGCAGCTGCCCCTTGCCAGCCCGCCTGAGCCTGGCTTTTCAGTAGAGCAGGATCAGAAGAGAAAAACTCCCCCCCCCCCCCCGTGTTTAAACTAAGCCAGAGTTGCCATAATCCGTACACGCAAAACATCCTACTAAAATAGATAGGTCATTGGTGGGGGACATGCGCACCACACTGAATTAATTAGCAAGCTCACCATTAGTAACGACAGTTGAAATTTTACCAAAGTTAAAAGCATGTGAAAAATGGAGAAGTCTCGCCAATGCAAAGTGCTCTCGTCAGTACTGCCCAGGTTATAGTAAAACCAAGAGAAGCAACAGCAACCTAATATTGTTTCACCCTTCCGCTTGCTTTCGGAAACTGAAATGATAGTTCTTTTCTCAAGGCAGAAATCGAATAAATTCTGAAGTCTTGCTCTTAGGCCATGCTTCTGTAAGTCCAGCCTCCTGCACAGCAGAGGAAGCCTACAACAGCTAACCTCTTACCCACAGCACCTCTATTTATAGCTCTATGTGCATCTGATGAACCACACCTGAAACCTCTCCCTAACATTGCTGTTTCTGAGCAGGCCTAGCAGTCTCCTTTTGCTGCAATGAATGGACTCAGTCTTTCTGCTCCCCGGCTGGAAGAGTGAGAAGTTGTACTTGCTCCCTCTCAGCTACCAACTAATGGAAAAGTCACTTTCTATCAGTGTTGAATATGGCATCGTTTGACCCATCCTGTGTTGCTCCTAAAGAAAATGAAACATCTTAACAAAAGATGTGGAGGAGGAATGTTGATTTTTGTTTTTCGTGAGCTTTTTTGAATGAATCCGCTTGCAAACTTTTTTGAGACGAGTTCTGGTTTTGTCTGACTTGCGCTCCCAACCGTGTGCTGATGATTGGGAAGATGATTGTGGCAGATGATTGGGAAGTATCTGGTGTCGCTGTCTATCTCTCTGCATCCGCCTTGCCTTTCTGCAGCGCTGCCTTGCGAAGCCTGTCTGAACGGTTGCGCTCGACTACAATCTGGGTCCTCCTTTTCTGGATGGGTCCTGGTTTTCTGCAGATTGCTAAACTGAACTTTCTGCGTAGGGTTATTCTTGCCAGAATTCAATGCCAGATTTTTCTCAAGCCAGACAGTCACTGCTGGCTATGTTGGAATATCTTTAATGTAGAAAGACCAAGTAACTTCAGCTATTTGCTCAAAAACACTTGAGTTTAGCCACGTTTATCCCATCAGAATGTAGGGGTGTCGGGGTTCTGTGTATTACAGATCCTTAATTAAAGTATAGAAACATGGGAAAAATACAGAAAGTTCTCCTATTTCCAGGTTTTTGCTTTTGCTTTGCAAAGAATGATGTGCAACCTCATTAAGGCACCTTAACTGACTAAAAACCTGAGGTTTATGTTTTTATGATTTCTTAAGACTAGGAAAAAAAAACCAAAAGGGATTGGACAAAGCTTCGGTTACTGTGATGGTCTAAATAATAGTAGTAATTAAGAACAGCTCTTGCAAGATTAATACGTGTCACAATCTACCTCATTTGCATTTTGTACCTTGCTCATTTCGGGACTGCTTTATGATATTTTAATGTGTCACGCTTTAGGGAGATGTGAACCAGTTGCTCAGGTAAAGTAAAACACTTCCAGTAGTTTCTGGTAGGATGTTTTTTTGCCTTATTTATTACTTTATCCTCTTCACAGATATCCATGAGTGATTATCGTAAAAAAGCTCTTAAAAGAAGGGTGTGGTGGAAATACTTCACAAATCTCACACTAGATCAAAACACAGTTTTTTGAGGTTAGCCCTTTCTGCGTAATGATCTGAAATCCTCCAGATTTTGTTGCCTAAAAGCCTGTTAAGGAACTCTTTTAACACAATTTTTGTTGAAGATGTAAGACTCTTAATCTGCTCTTCACTGGCTCTTGAATTCTGTCTTTTTTCATGTGGGAAAGTGGTAGGAATAAATGTTTCAAATTTTAGGACGCCTTCCAGCGTGGTTAGCAGTGATGCAGATCTTCTGCCAAATGACCGCAAAATTGAAACTAAAACCTTACCAGGCAACTCATAGCTTAGTTTGTTGATTCCAGTACAGATTACAGATTTGGAAAAATAAGTAGTCGTTTCTGTCTAGAGAAATAACTCTTCAATTCAGTAACACAACTACATCTGCACAACCAAAGTGAAACAAATAAAAACAGATTTTTATGGCTGCAGGCAGGACTGGCGTAGGAAATTTATCTTTTTTTCTTTTTGGTTCCCTCCCCCTTTTTCGTTCTGTTACAGCTATGAGGCAGATTTCAGCACTGCTATATTTAAACCAAATGAAAATCTGTTTTGATCCAGTAAGTAGAGCACATTCAAAAGAGTTATGTCATTCTAGCTCTGTTAAAAAAAAAATATAAGTAATTAAGAATGTTAATAAATGCTACGTTGTTAAAATCTGTAGTTGAATACAAAGTGGGTTTTGGTTTACATGCCTTAAAGACTTAACATTCCCTAAAATCCTGCATAGTCAGAGTTTGCCATGACCACTTAAAGAGCGATACAATGATTCTTTTGGCAACTGTAGGACAATGACAAAAATGGACGTTACGTTTTAAGTTTCTACATCTTCAGGATAATTCACTTAAAATTAAGCAACTGGGAGTTTACACAAACAGTCAGAAGAAATTAATTTCATGTGCGTCTTGATTTGAGGATAGTAGGTTTGTACAGGTGACGCCGGAGGCCTGGCTTGGCTTTGCAGAAACCCCGTAAAAGGTAACGGAGAAAAAAAATCTTCATTCTTCTGGAGTTGCGTTTGAGGGAGGAGAGGATGAACTATATTTAGTAAGATAAACTTATTTGATGTAGGGAATTGTGATACCGAATGTAGGACAAAATGCAAAACTAGCACGGCATTCTCAGAGTAAATACTTGGTGTAGACTTTAATCTGTACATCAGGTAACTTCCTGGAAGGTTTTACGTGGAATAGGTTGGGTGCGCGGTGCCTGTAGTGAATACAGATGTTCTGGCTCAAGAGCGAGGAATATTCGCAGTGATAATTAGAGTTGAGAAGAGGATTCTGATGGTGCTGAGAAAAAATTCTTTTCAGTCAGTCGGAGATACGGAACAAATTCCAGGAATAGACATGATTTTTTTTCTAGTTTAAAGAAGGTGGGAATTCTCATAGTGACCGTCTTGCCCGGATTATAAAGCCAACGTTCAATTTACAATGAGCCAAAAGGTAAATTTTGCTCCAGAATAAGAAGTCCTCTTTCTGAATGGCTTCTCTGTTCTTACTACAAAGTCCTTTATGATGTCCTCCCCATATCTGCAGAGCGATAATCTGAGAGTATTCCTTCTCTTTTTCCACAGATAGGATATGACATTTAAGGCTGATTTACATCTGATTTTCCTTTTAAATCAAGCTGCTGCACTTGGATGAACCAGAATTCCAATTTGTTGTAACTGTCATTGTAATCAAAATTATCTAAGAAACTCTATGTACGCAAAGAGCATTTTTCAAATGACTCTCCTAGTAGTAACCTATTTGCGTAAGGCCTAATACCATAGTAAATTGGCATCGTGATTTTTTTTTTAAAGGATCGTTTATTCAGTGTACTGTGAGGTAGGGGATGCTGCTGTCCTGTCAAAAACCACTCAGTCGCGCTTCCAAAATCCTGCAAAACTCCAAGTAAAGTGGGAATTTTGAACATGAGTAACTCGCCTTCTCCTTGCTTTACTCCTCCTTTTTGTCCCTAAAAATCCCTTTAGTGTATATAACCCCCCAGAGCGTTTACTTGTGGAAAAATGTTTCTTAAACTCTGGCATGAAATTACTTCTTTTATAGAGGCAGCGAGTTAATATCCTGGTTGGATGCATTTCTTCTTGGTGGGAAAAAAGCAAGGGAGAACTACTCGCCTTTTTTTTTTTCCTAGTGGAAATTAAAAAACACCGAGGAGCTGACACGGCTTTTGGTGGGTTCTAATGGACTGCGGAGTTGAGCTACAAAAGCTTTTCCAGAATAGGTGCCCCTGTGGGGCAAACAGATGTCCCTTTGAAGTTGGTTTGGTGGTTTGACAGTACGATAAATGCCGGGGAGTTTCCAGGGGCAGTAGGAATAGTTTCATTCTGCGCTTTTGGTCCTTTTTTTTTTTTTGGTCCAGCTTTTTCCCTTTCCTGACTTTTTCCTTGTTTCCTCTTTGTTTCCTCTTTCTGCTTGTTAATTTCTTGGTGCTGCTCCTATTAGATCTTTTTTTTTTTCCTCCAGTGCACCCACTTCAGGGGCCAGCCTTCAGTGAGGACCATTTTCACTTGCCATCTTGTTCTTCTCATCTCTTCTGAAAGTCATCATCTTTTTGCCTTCCCTGCTCCTATCTGTACTGCTTTTCTAAACGTAAATGAAAACCAGCACAAGGCCAATGATCCTAGCAAACAAGGTAGCCCAAGTTTTCTCATCTAGGCTTTCTCTGATTATCTTTAGCTTTTAGTTTGAATATTTTGGCAGCCTTTTGCTTTGCCTATTGGAAGGAGAATGTAAAAAAGAAAAGGAGAATGTAAAAAAAAAAAAAACAAAACCAAAAAAAACAAAACAAAAACCCAAACGAGTGTTATTTTGTATTTCCATGGAACTCTGAAAGTTCATGGTAACAATCTCCCCTACTTAAATTTGGGGCAGCATGGGAAGTGCTGTTTGAATCATGCTGGCTAGTAGGGTATGCAAAAGAAATTTATTTTCTTTGTAGGATGAATTCATCCCTGTTCTGAATCATAATAACGATTATTACAAAGTCATAGTGGTAACTCTGGCTTCATTTTGCGAGGGCACAAGGAATCAGTCCTCTGTCCCAGCAAAGGAGCTTGTCAGGTTGTTTAGGGAACAGAAATAGATTCTGATAAAGGAATCCAAAATATTTCCATAAATAGAAGATTAAATAACAATTCAGGGTAATTGTTGTGTCAATTGCTGTTGGTGATTTAGTGTGGTGGTATAAACCGTATGTACTATTGTGTAAAAACCAGTTTTGTTGCAAGCTGAATTAGATGCCAAATGCTGCTGAAGGAATGGGAATGTATTATGTTATGCCATTCATGTAGTGGCTTCTTTGCTGGATCTTTGAATGTCTCGGAGTCTATGTTTGAGTATTGGCAAACAAATCTTTGAGGAAAGATCTCCCCCAACAATTGCAGAGCAGTTTTGAAATCCTGGTGAAGAGATCTGTGACGTTCCCTTGGAGATCAGCTACCCAGGAGGCTTTAGTCAGCAGCTGTTCAATATTTGCTTCCCTTGAACATCAGATCAAACAACTAATTTTATTGTGGGATTTCTGTGGTCTTATTTACCATTACACCGTGAAACGCTTGGATATATTTTCAATTTCTTTACTTTCCTGGGCTTCATTCCCAACCTATGGAGGGGAGTGACTGGTAGAAATACTTTGCTTTGCTCTCCCTCTGTTAGGTAGCCAGATGAAGACGTCTTTAATCTGAATTGTCTTTTTCAAGAGTGTTTAGTGGCTTTGTTCCTCTTCGTTGGTGTGTAGGTCAGACTACAGCCTGCCAGATGAGAAAACAGCAACTATGCAACTGTTGCCCACCTTGGGACAGATGGCATGACTTGATTTCTTCAGACTGACCCTGCGGTGCTGTAGTAGAGGATGTAAACATTAAATTAAGAGAATGAATTACCATTTTAATAGCCAGTTTCTTATAATTTTAGCCACTGTTGCAAAACCGTGAAGCTAGAGCCGCTTTGAAAAGCAAGACATGTAAAACTAGAAGAAAACAGCATGTTTTCCCTGTTATCATCTGCTGTTGGAGCATCTAGCTTGTCATGGTTGAAATTTTCCTCCAAAATCTGTTTGGCGGGGAGGGCCAGCGAGCAAAAACTCAAAATAAAAAAAAAAAAAAAAGGAAGTTGGCCAAAATTTTTTTGAAAGCAACCAAACCCTGCAGTGTCTGCCAACAAGATTATTGTTGTAATAAGCCATGCTACTATTTTGTTTGTAAACTCGCTGTGCATTTTGAAGTGGGGAGGGGGCCAGGTAGACTCTAAATCAAGTAGGTTTTTGCTGTATGATAAAATTATTATTATTTTTTTAAATAAAGTTCCTCGCAGGCTCATTATGTAACATAATCACCTTCAGCCCCCTAAGAACTTGAATTTGTAGAGAATGTGAAATTGCACAAGGGCGTAGCTGGAGGTGAAGGATTGTGTTCTTCGTTTAATCTTGCATAAAGTGATTCGAGCCTTGATAACGTCTCCAAAATAATAGTTTTTAGATGTTTTTGTGCGTTGCTTCTTTTGAGGTGCGCTGGGTTTTGTTAATTGGTCGTGTCGAAAAATGTTGTACGGCGTTTAATTTGACAGGATAAAGTGCTGATAGTGTCAACTATGGTAGTACTAAATATAATATTTCTATTTGGAAAAAAAAAAACAACCCAGAAACTTCTAATCAAAGTCAACACATTTGTTTAAAAGCTCTAGAAAATTAACTGTCTTCAGGTAAGACTAAATATTTGTAACTTTTAGTTAATGCTTGTAAAAATAACAGCCTTACAGCAATCTGTTGTTGAAATTATATTTGGAAATATTCCCGTTTAATCCCACATTTATTTTCATAGAATCATAGAATGGTTAGGGCTGGAAGGGACCTTCAAAGGTCATCTAGTCCAACCCCCCTGCAAGGAACAGGGATATCTCCAACTAGATCAGGTTGCTCAGGGCCTTGTCCAACCTGGCCTTGAACGTCTCCAGGGATGGAGCATCCACCACCTCTCTGGGCAACCTGTTCCAGTGTTCTACCACTCTCATAGTAAAAAATTTTTTCCTAATATCCAACCTGAACCTACCTCCCTCTATTTTAAAACCATTACCCCTTGTCCTATCATAACTGGCCCTCCTGAACAGCCTCTCCCCATCTTTCCTGTAGGCCCCCTTGAGGTACTGGAAGACCGCTATAAGGTCACCCCGGAGCCTTCTCTTCTCCAGGCTGAACAGCCCCAACTCTTTCAGCCTGTCCTCATAGGAAAGGTGCTCCAGCCCTCTTATCATCTTCGTGGCCCTCCTCTGGACCCTCTCCAACTGGTCCATGTCCTTCTTATGTTGGGGACTCCAGAACTGGACGCAGTACTCCAAGTGAGGTCTCACGAGGGCAGAGTAGAGGGGGAGAATCACCTCCCTCGACCTGCTGGCCACGCTCCTCTTGATGCAGCCCAGGACGCGGTTGGCCTTCTGGGCCGCAAGAGCACATTGCCGGCTCATATTGAGCTTCTCGTCCACCAGTACTCCCAAGTCCTTCTCCTCAGGGCTGCTCTCGATCCAATCACCACCCAGTCTGTATTTATGCCTGGGATTGCCACGACCCAGATGTAGGACCTTGCATTTGGCCTGGTTAAACTTCATGAGGTTGGTACGGGCCCACCTCTCCAGCCTGTCAAGGTCCCTCTGGATGGCATCCCTCCCTTCCAGCGTGTCGACGGCACCACACAGCTTGGTGTCATCGGCGAACTTGCTGAGGGTGCACTCCATGTCACTGTCCACGTCACCGACAAAGATGTTGAAGAGGGCCGGGCCCAACACGGACCCCTGAGGGACGCCACTCGTGACCGGTCTCCACTTGGACATTGAGCCGTTGACCACTACTCTCTGAGTGCGGCCATTGAGCCAATTCCTTATCCACCAAGTGGTCCATCCATCAAACCCATGACTCTCTAATTTAGAGAGAAGAATGTCGTGCGGGACAGTGTCAAAAGCTTTGCACAAGTCCAGGTAGATGACATCCATTGGTCGACCCTTGTCCACCGATGCTGTCACCCCATTGTAAAAGGCCACCAAGTTGGTCAGGCACGATCTGCCTTTGGTGAAGCCATGTTGGCTGTCACCAACCACCTCCTTGCTCTCCATGTGCCTTAGCATGGTTCCCAGGAGAATCTGCTCCATGACCTTGCCAGGCACAGAGGTGAGGCTGACCGGTCTGTAGTTGCCCGGGTCCTCCTTGTTCCCCTTTTTAAAAATGGGGGTTATGTTCCCTCTCTTCCAGTCATCGGGGACCTCGCCAGACCGCCACGACTTCTCGAATACAATAGCCAGTGGCTTGGCAACTTCATCCGCCAGTTCCTTCAGGACCCGCGGATGGATCTCATCAGGTCCCATGGACTTGTGCACCTTCAAGTTCCTCAGATGTTCTCGAACCTGGTCTTCAAGTACAGTGGGCGGTGGTTCATCCTCACAGTCCCTGCTAGTTCTTTCCACAGCTTGGGTGGTAAGACAAGAGGCTTTATCAGTGAAGACTGAGGCAAAAAATTCATTGAGTACCTCAGCCTTCTCTATGTCCCGGGTAACCAGAGCACCAGTATCCTTCCGGAGGGGGCCTACATTCTCTTTGGACTTCCTTTTGTCCCCTACATACCTATAGAAGCATTTCTTGTTGCTTTTCATATCCCTTGCCAAATTCAATTCCTTCAGGGCTTTAGCCTTCCTCACTTGATCCCTGGTCACTCTTACAGCTTCTCTGTATTCCTCCCAGGCTATCTGTCTCCACTTCCACCCTCTGTAGGCTAACCTCTTCATTTTCAGTTGGTCCAGGAGCTCCTTGCTCATCCACGCCGGCCTCCTGGTCTTTTTGCCCGACTTGTTCTTCATCGGGATGCACCTCTGCTGAGCTTGGAGGAGGTGCTCCTTGAATGTGGACCAACTTTCCTGGGCCCCTTGTCCCTCCAGGGCCACCTCCCACGGCACTTTGCCCATCAGGTGCTTCAAGAGGCTGAAGTCCGCCTTCTTGAAGTCTAGGGTACAGAGCTTGCTGAATGGTTTCCTTGCTGCCCCATGGATCTTGAACTCCACTGTGTCGTGGTCATTTTGCATTTCTTAATTGTCTCAATGTTGGGTCACACTGCAATTTAGTCAGACCAGAGGCTCGGCTATCTCGCAGCACCCTGAAAGAACACTTTCACTTGTGTCTTGTGGTATGAAAGAAGTCACTGTAATATTAATGGATGTCCAGAACATGTGGGTGAGGGCAAATGTTACTGGTTTCTCCCATATCTGTGTAATGTTTCCTTAAAATAATGTAGTGGTCCATGCTTCTGACTCTTGGAGCAGTTGAAAATTTAGAGTATGTGAACTCGGAGCAATGCATTTTTAAAATCTCCTGCAGCAAGTGTGACTTCGAAGTCTGAGCTTTCTTCAAGGTCCCTTTCAGTTGGACTTCTGAAATATCTCCGGAGTATCATCCAGAGTGCCTTCTCAGAGAGAAGAAAGCTTCACACCTCTCCTTCCACTTTTCTTTTTTACTCAAAACTACATTTGAACTTAAACTTGGTTTTAACACCTTTAGGGGAGAAAAAAAAATAAATGCTGTTTCTTAGTTTCAACCAAGATGTGTAAGTACCAGGCTTTTATATACACATATTGCTTTAAATAGGTCCTATAACCTCACTCCTTTCCATTAGTGCATACTAATTATTTAATAGATGTTCAAATAAAGCCTCTGCAAATAGGCCTTTTATTTGACTTTTACCTCATGGAGCCTTCTCTGCAGGTATGAGAAAGCTTTGCAGCAGGAGCAGGTTAGAGATTGAAGATAATCCGGGAATGATTCAAAATTTAAGGCATTATTTTAGTGGCTTGACAGCCTACACTTTCAGAGTGGAAAATGGAAACAACTAAAGGAGTGGAAGTGAAAAAATCAATATATGTGAAAACTAATTCAGGTGGGGTGGAAATGAAGTTTTGAGTTTATTCAAATCCTTTCAACTTGCATTTTCATCTCCTGCTGAGAGCAGGGAGAGGATGTGACATAGGAAACGATGGGTCTGGATGGCATTAGAAAAAATTGCAGAAGGCTTATTACAGGGTGTCGTGGGTTAGGCCGATCCGGCAACTAAACCCCACGCAGCTCTCCCACTCCAGTAAAATGGAGAGGAGAGAAAAATGTAATAAAAGAGCTGAGGATCGAGACAGGAACAGAGGAGCACCCACCAACCACGGTCCCGGGCAAAAGAGGCTTTTTCCTTAATGCAAAACTATTTATTAACAGCTACCTACAAAGAGAAAAGCAAACAAAAACGGTTACTTAAGAGAATAACAAGAAAACAAGGCCAGGTCTTAAAAACAACACCACTCCCCCCCTTTGCCTCTTCTTCCCGGCTCTACCTTCTCCCCCAGCGGCGCAGGGGGGCAGGGAATGGGGGTGTGCAGGTCAGTTCATTCCATGTTGTTACTGCCGCTTCTCTTAAAGGAAAAGGAGTCCTTACACCATTGTCCCTTGATCCAGTGGATCCCCTACTCACGGCGAAAGCGTGAATCCTACCCGCTGGGGGGCAAATCCTTACCCCATTGGATTTGCCCCTAGTGTGGGCTTTACCAGTCCTGGACCTTTAAGGAGCTGTAGCCACTCACTCTGGCGTGGGTCATCATACAGACTTTAAATGTGCTCCGGCGTGGGTCGTCATATCAACCTGAAATGCGTCTCCATACAGACTTAGATGCGTAAATGCAAAATGCGCCTCGACCTGTGCCCATGATTCACAATAGTCTCAGGCTCAGGCATCTCCTTTAACGAAACACCTCCCCATTGGTGGGGGTCATCCCACGGACTCTAGATACGTACCATACTCAGGCTCTGGCATCTCTCTTCTCGACGTGGGTCCTCCACGGGCTGCGAGTGGGTCTCTGCTTGCTCCACCGAGGACTGTTTGCAAAGGGGCTGCTCGCAAGGGGGACTCAGCCGCGGCACACGTTGTTCCGTTTCATCTTCACTAACCCCTTATCTGTGTGGCCGTTTCTCTTAGATCTCAGTCCTTTCTGGGTGAACTCGGCCCAGTGGGCGCCCCGGCAGTGGGGCTCTCCCCGAGTTCCCCAAGCGCCTCCGCCGCCGCCATCCTCGACAGGGCGGGCACCGGCCCGGCCTGGCCCAGGCCGCTGGCCCAGCCGGGAGTGGAGGCTGTGCCCTGTGCCCCCCTCCCGTCTCCTTGCTCCTGGGCACAGGCACACCTTTCTGGTTCCTTTGTCCGACGTAAATAGGGCAATTCGCAAAGGCACTGATTGGCTCAAGCCCCGAGGGGGACGGGAGTCTGGTGTGATGGGCAGCTTCTGCCACCCGGACCTCCCCCCCCCACTTCAAACCATAACACAGGGCATGGATTTTCTCCAGTATTTTGATATCATATGAACTTGTTGAAACACTGAAACGAAGAACAATTAAGGGTAGGGGCATTTGTGAAAAATGGATTCAATTGAAATGTAGTTTCACAGCAGAATTCACTAGATTTTAAGAGTTCGTGCCAAAATAATGTTTTGAAGTAAGCAGAAGGGATGCTGCTCAGTCTGTTGGACGTCAAGGAACTGCTCTTTTGATTGTGTGTCATTAGATTTCATTGAAGCTGGAGAATGAAAAATACTACAGGTTTTGTAAAATGATTAAGGTATGGGGTGAAGGAGAGACAATAGTAGGTTATAATAAAGCAAGATTTTAGTTGAGCTACTAGTGGAGTTGCATGGACCATGGAACCATGTTCCATGTTCTTGGAACCATCCAAGTCTGTTAACTTGGACGCACAAGTGGTGCGTGCTGTGTGTGCATCATGAATCATAGAATCATAGAATGGTTAGGGTTGGAAGGGACCTCAAAGATCATCTAGTTCCAACCCCCCCTGCCATGGACAGGGACACCCTCCACTACACCAGGTTGCTCAATGCCCCATCCAACCTGGGCTTGAACACTTCCAGGGATGGGGCAGCCACAGCTTCTCTGGGCAACCTGGTCCAGTGCCTCATCACCCTCTGAGTGAAAAATTTCTTCCTTTAATCAAAATCTGCCCTCTTTCAGTTTAAAACCATTGCCCCTTGTCCTGTCACTACACGCCCTTGTAAAAAGTCCCTCCCCAGCTTTCCTGTAGGCCCCCTTTAAGTACTGGAAGGCTGCAATAAGATCACCCCGGAGCCTTCTCTTCTCCAGGCTCAACAGCCTCAACTCTCTCAGCCTGTCTTCATAGCAGAGGTGTTCCAGCCCTTGGATCATCTTCATGGCTCGCTCCAGCAGCTCCATGTCCTTCTTGTGCTGGGGACTCCAGAGCTGAACGCAGTATTCCAGGTGGGGTCTCACGAGAGCAGAGCAGAGAGGCAGAATCACCTCCCTCGACCTGCTGGCCACGCTTCTTTTGATACAGCCCAGGATACGGTTGGCTTTCTGGGCTGCCAGTGCACATTGCCGGCTCATGGGAGTGCTGGTGGATGAGAAGTTCAACAAGTCCTTTTCCTCAGGGCTGCTCTCAATCCATTCTCCGCCCAGCCTGTACTTTTGCTTGGGATTGCCACGACCCACATGCAGAACCTTGCACTTGGCCTTGTTGAACTTCATTAGGTTCTTACAGGCCCACCTCTCCAGCCTGTCAAGGACCCTCTGGATGGCATCCCTTCCCTCCAGCGTGTCCACAACACCACACAACTTGGTGTCATCTGCAAACTTGCTGAGGGTGCACTCAATCCCACTGTCCATGTCTCCAACAAAGATGTTAAATAGCACTGGCCCCAGTACTGACTCCTGAGGAACACCACTCGTCACTGGCCTCCACTTGGACATTGAACCGTTGACCACAACTCTTTGAGTGTGACCATCCAGCCAATTCCTTATCCACCGAGTGGTCCATCCATCAAAACCATGTCTTTCCAGTTTAGAGATAAGGATGTTGTGTGGGACAGTGTCAAATGCTTTGGATAAGTCCAGGTAGACGATGTCAGTTGCAAGTTTCATACCTGGGACATCATCAGAATGAGTAAGGATCAGAAAATAATCGGGAGAAATTGCATGACTTCCGAGATAAGAGGATGATTTAGGATGAAAATAATAAGGAATTCAAGACTATGCACTTAAGGACAAAAAAAAACCAACGTCTACTTTTTGTCAGAGAGGGTGGGTGGTTGGTTCACCACTTGGAAGGAAAAGATGCATTGACAACAACATGACAAAAATAGGAATATAGTGGGCTGTAAAGGAGTGACATACTTCTGCAGAGACAGAGAGGTACTGTGGTCACTGAGTGACACAACACATCTGGAAAAGGAATAGGATGAGGAGAATGGATGGTGCAATAAGTGCAATCTAAAAAAAAAAAGTCCAGAATAAGTACTTGACTGAAGTGGCAACCAGAGGTAGGGTGGACAGATTCCTCTTTGCCTGCCTTTTTTGTTCGCTCTTGTCATGGCAGGTCAAGGACGAATAGAGCATGTCTCATCCTTTGCACCAGCGTGGGAAAACACGGAAGCAAAAGCTGTGGGGCAGAATGTCAAACACTTTTTAGTTAAAAAAAAAAAGCTTATTTTCAGTTGCTTCTTTTTGTGTCTTGGATTATTTTTTAATTTGTATATTTTTAATTTTTGATTTTTAATCTCAGCACAAAAATGCAGTTCTTGTTAACACTGAAATTAAGGTGAAACTAAATATTTTCCCAATGGATTGTAGTCTATCCCTGCTAAGAGTTTCACCGTTAATTTAAATGATAGTTTTTGTGCTGTGGGTTGAAGTAGCCTTTAATACCCCCCCTACTGATGATCCATGCAGTTGCTAATATGGAATATTGAATCATATGCTTTGATTTGCTTTTGGATTACTGACCAAACCAAGTAAACAAACAAGACCCCAAAATGTTAGATGTGTAAATAATGGAATTCAAGAATGTTGGATGCATTTATAAAGTTTGCTTTTACTTGTGAAATCTGTTTTCAGAGTCCTACAGGAGTTTTTAGTGAAGCTAAGCTGATAGCTGCTCACTGCTGGAATTTGGGATGTGAAACATTTCTCTCCAAGGAACCTGAAGAGCAAAGCTAGTGAAGAGAGTGCTGACTTGATGGCAGTCTCTTAGCTTCTTCTAGAATGATAGAAGGTGATGATATGGGAAAAATAGCTTGTTTCAGCCTTTGGCACCAAAATTAGGATATAACAGAGGAAGATGCAGGATGTCACATTTTTATATCTTTTTAGTGGTTACTTAGCTATGGGCTAAAATGACCAAGTGTATACAGGTTTTAATTTAAATTAAATTTTAATTTAATTTAACTTAACTTCAGGATTTGCTTATAGTCATTGTTTTCTCCTTTTCGTTCAGTGTTTTATGTTCATTAGGAAAACTGGGAAAGGAATTCCTAACAGGAGGCTCTATTCAGTAAATTCAGCCCTTCCGCTCCGTTAGGAAGCAGGGACAGGCAGCCAGCAATTTTTGACAAGCTTTTATCCTGAATTTTTCTTATAGGTGCCTGAGCAGGAATGAAAGACAATGGGTCTTTAATAGCAAACCTACTTGCCCCACGAAAGATTTACTCTGTCTCTGACCTTCAGTGCAGAATTTTTCTTACTGTTAACAAACCAGGGTGTTAATCTCCACTATCTAAAATAAAACTGGTGTTGGCTTCTAGCATAGCTTCAGTTCTTGGTTTATGAGAAGTAGGAGAGGGGGTGGTGTGTATGTATGTGTGGTGGGGTTTTTCTTTCTCTCCCACACCCATCCTTGAGGGGGTTAGCTTCAGATTGTGATCTGTTTTAAGTCCTTTTCTCCACCCTTTACCTCTTGTTAATTATGTCTTTCCCTAGTTCTGGATTCATTTAAATGACTTTGAAAAATATTTGGCTTAATGATCTGTTTTTCCCAGAATTCAATACATATTCTTCTGTGAGTAAGTTCTTGCCTCAAGGTGGTTTTAAGTTAAAAAAAAAAAAAAAACAACAAACACAAAACAACTTAAAAAAAAACTGAACAAAAACCAAAATCACTTTGGAAAAGTGAAGAAAACAAAAATCTCCAGTATTTTCTGCAGAAGGGAAGTTGCGTGAAAAACTCTCGGAGTTCAGTTAACCTTTTGGCTTTCAGTAGTCGGGAGGATTTTGACACTTGGCTTGTTTCCTTGGATAGAAATTCGCATTCGACCGAGGGACTGTTGGCTTCACGTGATGGATATTTAGCCATTTTCGTGGTTATCTATACTGAGAGACTATCACAACCTGGTGTTGCAGTCTGAGTTTTACGTAGCAGTTTCTGATACTTGATTTTCTGCTGAGTTTTGAAGTCTGAGGGCAGCACCATTGTCCCTTACGGTGAAATGACTCTGTAGCTTCTCGATGATTTAAATAACTTCACTACAGCTGCTTTGATTTATTGTGGTGGGATCTAGAGACACTGTTGCAGCTTCTGACCTGTTTCACATTCTGTATTGTCTTGCTTGCTGCTTGCTTGCTTGTTGCTCCGTTATTTACCTGGCTTTGCTCACCAGTCTTAGTGACTCAGTAGCTACAAGATGTCATGTCACCTCAAATCGATTTTGATTTTCAATTTCATGTCACCTCAAATCAAATCAAGCAATCAATTTAAATCTTGTATACGGCCTTTACGTTTGTGCAGAGAGGGTCCCGCGCTTGGCCAATTCTTCTACTGGAGTTTGGTTTAGCTGTGCTGCTAATCCAGCTTCCCAAGGTGGAGTGTATCCAACAGCCTGACCTATAAATTAAATCCAGTGCAAAAGACGGGAGCGGATATGTAGAGATTGGGCAGGTACACCGTCGCTAATCAACCCATCAATGAACGTGCCACATGGAATAAAGATAATGGAAAATTTTTCGAGATTTAACAAGGTATAAAACCTGTTGTAAGAAGTCAAGGTTGTCTCCTCTTGTACAACAAAACATACTAAAGTGTTTTCTTCTTTTTAGTCCAAGTGGTAAGAAGTTCAGAAGCAAGCCTCAGTTGGCAAGATACCTGGGAAACACTGTTGATCTCAGCAGTTTTGACTTCAGAACGGGAAAGATGATGCCCAGTAAATTGCAGAAGAACAAACAGAGACTAAGGAATGATGCTCTCAATCAAAATAAGGTTTGTTAGTAAATACTGTGTTTAAGGATATCCTAAGAATTTCCTTTCCTGTAGTTCATTTAGCAATTTCTTTTCTGCTTAAAGCAGTCTCCTTCTAAGATCATAGGATCATAGAATAGTTAGAGTTGGAAGGGACCTCAAAGATCATCCAGTTCCAACCCCCCTGCCATGGGCAGGGAAACCCTCCACTATACCAGGTTGCCCAAAGCCTCATCCAACCTGGCCAACATGTACAAGATGTACGTGTATGTTTGATTTTCAGTAGTGATAGAGATGTAAATTTATAAATAGAAGGAATACTCTGCTATTACTAAAAAAATATCAAGGTGAGGTTAAGTATGAATCAAAAGTTTGAGTAATTCAGGAGTTGGCTTGGGACTAAGAACCTCAGTGCTAGTCATATGGCTGAATGATACTCTTCTAACTGGGAAAAGTTAGGACTGTTGCCACCAAGAGATTCCCCTGTGCAGGACTTCAAATTGCCATGTTCATCTTCCTGTTCTGAGATGAAATATTTCACATTTTTAATGGGCGCAGTATATGCCAGGAAGCTTGTTTTCTGAGGCAAATGCATTTCTCTTGATCAATTTGGATGTCTGCGTACAGCTTAACAAGGCCAAGTGTTTTCTGTTTAAGATTGGGCCTTTCTCAATTGATCTGATTGTTCTCTTATTGTCTATTTATTTCTGAACAACAGTGTGTCCTTCTGAATACTGAAGAAAATGTGTATAGTGGATCAAAAACAAAAGGCTGAAGCATACAGAAGTGAAATAACTGATATAGCATGTAGGGACGTGACAAGTAAACGTAGGTGACTCTCAGATGTTCCTGGACAAACTTTAGAAACCTCATTCAACGGTTTGAAAGAATTTCTGTAACAACCTGCAATGTTTTCTTTTTAAAGTGTTTTATTCTTCAGGATTTCATAATTTATAGTAGTGTATGAGAACACCTAAGAAGTCTAGCTATGTCTTGTGCACTGATGTTTGTCATCTGCCATTCGTAATGTGTAAACCACACATTTCATGCTGATTTTTTTTTACTTAAAGCATGTGTTCAAATTATTTAATATTTTCTTCCTACAGACATGAGGCTTTCAAATAATAGAATGTTTGGGGGTAGCACAAGGAAAGGTTTTGGTTAGGCTTTTTGCATGAGCAGATATTACAAAACTTGGTATATAAAATCTAGATGAGTCTGTGCTCACTTTGTATTACTGTGATCTTAGATTATTTGAATGTTGCTCACAGTAGCTCTGTTAAATACAAGATTAGGGGAAAAAAAGCACTTTTTTAGGTGAATAACATTGATTATTTCTAAGTGGCTGAATCTGTAACTCATGAGCTTTGAAGAATTTCTGCAGTATTCCTGCGATAGTTAAAAATGAGATCTCAACTTATTCATCAGGTTTATATTTTCTTCCACAGACACTGGAAGAGGTTGGTTGTGATCATCTTCTAGTCCTCCTTGCAGCTGTACTGCTGAAAGGGCCGTAAAAGACAGACTTGTGTAGGCAAGTTTGAGTATAAACTTACTCATATTTTATGGGTTGTTTGTTTTGGTACAAACAATTTACCATAAATGTTTCTAAATTCTTTGGCTCCCCTTATGTTTCAAGAAGGAATATCAAAATATACTTGAGTCTTCTTTCTTGAACGTGTCTAGGCAGTCGGATTTATGCAGCTGGTGGGTTGAAATGCTGTCTTGCCATACTTCTAATTTATAGAATCATAGAATGGTTTGGATTGGAAGGGACCTCAAAGATCATCTAGTTCCAACCCCCCTGCCATGGGCAGGGACACCTGCCACTACACCAGGTTGCTCAAAGCCTCATCCAACCTGGCCTTGAACGCTTCCAGGGATGGAATTTCTGAGATTCTCATCATTAGCAGACTAGAGCTCCATGTCAAGGTTGACATCCTCATCCCACCTACCTTAAGATGGAACTGAGGATAATATTTGCTAAGGAATGCTTTTCTTTTTGTGATGTTAATGTACAACAGTGTAAATGACAGGAAATATTCTTCCAGTAAAATACTTCTCTCCAATCTTAGCATTTTGTGTTCTTACTGACCTTTCAGTACTGGCAATAAAGACATATATTTGATAGATTTATTTATGATAGAGCCGCAGGAGGAGTTTTGCTTCAACCTATACTAATCCTGCCATTCTTTGCTGTGTAACCATTTTTACATTTCACTTTCAAATTAAGTTACTTAATTTATTTGAAGTGCTTTCAAAGAGACAATGAAATAAGGAATGCCATTGAATGTGAATCCAGCAGATACAGCATACTGCTATGGTTATTAAAAATATGCTTATCAATTCTTTATTTTGAAAAGAAAACGTAATAGGGATGACTGATTAAACACGCTGTCTGGTTATTAGTGACTTATTAGGTGAAGGGATTTGAAAGGCCTGGAGTTCTTAAAATGTTTTTATATCTGGGGCACATCGGTGCTTCTGGAAATACATGTCTTTGGAAAGATAGTGGATAGAAACTGTTGTTGGAGCATAAAATACTCCTGATGAGTAAAAATGAGTAGGGAACATTTGATATTTCTGCTAGCTGATACGTTGCTAGAGTTCCCAGAGTAGGAAGAGATTTGGTTTTGTGACAGTAGTGGGGCAATGGAAAAGCCCACAGTCTGTGTTTCTGAAGGCTGGAGTTCTGCAGGCGTGCCTAAAACTGAATTTTGTGAGTTTAGTCACCATCTGAACTGGAGTAATCTGTGTCTGACCATTTGAGATGTGTAGATAGTATCAAAAGAGCCTTTTATTCTTCAGGAGAGGTGTTGGTTGTGAGGATCTCTGTTACTTATTTCCATTAGGATATACTCAAAGCTTTTCCTTTCTCATGTATAAATCTAATGTATGGCTGGCTTATGATTTGCTGTGAAAAAGAGTTTCTCTGAATGTCGGTCGCCTCCTGTTAACACGCGAAATTTTTTTTTTCCTGTACATCTGAAGTTCTGCAGGCACTGGGGATGGATGAGCTTAGCCAGTTTCTGTACTGAAGTGTTTATTTCTGTTGTTCACAGCTCGATGCCACAAATGAGAGACTGTTTATTTAGAATGAGATCAGAAAGCCCAGATGTGACCATGATTAGAAAGGAAATAAATTCAGAAAGTGGTAAGGTTTTAATTGCAGTACTTAGGAATTGATCAGTTTATCCTAATGACTACTTTTCATCCTTGATAAAAAGTGTATGGGGTATCCAGCCCATCAACCTGTATTTCTTGCATAGTTTATAACTCATCAGGCTTTTGCTTTAATTCTGGGGGCCATATCATTAACGAAGCTGAATTTTCTTACGCTCTCACACTGCCTCAAAGAATCTCCCTTTTTATTTTTCTAAGCTTAGTGGATTTATTTTTTAACCTCTCTTTAAGTCACATCACAGACTGAAAGGAACCTGTAAATATTGTTCATGAACTTGAAACCAAGACCTTTGTTCTAGAAATGTTTGCTAAACCAGATTTATCTCCCATATGGCAGATGGCTCTGTAATATTGTTGGTTTTGTCAGTTTTAATAGCGATTTTACCACTAATACTGATGCTACTACACAGAATGCCCTGGGGACATGGACTTCAGAGCTTCAAATACTATTTAGAACTTGATGTCACAAGATCAGGGAGCGCAAAGCTTGGAGGATAGGCAAAGTCTATCAAGGTTCTGGTGTGAATTAAGTCATGTAGTGTGAGGAAAGTTAATTGTCAAAATACTTTGTGCAAATTGAAGTCCATGTGATTACTGTCCAGCTCTGGTTGATGATTCTGTGCTCTTATATATGAAAATATATATATGAAAAAGTCTAACATTAGGCTTACTGTTGTCACCATCAGTGGGGAAAAAGAAACAGAGCCCATAACCAGTATCCACCATGCAAAACACATGTTAAAAGCAATGACCAAAGTGTTTGAAAGTATTTTTCTAGTGGACTGGGACTACCTGGGTGAAACATTAGGAGAAGACTGATGTCTGGATTTATTTCTAAGCTTAGATTCTCACTTTTGATTTGTACAAAAAGATCTCAGGACTTCTGTGCTGATAATTTCTCTGGCTGGTTACAACTATTAGCTGTTATCAGGCAGAAGTACTCATGCTCTGTTGTCGTTTCCTCTGGCCATGGAAACCCTGTTCTCAGTTAGAGAAGAATCCACAGCATGTTAGGGATGGAGCTGAAGGTGGAGATCTCTGAAGATAGACTCTGTTTTTCCCATTTGAAAGTAATAATATTGCAGGACATGAAGACTGGTTAGTTTCTGACTGTAAGTTTATAAACCAGAAATCATAAATGCCTGAATTTCTGATGAAAACTTCCATTGAAATTTGCAGGTTTAGCCTTATTATATTTTGATTGAGTTAACTGCTACCTGGAAACGGTGAAGAAAGGGGACCTATAACATAACAAGGTGTATTGAAGAGTGGTAGGAATAGAGACCTGTGATGAGAATTGCTTCCACTGAAAAGAATAGATTTCTGGAATCCTCTCAGAATTCACCTGTTATGTTCTAACATATTTCTTTTGTTGATTTGGAAAACTGTTTTGCCTCTTATGAGAGGGTGAGCAAATCAGTATTAAGCAAGGATTCCCAAAATGCTGCAGCGCTAACTTACAAATGAGTGTATGAATTGAGTCATACTGTTGAGTAGTTAAGTACTAATAGCTAATAGCATAGTACTCTTGATAAATCACCTTCTTTGCCATCTGCATGAAAATTTGAGGCCTGAAATTTTAAAACCATCCCTTCATTTAGGCTATATTGAGATGCTTAGATAAATATGAAGCGTTATTCTGCTGCTCCTTCCTATCAATTACATTCCTTAGAATTACACGGAGGAATTCCTTTTTTCTACCAGGAAGGATCTCATAGCACCGTGTCATCTTGGAGAGGCTATAGAAAGAGGCTCCCCTATGCAACAGATGTATAGTTGGATAGGAGCAGCCAATATAATAACCCTTGCAGTGTCTAAGGATGTATTTTTGGGATTAAGTGACTTGCCTGTAGAATGGTCTTCATAATGAAAATTACTTTTTGTGGACCACAGAGATGATATTCTCTATAGGTAGTTTATAGATTATGCACTGTACATGTATAGGAAGAATGACCTCACACTCCCTTTCTCATCAACCATCCACCTTGCAATAACAGAGGTTTGCTAAAATACAGGATATTCTGACGATGGAGGAACTACCCTGTCAAATCACTCTAGCAAAGCTCTAAAAGAAGGCTACGTCCTTTTAAAATAAGAATTTAATCTGAGACAGATGCAGTGAAGAGAAAGCTTGTTGCTTAAGAAGTGTTAAGCCTCTAGCCATATTTTTAATTTCATTTTTATGCAGATCACTACAGAATATCTGTAGTCAGTGTTGTAGCTTTCATCATCTGGAATTCCAGAGTTCCAGCTCAGAAATGAACGATTTTTAAAGAAACATATGTTCTCCAGTTCTTAATATAGTCTCTTTTATAAAGTCATGTTGTGATGGTTTGATGTAAAGGGGTTCTGGTGGCAGGAGAGGGGATTTGCTCCCTGTGACTTGCCTGGTTTCAGAACTGGGTCAGACCTGTTTCTGGCCACCAGATCGGACTCCCATCCCCCTTGGGCTGGGGTTGAGCCAATCGGCGCCTCTGCGAATTGCCCTATTTAAGTTGGGACAAAGGAACCAGAAAAGGTGCTTTGTCCAGGAGTGAGGAGAAAAGGGAGGAGGGCGCTGCCCTCGCTCCCCAGCTCCCGGCTGGGGGCTGCCCGCACCGGGCCGGTGACACCCGCTGAGGATGGCGGCAGCAGAGCCGCCTGGGGAACTCAGGGAGCGCCCCGCTCCCAGGGTGCTGCTGGGCTGAGTTCACCCAGAGGGGACTGAGATCTGAGAGAAACGGCCACACAGACACCGGGTCAGTGAAGATGGGATGGGACGAGGTGTGCCGGAGCTGAGTTTCCCCTGCAACTGGTGATGAGACGGCAGTGGCCTCCCTGCAGCCGGGACAGACTTGGTGGGGCAGAGACCCACTCGCAGCCCGTGGAGAAGCCCACGATGGAGAAGAGAAGCCTGAGCCTGAGGACGGTCGTGGAGCATGGGACGCAGGACAAGGTAGAGAGGCATCTAGAGTCTGTGGGACGACCCACGCGGGAGCAAGTGGCAACAACTCCCTAAGAATCCGAGACTGTGGTAAAGTCCGCACTGGAGCAATCTGATGGGGAAGGATTGCATCCTGCGGGTAGGACTCACACTGGAGAAGTCTGTGGATTTTCCTTGTGAGTAGGGGATCCACTGGAGCAAGGGAAAAAGGGTATAGAGGACTCCTCCTCCTTTAAGAAAAGGAGCAGCAGTAACAACATGGGATGAACTGACCTGCACTCCCCCATTCCCTGTCCCCCTGCGCCGCTGGGGGAGGAGGTAGAGCCAGGAAGAAA